>NC_031769.1:48177069-48540087 GCF_001522545.3 Parus major
CCCCCTATTTTGCTGCTAATGTAATCTCAAAAGCACTACACTAATTCTACTTGCAGATTTTATGGTAACATTTAAATTAAAATACTCTGAGTACACTTAACTACACATTCAATGCAGATTTAATAAGATGGTTATAGGTTCATTAAGTAGCAATTGATTATTAACTCTTTGCTGGCCTACAGATGTGAATATTTGGTAAAGAATGGTGTATTATAGAAAAGACAATTTACCCAACAGGTTAACTTGTTAGTTAGCTCCTTAACTCACCAGGCTAAACCATTTTATGCATTCCGTAGTGAACACAGGGTCAAAGCTGTGGCAAAATTCCCATCATCCTCACTATGAGCAATATTTTTTATAGTATGATGGTTTTGTAGCGAAAAGGGGCAAGCAGATTTTGTCCTCACTAGGAAAATGGTTGCTAAATAAAAATATATTGGTAGTAATAACATTATATTTTCTTCCATTTTATTGACCTTGTGAACATAGACCCTTTCTAACTCACGTGCTTCAAAAAGTGGTTCAGGAAGCACAAATCTGAAGGAAAGCCAATAAAACAGGTTTGATAGCACAACTCAGCTGACAAGAGCAGTGCCCTGCCCACACTTATCTGGTCAACTCAGGGTGGGTTCCACACTTGAGTGACAAATGACAGGGGAGGCATTTGTTCAAGATCAGATGATACTAAGGTGCACTCAGAAGTGGGGCCCATTATGCAAAGTGCATTACTGCCCATCACATCCTCATGTTAACTGCTATTCAAAAAAACCCAAAAAAAACCTGTTCACTTTCTCCTTAATTATTAATAATCCCATTTTGCATGTCTATGGACTCCTTCACTATTGCCACTGAACTGGGAAGCAGCACTTAATATGTCTGCTCTCAATATTTTTCATGAAGAGGGTTTGGAGAATTCCGGTTGCGTGATTCAGACTCAACAACACTTCAGCTAATTTCTTCACTGTTGTGTGATACTAAAGTTTACCAGGCTTCAAGGCTGATCAAATCTATTTTAACCCAAAATGGCAAAATTTTAAGAGCATTTCCCAGACCAAAAAAAAGAATTCACCTGACCTTTTAGCAAGATATTTACATAGCAAGTGGGTGGTACTCTTTAGCATTTCACCTTACAGATAACACTGTATGCTTGAAAGCACCTTATTACCAGTGCCCACTGTGCTCTGCAGCTGTATAGATAACACTATTTTTTGAGCCTTGCTTCAGGAGCTGAATAAAAAAGAAGAAAACAAACAAAAGCCAATTGCACTGAAAAGAACATGCAATAACTCCCAAACCTTGCTGTATATTCCCCAGGCCTGACATGTTCAGAGACAGCTGAGGGACACGTAGATTTTCTACCAAGTAATTGAATCGCTCGCCTCTAAATTTCCTAAGAACAAACTCTATTGATTACTGGCTTAGCCAGCACAGCACCAATTTGTCCCATTTCATAAAAACAGAAACAAAAGCCTTCCTCTTACCCAGGTGAAGAGGTGCACAGGAGAGGAGCTTCACAGCTTCATCCTCATAACCTGTTTGCTCCAGCCCACAGATCTGAACTCAGACTCTATTGTGCTACTAATGGAATAATCAGGCCCCTCACACCTAATAAAGTACAACTTTGTTAACTTAATTCAAGTAATTCCCTTGTGCATGTGCAATTCTTGAGCTCAGTTATAATGACTTTAATGAAGAAAGCAAATCTTTTGCTAGTTAAATGCCAAACGTGCTTTTTCCTTCAAGTTTTTCTTCTACTTTCATTAACAAGCTCCCTTTCCAAATAGCTGTGTGCATGTAAACAGTGAACTCAGTTCTGCATATCCAATTAAACCACCTCACACAATCACAGCATGCCTTGGGATCAGCAGTTCAGACATGTTTTTTGAGATTACTGGTATAAAGCCTAGTTTCTCCCTCTGAAAAAAAAAAAAAAAATAGATAATTTTGCATTCCAGATAAATTAACTCATTGCCAGAATACCCTTCTTAATTGTTCCAATGATAACAAGCAGGACAGACATCCTAAAATGTTAAGAGACTGTGCAAAAATATACCCCTTTCTTTGCATTATATATTTGCATTTACTAGGTTTTCTAAACTATAGAACACTTGTAAATACTAATTGGAAGAAAAGCTCTGGAAATAATTGTGAAATTTGGGATCCCAATCCAGACCTAAATTTCATGGCTAGCCGCAATTAAAACTGCAGGTTAAACTAAGCGCCATCCCCTGATTTCACAGTCATTAGGTTTTCTGTATCCCAATCAAAGCAAAGATATGAAAAAAAAAAAAAAATTCTTTGTTTATTAACAGAAAAAAAGACACCTAAGCACAACATCAAAGAAAAGAAATAACCAGCCATCACTTCACATATATTTTATCCAAAAGGATGGGCTAAATTTAACCATGCTTGATGAAAGTCATTAGTCATTTTGTATCTTTTCTTTTTGAAAATTTAATCTGGATTTTTAGCTGATCTGACAAAGAAAGAAGACTGGTTTTTCCTGGTTTTATTTGATGCTTTGTGGATATACGGTTCACATCCGAAAAAACTTCTTTGTGTCACACTTCAATAAACTTGAGATCTGTAATAAAGTTTAAATTATACTCCTATTAAAACATTTTCCTCCTCTCTGGGTAACATCAGCAAACTCATAGATTAGTACAGCCAATATGTCTACCCTGCTACATTGAGTAAATGGAATTGGTAAACACCTGCCGTATTCGTACATTTTTGTTAATGTCAAGACATACACTGCTTACTGAGTATCTCAAAGAAAAGGACTTAAACACATAAAGAAATCTCCTCTTTATTGGTTTTAGGCATTAGGTTAACTGAAAATCCTTCAGAAATCATTTTTCAGCCTGATATTCTACAGTAACTCCCCTAATCTCCAGAGGCCACGTCCTCAGCTGATGTGGATCACCACTGTTTCACTGACATCATCTGAGCTTAACAAACGTGCAGAAGTGGAGGAGGTCACCCCAGGGCCTGCTCTGCTATCAATTAGGGTGCACAGTAACAATGCAAAATAAGAATAGAAGGGCTTTACTTCACTTTTCTGCATATTTGTCTTAAAGTTGAAAAGGTGTTTGAAAGGCCTCATCCTATTAATGAACAGATTTCATTAGAATTATAACATGGCTTGAATAGAAAAGGACCCTAAAGCTCAACTTCTAACGTCCCCCCAGCCTATTCTCTAATATGTGATCTAAACCTACTCTTAGTTTTAATCCATTCTCCCTTGTCCTGTCCCTACATGCTGCTGTAAAAAGTCCCTCTTCATCTTTCCTGTAGGCTCCCTCCAGGTGCTGGAAGGCTGCAATTGGCTCACCCCTTAGACTTTTTGTTTTTCCAGGCAGAACAAACCCAACTTCCTCAGCCTTTCCTCATAAGAGAGAGCTCCTCACCCCTCTAATTGTCTTGGTAGTCCAACTCTGGACTCCTTCCAACAGACTAAAGTTAATTCTACACTGGGGATCCCACCTGCATGCAGGTGGCAAAGCTGGCCAAGCTGGTTTTGATGCAGTCCAGGATACATTTGGCTTTCTGTGCTGTCAGTGCCAGCTCCTGTCCAGCCTCTCATTCACCAGCACCTCCAAGTCCTTCTCTGCAGTTTCCAGACTTCTTTAACCACTGGGTGCCCTTCAACAGTATGAATGACCTCCCATTTAAAGTGACTGTAATAAATAAGCCAAGACAAACATAAAAAAAAATAAATCACATTTCCTTTTGATTTAAGTGAAAGTTTTTCCTTCCCTCCACACAGGATTTCCTCCCTTCTCTACCACCAAAGTTTAGAGTTTAGTCTTCCACAAGCCCATCGTGGTAAAACTGAAATTTCAGTACCAAAGTGCTTCAGTGGGACTGACAAAACAAGTGACATCCATCAGAGAGGAGTGTTTAAAGGTATGGTGGTGAGTACTGGAGATCCCATTGACATCCATTTGGATGATCTGCCTAATTTTGAAAATAGACTCATCCCTCACAACTACAGCAAACGTTCCAACTTCATGCTGGCATTTGCACAGCGGTGCCTCAGCTTACAGTACTTTACATGATGCTGAAAGAAATATGTTGTGTCTGCAAAATACAGCAATCAAAAAATGCAGGATTTAAGTTAGCTCCCTAGTGTGCATGTGCTGTGACATAACTTTTATTTACCTGATTCCCCTCCCCTGAAACTCTTCACTCAGAAGGCATGGTAGTGAAACCATTAAGGGGAAAAACATGTGAGTAACAGGATCCCTAACTTGTTTTATTCAGAAGCTGGATATGCCTAGGGCAACAGTTCTGCATCAAAAGATCATATGCAGTAGGAACAGCTGTAATGATCATTTCTAATTCAAAAAGTATTTGCATTGTTTTAAGGAAATGGATGAAATGTGATCATGAGAGAGCTTTCCAACAGAAATGGTGAACTTGAGTGCACAGAGAACCAATGGAACCTTAAATATTGCACACTTCTTTGATCACCCAAGCTCAGGAAGATGAGTCTGTTACAGATGAGGTGTAGTGAAAGTCTTCTAGTATAAACAGAGAAATGAGGAACCCTCTTTTTACATAACAAAACTAAAAGACTTGGCTAACCCAGACTAGTCAGAGAAAGACTAAGGGGCATATTATTGCTGCCTATAAAGGTATCAGGGAGTGAGAGACAGAATAGTAGGGAATTAAAGAATTAATCAAAATAAGTACATTTGTACAAGAACTAATAGCTATAAAATTGCCAAAATAGGTTTAGATTGAAGACTGTAAGAATTTGTCCAGCCTCCTCAGCTATGAGATTTTTAAATAGTAGCAAAGGCAGAATAATGAACCACTTTCTAAAATGGAGCTTGAGAGGTTTCTGTGTAGTGTTAGGCTACAGAGCAGACTGTGAGGCTCTGAAAATCACTACTTGACCGCCTAAATGGGATTGCTCATAGTCACAGGTGTCAGGGGGTAGCTGAAAAGCCAAATTCTTTTCTTCACTCACCTTGGAGATCTCTTCCTCTTTTACTCTCAGATTGCTTTGTGCTCATTACTTGCAAGTAGACAAAGTTACATTTTAGTGGTACACCTGTATTTGTGTGCTCTTGAATCAAGAACAACACAAGAACAGGTGAAGATGCAAATGCAAAAGAGAAATCATAGACAGACAAAGAAAGCTTGCTGACACTGCAACACTCAGAATTCAAGAATGGATCAGAGCCATCAGCCTCTGGAAGGAAATCATACCGCTAATGTTCCCATTCAATCAGACAATGGATATATTTCCAGCTCAATTTTTTAAGTTTTAGTAAGAAAAATAACAGGGGCTAATATTCCTGAACAAGGAAAATTATGCCTAAAATTCTCTGCAGAGGCATACTATAGGGGGAAAAAAAAAACCACAAGCCTTGCTCTGAATGCTGCATTCCAGCCATCTTTATAAAGACTTCACATTTCTCCTGACCTTAAAAGAAACATTTTCCTCAGGAGAAAGGAGCAGATGGAGTCAGGCTTTCCACAGCAATGGGTTTTTCCAAGAAAACAGTGGGCAGAAGGCCCTCAAGGGAATCCCTCTGCAAGCATGAAGTAACACCTTCCCTGTTGGGATAAGGAAGCCCTGGAATATTCTATAGCATGGTTTAATTGGTGTGTTGCTTCATAATTAGAAGTTATTCGATTTAAGCTGGAGCTTCTCATAAGTTATTTGAATGTTGCATAAGGATGACAGTGTCACAAGTACTGTTGAAACAGGGCAGAGGGGGACCCTGTGCCACAGTTATCTTGGGAGCAGAGCCATTCACTTTTGGCACATTCAGAGGAAAACTGATATAGAAAGGTTAGAGCAGTGGGAAACAATCCTTGTGGCTCTTTCCTCTGTTAGTCTTGTACTTGCATGCACAAGTCTGCAGATGTTGTTGTGGTGCACACCTCCCTCTCTGCCCTTACACTGCATATTACCAGCTAAGACTGAGGATTCAAGTGAATCCAAAGCCTAAAATTTGGGAGTTTACAGAACAGAATAAATGTTAGAGCTAAGAAGTAACCTTATGTGCCTCCTAACCTACAGACTGCTGAGCAGGCACTGCTGATGCTAAAATGTTTATTAACGTGCTCTGCCAGGATATCGAGTAGGTATCTTCTCTATTCCCGAGGTCGCATGCTTTTTACTGTGCTGTCAGACAACAAGATTAGCTGAGAAGCCTGTAGGTATCATGTCTGAATTCATAGGCTCAAATATCTTACAGATGAGGATTTCAAAAGCAGGTGGTCAGCTCATTAAATCCCGATTCACGTCAGCAGGCCCTCTCCTTCTCTGAGATGTTTCTGCTAACCCTTCCCTCCTCTCCAGCTCTCTGGGCTGGGGATGAGTGTGCCTAGCCCTTTGAAATCATTACCAAAGGCACTCCCCAATGTGTTTGGTCCACTCTCTCAGCACAAAAATCTGCAGCTGTTCCAGAGATGATAAGGCAGGCTTAAGGCAGACACTAGCCAGATCTGAAATTGTTGTCACCTTAATATACAGGACCTTAATTATCTACATGCAAACCCAAAGACTACAGGTAGAAGAGGTAAAAAAATTTGAAAAACAGGGGAGAATTGGCATCAAAAACCCCAGTATTTTCTCCTTCATGTTTTAATTTGATGTTTTTCCTAAAGTGTTTGGGATTGGCTACGGTAACTGATGCTGATCTATGAATAAGACTGTGCTGAAATTACAATGGTTGGCCCTTTTAGATAGCAATTAACAGCAAATTCTCATTACAGAGGCCTCTGTGACAGAACTTTGTGTAAGTGGCCAAAACCACAGGATACATATATAATTATCCCAGCCATTAGATAAAAATGGTTTGGGCACTGAAAACATAGCCAAATAGAAAAAAAAAAAAATAGTAACTGATTCTTATTTTTTTTTGTAGGTTTTGGTTGGTTGTTTTTGGTTTTGTTTCTTCCCTCCCTCACAGTAAAGTAGCATTTTATTTATGGGGCTGAATTTCCAATTTTTTTTTAACATGGTCTGCTTTAAATTCAAGTTTTCAAGTAACACACAACACTTTTTCTTTCCTAAGTGTGTAAACCTTTCTCTCTCACCTCTTCCTCTGTTCCTGAGGGAGAGAAAGTAGTGCAGAGAAAGTTTTCTTCTTTCTTGATCCCCCTATAGGGTCACATAATTCTAGCCAACAGCTTAAAGTTAAAAAGCCTTTGCTCCCTCTGCTGGCTATTCTGTCCTGACATAGCATCAAAATTAGGAGTATTTGTGATATCAATGACAAAATTTCAATAAAACAAACATAGATAAATACAAAATCCACAGTCATCCTCTACATAGCCTTTGAGTAAATCCAATTTGCACTTAAATAATCTGGCAGAATCACTTTATTCTCATTAACTTTGCTGAATATGCCTTTGTCTCTAAAAACATGTAGTGTCAATACAGCTTCATATTTAAAATTCACTCTGTTTATTCCCTTTGCTTTTGATATTTACACCTGAAAACTAGTCCTGGGCATGTACAGTTGGAACACCTGCGTGTACTTGTCCAGAGGATGCACTGAGCACAGTTGGATGTGGCTTGTGGTAAGTGTCAAGGACCCACCACAGGGCCCAGCTTCTCTTTCAACTGTTTCACAACAAAATAAACCTGGAGAACTTTTCTCTGCTTATGGCAAGAATCATAGTTGCCCTATGAACTAAAGTTTAGAGGCTTACAGTAATGGACAGGATTTGTAACAAAGACATTCTTTTGGATTTTATCAGGTAAGGAAAAAAGTAACTGCAGTAGCATCCCATGGAAAAAAATTATAACAGCAGAATTTTTCGTAAATGATCTGCTACAAGATGCAACTGTGTTGATGGGTTGTTGGTTTTTTCCCCTCAGAACCATATCAAACTTCCCTTTATGTCATGATGTGTGCATGAATGTTTTTATCCTGGTTTAGGGCAGTTTCACGTAGCATCTCAAATTTTTGAACCCATTAGTTATTCCTCTTATTCACTAAGATAATATGAACCTGCATCCAGCAAGAACATTTTTGGTCTAAAGACAGCATGACTTTGGAACCTTCTGTGTTCCCAAATGAATCCACACTGTTTAACCACAGAATTTCCACTAGGGATTGTGTCAGAAGTTGTACCAGTTTCTGAAGGATGCCAGGGTGGGGGGAGTAAGGCAGAAAAAGAAGAGAGGCCTCAAAGCAAAGCATTTCATTGTCTTCCACAGGCAAATTCACTTACGTAGGACCCAACACAATATAGATTAAGCCTTGACAACTTTCTGTTCTGGAAAAGGGGAAAAAAACCCTCCATCTACTAGGACACAAAGTATTAATAGAGTTCCTCTTGATGTGACAATTGCTTGATCTAGCAATATGTTTTGTTAGAAGGAAGTGTCAGCACCAGTTCGACATCACAGATTTATCTTTCTGAGTGTAGAATAATGACTGTTCAAGCACCACTAATCTTCCTTCCTCATTCACATTTTGGTAAATAGATTGAAAATACATTTGGCTTTTATCCACAGACCCATCTATTGTACTGGTAAGAGGTTCAAGTACAAAAAAAAAACAATAAGGCCTTAAACAGATTTTTAAAAACTCTAACCATCAACAATGCACCAAAAAGTGCATGCTCACTTTGAAAAAAGAAGACTGTCCAGCAAGATTTTCTCCAGGGCACTGGCAGGAGTTGAGTTCCTCCTGACTGCCCATCCATCACAGCAAAGTCATGGGATATTTCAGCTAAAGATGAAAACAACCCCAGTCACTTTTCCTAGGCTTCCCTCAGACCTCGTCCCTCACTGAGGAAAGCCAGACTGGATCCCACAACACACGGTAAGACTTCTGCTGGAGCCATAGTGTGGCCATGCCTGAGCCCCATGCCAGCAGAGAGGAAAACACAAAGAGAAAGAATTCAGGCTGTTATCTCCTGAGCAGCTCATTCATTTGTGTGACTGCTGACAAATGCTGAAGTTGGTCTAACCACAGGCCCTGGTTTGCACCTTGCAATCTCTGTGGAGCACATGCCTAACAGCAAAGCTGTACTTCAGGAGAATTTTTTAAACAAAGGACGTATACATATACATACACATACATACACACACATATATATATCCACACATACATATATTTATCTATATGCATACACACACACATATATAACTCCTAAAAGGTAAATTTTAATGATGTGCATTACAAGACTGTCTGGTCCTGAAAGTTGAACAGAAAATGTTGAAATAAATCCCAGAACAGGTAGAGTGTAGCGTCAATAGCAAAAGATAAATGATGTAGTCACACGATTACAATAGATCTATTTCTTCTCAGGTACACTTTTTCTCTCATATTGTACCCACATAATAAACAATTTATATGTGTCACAGCTATATAACCTTGTCCATGGCAAAAGAAAACACTGGCACATAATGTGACAGGCTAAAAATGAGCCTGAAAAATCTCATACACAACTGAAACAAGATTTTCCCCATGAAAAAGTAGGAAGAACTTTGAAAAGCTTGAGAAATGAAATGACCCAGTTGAGATTTCTCCACAACTGATGACCTAACACACTCTGTTTCTACAGGAGGTGCACTGAAATCTTTACTGACTCCATGTCTTCAGATCCCTACTTTTAAAACAACCTGAAGAAGTTTAGATCATGCTGTGTTTTAGCAAGGTCTGTGTTCCCTTCCAACTGTGCTAATTCCTGCAGACTGCAGACCAGTGACATCAGCAAGTCCTTTAGGTATTCCTCATACCTGGATGCCATACCATGTGAAAAGATATTTCACACACTATGCACACAAGTACTCCCAAAGATAAAAGCTTTTCCTCCCCTACACCCCTAATTAATCTTAACATTTCTCATGACAAAACCTATTAGTTCAGACTGCTGCTGATGATAAACAATTCTAACTTGTGACTTTAACAGTGAAATGTTTCTAAAGACTTCTTTTTTTTTTTTTTTGACACATAATAAGCCAGGCACCTCTCTCTAACATGTCTGCACATAAACCCTGAGCAATTTCATTAGCAGTTAAATGTGAGAGGCTGTGGTACATCAGCACCCACTAACAGATGCATTGGAGGAGTCACACAAGGCCATGAAATTCCATCTCAGAGCAAGGAATATGCATGCACAGCGAAAATCCACATTTTGAAATGCGTGTCCCTCAAAACAGTACCAAAACCTAAGTCAAATTAAACCATCATCCATGCTCAGAAGTGAATATAGGGACTCGGAGATTACCTCCTGTGGATGTAAATGTACCATTAGTTTCATTAGCAACAGCGTTTAAGCACATGTCCAAGAAGTATTTCTGTATCAGGGTATTATCTAGCTATCCACTTGCCAAGTATGCTGCAGGGCCATTCTCTGAAAGCATCCACATCCATATTTTAATGGAGATTTAAACTGAGCCAAGCCTGTCGGGTCAACATGCACAAATTGACAGTATGCCAACATTTTTTTTTTTTTGGTGGAATTACACTGATTCAGAGCAGATGGAGCTGTGGTCCCTTGACCTTAATTGGAGCTTATATTCACTCTTTGGTCATGCCTTTGGCTGTATGTGGTCCACACTGACTTGTGTACCCCAGTGGAGATAACATTACTATTGCAATATCTGCTCTTGTATCCCTTGAATAGTTTTGGTGTTAATGCTGCAACTAGCTTGTTGCATTTCTGACTTAAAGATACATTAATGGGTTAAAAGTCCATACATCCTAACCTGGTCATGCATGAAATCCACCAGAATTAATTAAAGTGCTAAAACTGTTGTATTTTTAAAAATGTCTTTCAAATAAATGAACAGAAGTCCTCTTGATATCCAGTAATCACACATGCTCCGTTATGTTATTCCAAAGACATTTCTGCAGAGAAATGGCTGCTATTTTTTGCAGTGGGAAGTCACTACCAAAGATATTTCTGCAATGAAATGCCCGCTGGTGTGCGGGCAGCTCTCCCCTAGCAGGGAGTCAGATGCTTGCTAATACTTCATCAATCCATTCACCAACACTTGCTCAGTGAAGCAGACATCTGGGTGGAAGTCAATATTTCCTTATTACTTCAGTGTTTGAGCCATGTTAGGACATGCACATGTATACACACAGGAAATCACTAGCAAATTTAAGGGCAATTTTCCAAAAGGCTGAAGAAATGCCTTCTGAACTCCCTTACCTGATCAGCAGGTCAGACTCTGAGTCCTCATTACATGTGTACAGGGAAGGGCTGAATTTAAAAAGGGGTGAGGTCAATAGCTCATACTGCTACAGAACACTTCCAGTTCCCCTAAAAAAAAAAAAAATCAGGTTTTTACCATGCTGGACACAGCTGGACCAAATTTTGGATCATACCTTGAAAAATGTTCTTATAGAAGAACTATAATGTTAATGTTTCAGACATTCACTCCAGAAAGAAAAAAACAAACAAAAAACAACAAAAACAAACAAACAAAAATCTGAAAATATCCCTCTAGTCAGAAAATTTTCTCCTGATTAATGTAGCAAACAGAGGAAAGTTGTTCATTTCACCCACATACAATTTTTTATAGTACTTAGGATGATCATGAGCTGAAAAATTAATTGTTTCCAGAAAGTTAGGCTAAGTGTCCACAGAAAGCAACATACAAGAAAAATCAGTTGCTGTCTCAAAGAGTTTGTAATAAATTACAGAAGAGGTGGAAAAAAAAAGAAACACTATTCTCTTGGCATTACAGCTGACTGGAACTAAGCTCAGAATGATTTACTGAGCTGACCAAAGTCACACTGGAAAGCAGTGTTGCAGGCAAGAACCGAAACCAGTTTTGCTTTGCTCCAGACAAACATGTTTACCACAAACTTTTTTATACTTTATTACTATCAAGACACTTAGGTTTTGAATTTATAAATATGGGAATATTCTCCATTCTGCATCTTAACAGCAAGGAAATAAATAAATAATAAGGAAAGAAAGCTTGCAGCTGGTCATGGCTTGCATCTCAGTTCTGAGCAAGCCTTTCTGATTAAGTATTATGTCCTAGAATAGTCAGCAACTGCAGCAACATAAGGGCTGCTCCTGCAGAAAGCAACCTTTTCTCTCTGGCTGGAGTTGATTAAAAATGAAGAGGAGTTGAAGGAGACATTTCATATTCAGCGGTTCCACAGTATCTGGCAAATGTTTGGGTTTCCCTGGAAAATTACCATTTGGGAAATTTTTTAGAAAGAATGAAATTTATTTCTGCTTAGCAAAGAATGAGTTACAAAAAGAAACATATGACACAATGGCTGAGATTGCTACGAAGCCTCTGCACAACTATCACCACAAGAAATAGGAGCAGTTTAATATCAACTAAAGCTGTACAAATACCATTGTTTTTCACTTCCTGCCTGAGTTTGGTTTCAGGTTACCAAAAAGGAAAAAATGAGTGGTTTTCTTGTGAAAATGAGAGCATTGTTAAGCAAACATTTGCAGTTAAAATTCTCAAATCATGCCATTATGTTTCTGAGTTAGAAAAGCAGTGCTCTTTACAAAACAAAAACAATTTTATTTAAAAACAAAGTAAAGATTTAAGGATCTTTTTTCAATTAAACATTTCAGTTTTGGGTTTTTTTCTGGGTGAATATATTTGGATACATAAATAGATTAAGTTAACCCAGATTTGCACTTTTCAATAAACATTTAACAATATAACGTGCCCCATTCCAATGTCTTTCTCATTCCAATATTTAGCTTCTATGTCTTCTACCCAGAGGTATGGGAGAAGTCTCTTCTGTGAAACATGAGTAGAAAGGGAACAAGATCACAAAACTTTTCCCTTCTGGCTTACAACACAACCAAAAGAATGAAGGAGTGAGTAGTACTGAACAGCCTAAAGTACAAATTTATCCACTCAAAGATTAATAAATGTAAATGTACTTTGAACATAAATACTTCAAGATCTAAATCTGTGACTGGGCTCATCAGCTGGAGGCTTTAAAGAACTGCCCATCATCTACTACAGTACTACACTGTAGAGAAAATTAATGTGGGTTTAGGATGTTTTCATAAAGCAAAATATTTATAACAACAAAAGCAGTTCATACAGTAACAATGTGTGAAATAAGATGTTGCTGTCTTTGGGAACACTTGCTTGGGATAGTTATGGTTACAAAAGTAAATTTACACTACAGCAAGTAAAGAAATTATATAAGGCCTGGTTATGGGAACAGCCATGATACAAAAGATCTAACGTAAAATTACATGAGCTGATTGGCAAATTTATCCTAAGGCTGACATGTTATATGCTAATTCCTTAATAACATACTGTAGGGGTAAATATGAAAACAGCAACAAAGTGTAAACCAAAAGACAATAACTAGACTATTCAGGAGGTAAATGAATACAGGAAACTTCTAATCATATGGAGAGTGATGAAATTACTGAGAAGAGTCATCAGAAGGGATCAATGCCATTTGAAGATGTGAGTTTTCTAAATTTATGAAGGGGACTGTTTACAAAATCCCAGCAATGAGAAATTACATTTATAATTTGAGTCCTTGGTACCTGATGTGCTGATAACTTAAGTGCCTCTGAGGAGATTCAATCATCTTTTGTTTGCATCATTTTTACAAGCAATTATGCTTGAACCTTCTACCAATTACCAGGAAAAAAAAAAACGTTCCACAACTAGTTTCTGCTGTTTTTATTTCACTTCCCACTGCAGCACCAGAGTGTGCCACAGCTAGGCAGAAAACACTGGGCTGTAAACTGGCTCGCCAAACACACAATCCTTTTAGGCAAACAGTGGCATTCATTAGCTTAGGAAACAGGCAGAAATCAGTTTATGTAGGAATTTTCCCTACAGTCAGACTACTTAGATCAATTATCAACACCCATAGTAGAGGGGGTTGGAAATAGATGGACTTTAATATCCCTTCCAACTCAAACCATTCCATGATTCTATGAATAAGGACTGTCTTCATGTCCATTGGGGTACCCTCAGTTTCCTGGAATCATCTGAGAATTTTACCTAGTAGATTTCTCATGTAGCCCTTTGTTGGCAGTTTTCTCACAAACAGGATGGGACTGCCAGGTGATGTGTCCCAAGCTTTATTCAGGCACCAGTCTCAGCCACACACACAGGAGACGGCACAAACTCATGTCTGCCATGAGCAGCCCAAGACCTCTATGTTACAGAACATTTCAGAAGTTTTTCAGCCAATAGCATATTGCTAAAGCTTCAAGACAGTTGTTCTACCCAATCACTAAGAGCACACATACACCTGCTTCAAACAATGCTTGCTATTATGCTTTCTATTAACAATACACAGTACTCCATTATTAAGTTTAAAACCTCCCACTATCCTGGTAAGCATATTTTTCTTCACCCTTAAGGTCTATCTTAGCCAAGCCTAAAAACTCAACTATTGTTTCACATCCTTTCATGTTGCATTATTGTATCTTCTTTACTTTCAGGCTTTGAAGATTCAGCTAGCTCTAAGTTCTCTGTTTTTTCTTTTCTGAGGCCTACTTTCACAGCTTCTGAAAGTCTTCTTACTTTTGCTGTTTCCCACAGCCCTTGACCATGGCCTCTATCTCTTCTGCAGCATGTCACAATTGTGGTATAAGTTTGAGACCTAGGAAGCATTTACCATCCTCAGTGAGTATGGGATATGGAATGACTCCCCCTTAGTCCCTCTGCCAGCCTTGATTTTCCTGTCCTGTGTTCCCTCCACTCCCCAGCCCACCTTTCACTTTTCTGGTGCATTTTTTATTTCTTTTGTAAAGCAGTATATAATAAGCCAGTATTTTTACCTGACTTAACCAACTTACATAGACTATACATGATAATTCAGATGTAGATATTTTTCATTACTATGGTAATATATTTTCTAGTAGTCCTAATACTGTAAAAATGACAAAACTACTTTCTGAGTGAGTTGTTCATGGTTTTTGGGTTTTTTTTTTCCTTAATTGAGAAATCTTCTGGCAACAAAACCTTAGCATGAGGGCCATTTCACTCCTCTGATCTCTTGTAGAATTTTTGTTGAGCTTGCAGTTCGGTAACTCAGAGTACATTTTTCACTCCAGTGACAGGTGGCTCCACACAGGTGTGCTGGGATTGTGGAGCAGTCTATCAGCCTGTCAGCTGGTGTAGTCATCCCACTAATAGACTGCCAGGTCTCCTTTGTTATCGTGGAAACCTGTCTTTTTATTTTCCTTTTTTTTCCCCGTACATATTTTGATTGTGAGGGATTGTGGTTCTATTGTGAACAAAACTGTTGAAGTTCAAGTTTCAGTATTAATTCTGTGTTAATTCAGCACACCTGTATGAGGAGACCAGTGTGCTTTAAAATACCTGTGCCTTTTCATAAAATACCCCACAACTCCTGCCTGAACATACATGATGCTCTACACATGCTCAAAACCCCAAAGACCTCTTGCCTTGCCTACTGAAATCAATTTTGTCACTGCAGTTTTGGTCAATAAAGTTTCTTTATTTCTCTGGAATTTTAAAGATATGATGCAGAGACAACACCCTGGTTCTCTAAAGGAATTCAGAAGAACAAAAGAAAACATTAAAAGAGCAAAAAGCATACATGTTTGTGTTTTGTGCTGCTCTCTGGAGACATGCTTTAGCTGCAGGAATTGCAGACAGAAAACCTGCATAGGTAAACTCAGCGTATCACCTTAGCTTGGTTTATTTTGACTTGCTGCAACCACGTCAATGACTTGATAAAAACATACATTGTATTCCAGGGCAGTCTAAAAAAATTAGGCCTGAGCTGACAATTAAGAGCATAACATGAAAGCAGAGATCTGTCCTCAGCCAAGTCCCTGGTCCAGAATTCCTAAAATCATTCACTCTTTAAAGCACTGAAAAGTGAAAGCATGATTAATAAAAATATTACTGTACCCCCAAGTGATCTTATCTTTTGCCTCTCTGATGCAGTAAAATTTAAGTTACTTTCATAGTTCAGGTTATAAGACAACTCCATGACACAAGTTTGTCAATCAGTAGTTCTGTTAGAGTCAACACAGTGCTCCAATATCACTGCAAGGGAAAAAAACCAGCAAGCGCTCAAAGCAAAGAAACCAAAGCCGATTAGCTCCATGGAGACTAGTTTCTACATCAGACTGCATGGCTTATTGCTTCTGAAAAAGACTGCAGTGTCAGGCATGCCAGGCTGGTGACACTGAAATTACACAGACACACACACAAAAATCAATTTGCAGGCAAAACCAGCTGAAGACTGTGAGTGAAATATGCCCAAAGCATATGGGGGGAAGTGGAGGGGGGCATTTACATTGCTACATACTCAAGTCCGGTCTCAGCTCTTTGCAGCGCTGACAGAAGTGAACGCTTTTTGGTGTCTCTGAACACTATATTCAAGGAGCTCCCTCTTAAGGTCCTGACTTTATAAACTTTCCCTATTCAGGAGACACTTAAACATCTCTTTCAACCTGTTCAAGTGTCACATAAGCAGGTTCTAAAGTGCTTTGATGAATAGCATGGATCAAAGTATGTGCTTAAATGTTTTGCTAAATAATTAAAAATTGGCTTGAGAACTGGCATAAAGACACTCACTGAAAATTACCAAGCTTTATGAAAATTAAATGAAGCAATTAAGCTTAGCTTTTCTATCTATACTTCCAGAAAGGCCTATTAAGTCCAGCACATAAACTCTGGCTGTTGGAAATGTCAGGATCAGTAAGTCTAGGGTTTGTTAAAGCCTTTTTATAGAAAGGCCTTGATATGGACAAGGTGCTTTGTGTACCTCTTAGCTCAAGGTAAACCTTGAAGGGAGGCTTTTGAGAAACAGGTTAACAACATAAAATAAAAATTATTTATACTTTCATTTTCCTTAGGATTGCATCTTGCAATAGGTGACTACAACTACAAAAAATATAGACTCTTATGGAGGCAAGGATGATATCCCTACTTTCATTGCATTCATTCCCTTTAACACTACTTCTTCAAAGTCTCTGAGAATTTCACTTTGCCTGACCCTTCCTACACTTGTGTTAATCCCCAAACCATAATCTTTCTAAACTTGAACAAAATTGGTTTGTCTACATAGGACTGGTTATTCAGGCTGCAAAACTAAAACCAAAGAAAGATGAATAGGCAAAGTCTACAGGGACAAGAGACAAGCCTGTTCTCCATGCAAGGGCCTGCTAAGTATTACATTTGCTTAAAAAGATCTGCAGAAATATCTGAATTCCAGAAAGATGTTGCCAGCCGAACAGAGAGTTTATTTTAACTTGCAAAAAGCTGAGTTCATCTTGTGAATCTTATTTCAGTGTGTTTTGCTCAGTTGTCCTTTACAATCAGCGCTAAGCTCCAGAAAAGTCTGTGTTTTCCCTATGTGAAACCACATCAAAATCATATGGTAAGAGAGTCCTTCATACTGAAAAGGGAAAACCATACATGGAAGAGACAAACATTAGAAAAGTGTTAAGAAACTTTTATGATATCCCTCAAGATGAATTAAAAATTTTTGAAGATAAAAGAAAAAAGTAATAAACAATACATGGGGCAGAGTCCTACCACACTATGCAGGTTGAATATGGAGTCTGAAAAGATGTGTCACAAGCAGATTCCTTGTGCACTCTTGCACCAGCACCCATCCTGAGACCTATTGCCCTAAGCACCTCAACCCAGCCCTGGCTCTACTGCCCAAAGGTGCCCCCTTGCAATCCATAATGGCCACAAGGCAATGCTGAGGCTGTTTTTTCCCTCACCACCAAGGGAAATTTTCCACCCTTGCAAGGAATCTGCTTGGCTTCTGGTATTCCTGCTCTCAGCCATTTTAACCCCTTCTTGTAGTCGGACCTTCCTGCCCTGTGTGCCAGATCATTCCTCAGTCAAGTTGCCACTGCCAATTATAATCTCCCCTTCATTAGAAATCGATGCCAGCAGACAAGTCTTGCCCAAAATTGTACATCCAATTAGAAGCAAGATAAGGAGTAATACCAAGATCTCATCACTTCTAGAATGTCATCTGCTAGACTAAGTGCTAATGACCACAGGACAGCTCTCACTTGGAAAGTACATGCACCTTGTTAAGACAGCTATTCATTGTATTACTATTTAAAGATGGAGAAAAAGAGTACGTGGAAATATGGAGAAATGGAAGTTATGAACAGAGCAGCATAGGAAAGTCAGGAAAAGTTTCATCATGATGACACACGAAAGCAGAGGTTAAAATCAAGGCTAGAATATGCTGGCCTAAGTTATCACAAAGACATTCAGATCAAATTTAATGCTCTGAAATCTATGGAGCTCACATGAAATGTCCTCTACAGTTGTGGTTTAAAAAATCACAGCCTCTTTAAAGTGAGAGGGTATAGATCAAATGACTACTGCTGGGCTCCTGAAATTCAACTTTCAGAACCATGCAGTCTTGTAATATACATAACTAAAATTTACCTTTTTAACCTGTCTGGTGTCAGATATCCGATTGCCTTTGCCAGCAGGGAGTCTGACCTCTTGAAGCAATGCACATCCCTATCTGCCAACCCACACCCCTGAGGAGATGAACTGAATCCCAAAAACTTGTTTCTTTCTCTTTCTCTCTTTTTATTTTTAACAAAATGCTCCTGTGAACAATAAATATTTAATTTTCAGAATTAAAAAAGGGCTTTGGGCTTAGTAGATAGCCTCAGTCTAGTTATAGCATCAGCAGTTTTTCCCTCTAGGGAGTAATTAAGGGAAAGCTCTGGCCACAATGCTAAACTGTGATAATGACAGAATTTAAAATCATTTTCATACCACATGCTGCATTGCAGTTCATTTCCATATGCTCTGCCTTCAACGAAGGTGTCAAGCTTACAAAGTCTCCTGGGCAAAAGGATGACCAAAGTCCCAATGCCTGGAAGGAAGCTCAGGGGAAAGACACACATTGTCACACTATATGTGATAAGGTCTCCACATTATCAAGTTGGCAGGCAGGAAGTAAGAAGGCCCTGGAGATTTTGACTATATTTGTCTCTGTCACAGTTAGCACATGAGATTGGTGAATTTTTTTTGAGATTCACCTGGGCTATAAATTATTTGTTAGTAGTGGACAC
Source organism: Parus major (assembly GCF_001522545.3). Lineage (NCBI taxonomy): Eukaryota > Metazoa > Chordata > Aves > Passeriformes > Paridae > Parus > Parus major. Next base: position 48,196,066 of record NC_031769.1, read on the forward strand.
TCAGTACACAGCTACTGCACTCACCCTAAAGCTGGTGAACAGTTATGGTGAAGCAAGTTTCCATGGTCCACACTTTGTAACATCTTGTAGCTCAGACTATCCCCTCACTGAAATGCCATATGGAGAAAAAAATAGCATTATAGCCACATTACCTAATAGGTCACTGTTAACTTGGGTGAAGCATTGCCTTGACAGTTACACTGACTCTAATTCCAGCTCTGCCTTTTTCAGCAGTAATGAAAAGACCCGTAGGGGAAGGTCATTTGCCAGACATCCCATCTTGGGCTGGGAAACAAAACTATTTAGAAGACAAATGGGGGCACCAAGAGCAGCCTCCACATAATATTAATATCTGAAAATGATACAACTGAAGAAATACTCTGGGTAAAAATAGCAAGCTACCAAATTTTTAAAAAATAAAAACAAAACCAAAAACACCAAAAAAAAAACCCAAACAGAGACACCAACAAAAAAACCCCACCAAGCAACCAGCTTCTCAGAGGCAGCAAATAGCTTTACATAATTCATTCAAGTTTTGTCTCATTTTGATCACCTTCACATTCACTAAAATCAGACCCAGCTAAGTAAGGTGGTAGATGAAAAAATATTTATCACACGCAGAACTGGTGATTGTACTTGGGAGATCTCTCCCTAGAGGGGGTAATAGAATAAGAGCAGGGAAGGAGGTTGCTAAGAGAATTGGGAATCAGGAACATGGTTAGTGTGGTACATGGAAGTAGCATGGACAGGACACATCCTACAAGAGGAAGGATGGAGAGAAGTGGGAGCAGGAACTTGGTGAAGGACATAGGGAGTAACACATGGATTATCAGAAGTGAACTTCCAGGCCCATAGGAGCAAGTCAAGGTTAAAAAACAAAAATATTTAGCAGTGTCAACCACCCACTGAAGAAGTGAAAATGAAAATGAAAACCCTGTATACAGCTAGGCCAAAAGGACCCTGAGGTGCATCAAAGGAAGTGTGACCAGCAAGTCAAAGGTGATTTTCACCTTCTACATCATTTTCATGAGATCTCACCCGGAGTGCTGCATCCAGCTCTGGAGGCCCTAATGCAAGACAAACACGGACCCATTGAAGCCAGTCCACACAAAACCACAAAGATGATCAGAAGAATGGAACACCTCTTCCGTGGAAACAGACTGAGAAAGCTGGGGTTGCTCAGCCTAGAGAAGAAAAGGCTTCAGGGAGCACATTCCAGTACAAAGCATGGCCCTATGAGATGGCAAAGAGGGACTTTTAAACAAGGGCATACAATGACAGAACAAGGGGAATGGCTTTAAAGTGAAAGAGGGTGAATTTAGATAAGACATTAGGAATAAATTCTTTCCTGAGAGCGTAGTGAAGCATTGGAACAGGTTTCCTAGAGTAGTTGTGCATGCCCCATCCCTGGAAGCATTCAATGCCAGATTGAATGGGGTTTTGAGCACCTTCCACTGTTCTAGTGAGGAAGACGCTGCTCCTGCCCAGAACAAGGCTTTGGAACTAGATGATCTTGAAGGTTCCTTCCTATGCAAATCATTCTATGATAAAGAATAAAAAGGACTCAGACAACCCAGAAGCATGAGGGATTGTGGAGGTATTATCTAGAGAAAATGAGCAAAAGGGCAGGTGACGCATTCCTCCTCGTTCTGGATCAGAGAAAAAGAGTCTTGAAGCTTGCAACTTCAAGTCACCCACAGATCTCTGCAACACAGAAAAAGTTTAATTCCCCTTTTGGGTGCTCATTCACACAGGGGACAAAGATCTGTCACTGCACTACCTTTGTTCTGATACCAGGCTTTGGAGCCATCAGCCTGAAGAGCCTTGATGGTTTTTACAGCTGTTTGATATAGAACAAAAACAGAATGAGGGAAGAGAATGGATAGCTCTTGTAAGCAGCTTAAAAACACATCTTAAATAACAAGGAATCTACTAAAATATCATTATTGAGGTTAAAAAAGTCTTTCCTCATAACTTAGAAAATCCTTAATTTTGGTCATTTCCAGTTCTGAATGCTCCAATTCTGAATTCTTGCTTTGATGTATCATTATGGTAGCATTATCTGTGTATGGTAACTGTTGCTCCTGTGAAATCATATTTCGTACTACTTTCCACCTCCTAGGGGAGGAAGAAATATTGGGGGGGGTGGGGGAGGGTGGAAGAACAAACAAAACAGCAAAATTTTGAAGAATAATGCTGATGTATATGTATCCCAAAAGTAGGAAGTTTTGAACGTACCCATTTTAAACTGAAAAATTATTCATTCATTTATACAGGCTCAGAATGTTTACTTCCAGCACAAACCTGGAATGATACCAGAACTTTTCACCTTGGCTAAAACTTATATCTCACTAATTCATTGAGGCTCCTCCATTTCATCTCAAATCATCCATCTCTAAACACACCAAAACCTGTCACAAAGGCTTGAAAACTTATTTCCTTTGGGTTTTTGTTTGCTTAACATGGACTGTCAAGGAATCAATACCTATTCTCATATGCACACAAAGACAAGTAATCTTAAGCATGCATATGAATAAAAGACAAGCAATAGATTTTATGCAATTGGGACACTGCATAATCTAAGTTTGTAAACCTCTTCAAAGACCTTTATAGAACTAATTAAAAAGGTAGAAAAATATCTATCTCAATTAGGACCATACTTGCTTATGTAATGTTTTTGTACAAATACGATGACCAGGTACATTTTAAACTCTGAGTGAAACCCATATACCAAGAAGGAAATAAAATGTTCTACATGCAGTGCTTCAGGAAAGGCCTGGCCACTCAAGACTGACAAAGTGGCTGACAATTTTTCAAATCCTCTCTTTTCCTTCATTATCCAGAAGGATAGATTAAAATTCCCAGTAACATTCTTAAGACATCTCACTGGTTACAAGAATTCTGATAATATAGTCAGGAAGAAACAACAGTATGTGATTTGTCTCTACCCCTAAATGAGAGATCAAATTTCACTAACTACATTTCAAATACTTACAATCAGCATTAGAGCAAAAGACTTCAAAGACTCTCCCTGAAACAAAACAAAAAAAAAAACAACCAAAAAAAAGCACTTCTGTGAGTGTAAAAGTTACATTTATTGAGCATATTTTTGCATACTATTATTCACCAAGACCTATCTTATTTAGTAGAAATGATTCATTTGTGTCTTCTTTATAAATTTTACATTGAAGTCTAAGTTCATGCACACTATGATAACTAATATCTTCTTTCTACTCCTGGAAGAGAGACCCCATAATTATACCATTAGCACAGCAACCATTTTTCTCCAAGAGGAATACTGCATACATGAGAGCAAAGTCTGGCTTTACTTCCAGAATCTCAAGTGTCTCTGGACAAGAATTACTTCTCACTACACAAATGCAAGAGAGGTAAAGATTATAGAGATGGCCTGAGCTACACTAAGGTTAGGCTAAATTATTTCCTGCCAACAGGGTAGACAAAGAAAGAGGAACAAACAGTGAAAATTTTCAGCAATAGAAAATTTGTTGGCTTTACAGGATTTAGATGTTCTATACATATAAATTACACTCACTTACTCATGGTATGTTAACAGTCAACAATTGCATGAATATTCTCAGCAGACCTGAGGTTTTATGCATGTCTTGCTATAATAAATGTAGAGTTTATGAAATGGTTGGATAAGAAATGAAACAAACAAATAATTATTTCTCTCTTGGGGGCCAAGAAAAAATTTTGTTTCATTTTGATTTTAACACACCCATGTGAATCAAAACAAGGGGAAAAGTTTACATGAACTGGAGAATCAAAAAATGCTGATGTTTTTGCATAAGTTTTATAAATTAGCCTCTTTTTTGTGCTGTGCTCCTTGATAACAAATTGTGGTCTGTGGACAGCTTCTGCAGTGGGTCGGTGGTTTGGAATATGAATTACTCTGGTAACCCATATATCAGTAAAAAGCCTTTATTCTTTATTAGGAATGTTTTACTGAGACATTCAGCACATTTCCAGAAATAAGTAAATAAACCTATAACTAATTCCCTTCACTTCAGACCATGAAGAGCCACTGACCAGGACAAAAGACATCGGGTTGGCATTTTATGTCATACCCAGATGCAACCAGCCCCTGAAGTGACAGACACCTGAACCAGATGCCAGATAGGAACTACACAGTGGTATACCACAACTGTTAATCAAGGAGGACACAGAGAGCTAGAAACAGGAATGAAAAGATCTAAATGCACTTATCTATCACCAGCAGAATAAAAGGGGAGTTCAGCAGCCAGTTCGCCTAAATTACCAGTAGTTTCTTGTATACTTGGAAGCAGTGGATTCTGCTGCCAGAGTTTTGATCCAACCTGTTTTCTTCATTAAGAGTGGGAAAGTTATACTGAGTTTATGGTAGCATAGCACAGAAAGTTAATTTATGGCCAATGGCCTCAGCAAATGCCTGCAATCAATGGCTTGAGTATGGCTCAATGTGTTTTCCCTCATCAAGGGTGAGTCCCAGAGCCCAGGTGAATATTTATGTTTGGCAAATACTTTGTTTAGCAATGAAAACATTAAAGCATGTCCTTTTTATTATTCCTTCGTCTCTACGGTCTCTTCTTTCCCATAACTCATTAAAAAAAAAAAAAAATCAAAGCCACCAACACATTTTCACACAAAATTTTCCAAGAGTTCAGACTCTAAATGAAGGTCATCTTTCACATTTGCAACATTTCAAAGCAAATGTGCAATCTATAAAGTTGTTTTATACCAGAAGAACTTGCACTCACTGAAGTCTAAGTCACATAGAGTCGTTCTGTCAATATTGCACGGCCTTTCAGGCACAAACACAGCCATCAAACTAGAAATGTTTGGCTCAAACCTCGCTGCTCTTTGTGCCAGGTGAAGTTTTTAGCCTACGCCCTGCTGAAACTCAGTCTTCTAGTCCCTAAAATCCTCAAATCTATCATCACTACTTTGAAATTTAGCTTGAAAGGCCTATTTTAATTGAACTCATCATAAGAAGTCAAAGCTTTTAATTAAGAAAAAGACAAACAGCTTTTAAGAGTCTATAAGATGGCAAGTGTGTAAGAACCATTTCCACAGACTTCATAATATAAAGTTAATTTAGAGAAACTGCTTTGAAACCATACTTTGAAGCTGCTGCTTGAAAGCCATGGTCATTCCTTCTAATTTTTTATATTTAGGAAATATAAGCAAAAACCAGCACAAGCCAATGCAAGTGATAAGCCTACCAAATTTTTTAAGCATTATGCACAGCTTTATATGATAAGGCCACCCACTCACCAGCTGCAGCTGAACAAGCCATGTGCTAGCAGAGACAAATAGATACACAATAAGATACGAGTATGTCATCCAATAATAAATAACCACACCAAAATCTCAAACCAAAATGCTCCGTAAGTCTCAAAACAAAGTTGGGACGGCAAATTATTTTAGCCAAACTCTTCTTGGGATGTAGAGTCACATTGAGCCTTACTCTTGCAGAGAGATTGCCCTTTGAATGGAAAGCCATTTGTCAGCAGCTGAAGCTTCACAGCATTACTATCTAGGGTTTGGCACATCAGTAGGATACTGACAACTGAGGCATTGGAGGCATTGGGAAGCAGCAGGAATACTGATTATGGCACAGCTGCATATGGAAACAGGGTAAGAATTCTAGCCCATGGAGAATTTTTATGGAAGCAGTATTCTGCTGGACCAACCTTTTATTAATGATGTAGCCACAGGGGCTCATTAGGCATCTGCAAATGACAAGGATTTTATATATAGCCCAAACAACAGGTAACTGTAAATTGTAGCATGTATCTTTGTACTGGGAAACAAGAATTAATTCCACCAGTCACCGAAACTCAGGCTGCCAACCCATTGTTTGACCTCTGTTCCTTTGACCACAGCCATGAATAAGCCTTGCCTCTTTCTCTGGCAACTTGGCATTCAGCCCAAGTTCCATTCATTATGAAAAACTACAATTCAGCATCTCAACCAAGAAGTGAGGCTTTTAGATTTTAACCATAGTTTGCAATATTTAACAGAACCTACCTATTTTCTGGCAGTAACTGGCTGCAATCATCATTGCTAAGTTGAAGCCCATTTATAAATGAGCTGAATAAGGGAATAATTAACAAAACAGTAATGAAAATATGATGGCATGTTATTGGCAAAGGAACATGGAGAATTTCTTAGTGAGTATGGGAATTATTTGCAGTTTAGGAGGCATGTCCCATTAAGAAATCCATGATTTATTTCAGATTTTGATTGTCTTCTAACCTATGACTTTTGTCATATCAAGCACATTGTCTGATAACAGAGAGGAACCAGAACAGTTAATTGAACAGCCAAGTGATAAAGACTAATAAATCCCTGGATTTCTACCTGGTGAGTACATTTTAATAGGTAAGAGGAAGTAAGCAAAAGCCAGGCAGGGTGACTCATCAGTTCTAGCAATGTAGGAAAATTAGATTTTAAGTGGAAAAAGATGTTTCCTAGGAAACTGCATGATCTGCTTGTGGAACATCAAACAAGAGCAATTTCCTAACAACAGCCATGGCTAAATTGATCTACTGCACCTCAAACAGCTTTATCAGTGAGAGAGAGATTGAGTCTCTTTTATATTTTCTTAGTTACCATCATCAATTTGTCTATTATTTCACTCCTTCAGCTGTTACCTTTCTGACCCTCCAGAAGTACAAGTATGATATTTGCCATTATCTAATTGGAAAGCACATTTTGCTTTCCCTCATCTTTTCTGTCTCTCCTTTTTGCAGCAAGCTCTAGATTCCACTATTGATGCTGCCACTGAGCCACAAAGATGAGAGCATGTATCATGGCATGCAGCAGGCATAAGCTCAAGCAAGTGTTTAAAACCCTCCACTTTGCAGCAATGGAAAGTGAGCTGCAACATAAGCAACCTCCTGGGCTCCCTGCTCTGAGATGTTCAATATACAGTACATTCAGCCCGCCTATACAATTTACACTGGATCAAAAACAATGCCTTTCCCTTTACACTGTCTACATTTTCATTCCAATAAATTAAAAGTCTCACATTTCTGTGAAAGCACATGACACTTTTTGCATTAGGCAGAAAAGATACCAAGTATTTCAGATGCTAGGGTGGAGAACATTTGTTCTGCTTGATCATTTCCAATGCAGATTGTTCAATATGCATAAGTTGTAGCTGATTGAACACAGAGACTGTCTTCAGAGCATGACCATGGATTTCTGAGCATAACTCAGTGCATGTGCTGTGTGCAGTCAGACAGGGAATTCTAGTACCAGGCACCTCCTCGGCGCTCGTGCTGCACGCACACAGCTGGCACGTGTCCTGTGACACTGAGCAGCAAAGACACATCAGCAAAAATGCTCTCAGACAACTTGTTTTTTTGGATGTGCCTCTGTGCATTTAATATGTGTGTCCACACTGAATCCCAGGTATCATAAAGCAAGCAAATTTACTCTAGGTGCACACATAGAGATGCATCCTATCCTGAAGACAAGGCATTCACATTACTCCTAGGCAAATTTTCCTGGCAGAAAAGAGATGTCTGAGGAAACCCAAATGCCTGGTAACTCTAATCCTGGCCACTCTTGAGCTATCACAATGGATGAAGACAACTGCCAAAATTAAGAGCCAAAATTTAAGGAGGCTGCCAAATTCAGCAGTACTGAAACATTTTAAAGTATACTGACTGCACAGAGTTGTAAATGGAGAAAAATACTTAAGACCAAATCCGTTCATGCTTACAAATTTGTCTACTGTACAACTTGTGAGGAAATAAGAAACAGAGACATTATAGGTCTCTTCCACATCAGTGTTGCTCCCGTCAAACTGAACTAACAAAGTATTCTACCTAATACAACCCTATGTAACCAAGGTTTTATTATTACTACTGCTACTAATTTGAAGATTAGGATGCATACAGAAATTACAAAATACAAAATTCAGAAAGTCTGTTCAAGCACTTGTACTGCCTAAAATAAAGCAACATGTTCTAGAAAATATGAGTTCTACTATGTCTGATTCCATGGCCAGTGGAAGCTATCCTTCAACGTGAATTTCTCCACTACCAGCTGTGAATCAACAAGTCACACATGAAACAGAAAACCATGTGAAAGCCAGGAAAGGTGAGAGAAGAGACTTTGTGTTATGGATTTGTGGCTTCAAAGTTCTGTAAAGAGATGGCATGGGTGGAGTTATCCCACTGTAACTGATTCTTTGGATTTGCAACAATAATTTTATTGTCACTAAAACAAAGCTGGAAAGTCTATCCCCCTTTTCCAGCCTACTAAGCAGAACAAAATTCTCCAGATCTTGGTGAAGCCAATGGCAAACTGTTTAATAGCAAGAACTATTTTATACCCTTTACCACCATCACCACTCCCAGAAAGCTTACATAAAATCTTCTCAACAAAACTTTTATTTCTACAGTGTTTTCCCCAACCTGCATCTTTGCAATGATAAAAAAAAAAAACAAACTTCTCCTTCCTCTCACAGTTTACAGCTTCATTCTTAGCTTAAGACATATTTAGGATTAATGCTTTTATTTTAAAGCAGTAAGATTAAGTATTTTTAGCCCCTGTGAAACAAGATGATGTATGCTGCAATTGTCAAGTCCCTGTTAAATTGCATGTAGCACATTCTGTAGCTCATAAATATTTAAGATGACTAAATAATTATCCTAGACTCCTCAACTTGCCTTTCTTTATTAGTTCCATGGGGAACAAGGAAAGCATTTGTTCTTCTTCAGCCATACAGACAATTATTATATTGCAAAATATCCTCTTTATGTTGTTGGTGATGTTGCTACATGATTCTCTCCTGTTGTGGTGTGAGGGAATTAGACTCTTTCAGAGGACACAAGAACCCCCACTTCCTTACCAGATCAATCCAGCTAGACTGGCAACTTTTCCAAAACACCTCCATCAAAGCAAATCCCATCTCTCTCAATTCCCCCTTTAGCCTCCTGTTTCCAGTAGCAGAGGGCAAGAGCACCCTGAATCACACAGGATTCAGATTGTCAAGCAGGGAAGCATGTCTTTGCTTGGAGCACCTCAGTGGGGACGTGACAGGGGCTGAATGGATGCAAGTGTACCTATTTAAACCAGTAGCTGTAACGACTTGGGGGAAGAGGAAGGGTGAGCCAGCAGCCCTCTCGCCATGGAAGAGCATTGAACAGAATTTTCCCTGTTGCTTTACAGCTTATTCTCCTCTCTGCCTGTTTTCAATGCAGCCATATGGTAGCAAGCAGATATTCACACAACCTAATAGCAGATGAGGAGCCCGCACGCTCTCGCAGGCAGCAGACCATGCCCCAGCAGTCAGAGTGGCAACACCCACCAGCAAAGCCAAGGAAGGGGAGCTGCCTCCCAGATGGCTGGGACACAGAGCTTTGTCTCAAAGCCTAAGCTCCTTGCTTCTGCAGCTGTCAGATCTGTCACCATGGTTCACTACCCACTGCCACCACCCCCACCCCCTTCCATTCGGACGCAGTGCAAGAGAAGCAGAGCAGGAGCACAACACCAACCTCCAGAGAGTGCCTCGCCTTTGGAGTGCTCTTGTCATGTTGTGCTGGGATTAACTTGCCTTGGAATGCCACTGAAAAGAGGGTGCGTGGCATCAAGTCAAAATAGCCCAAGCAGTTGCTGCAATGTGCATCTGTGCTGAACAAAACCTACAATTGTCTAGAAAAAGCGTGATGGCAGAGATCCGTCACTGTTCTGCTAAGAATTCAGCTTAGTCACAGTGCCTAGGCACTGAGGAAGATGAGATGTTTAAGAGCTGCAAATTTTGAAGCACTTTTCTAGCCTTATTTGCTTTTTTCCAGATTCCCCTTCATTTTTAAATACAAAATAATGAAAACAATAATGTAGTTGGTACAGATCTATGTGGGGAACCACTGAGAAGTTAAGGAAGCTAAAGGTATGAAATCAACCACCAAAGCATGTTACATACCTATGAGAATGCTCTCGTTCAGAAATAAATTGGCTTAAAGTTCACTGTGGTTTAACACTCCCTGGAAGATCCTTATTTTCCAGCGACTGGGAAAACCAACATGTAAATCAGCATATTTGATGGTGCAGTTTGACAAGATTGCAAAACCTGTGTAGTTTTACTGCTAACAAAATAGGTACAGGAGCAAGCAGCTCCCTCCATTTCTCCCCATCACATCTTGCTTCTCTTCCTTTGGCTCTGGCTCTACACTTCTTTGACCCCTCAATGGGCCTGTTCAATTAGCTAATCCAGCAAAATCTAATAAGCAAAAAAAAAAAAAAAGTGAGAAGACACAATAACATGAAACTAATGGGGAAACATGGGGAACATGAAACACAGGGAGTTTTACATCAGGTCCTTTTTATAAACTTTTGCTGGATAGGTTTATGAGCTACAAGCCTGTAAAGAAAAAAAAAATGGGAAGAAACAAAATCCAAAAACCAACCCCTACATGCTCATCAGTAAAGCTCTACCTGCAAAATGTGAGTATTTAGTTAAGCTACATCTGTCAAAAATGACATAGAGTTGTGCTAGAACAGCCTGCTTCCCTTTGTCTGGGCGGTAGCACTGCAAGAAGGATTCTGCCAATGTGGTTAAAATGGTAGGAGGAAAAAAGGGAAAGAAAAAGTTCCTCACAGATAAGTCAAGCTTTTATACCAAGTGCAGTATGAAATACAATTCATGCTATTCAAAAAGTTCTAGAACTAAGAAAAAACAAGTTCAAAGTAGTGTCTAGAATTAATGCAATAATAAAACACTCTTTACAGCTGTTGCTAAAAAATGGGAGGAAAGCAGCAATAGTAACAAGGAAATCATTTGACAATGAATGAGGATTTACAGTGACACTATTCAGATATATTTTGATGAAAGGGAGTATAATTACTGGTACAGCTGCCATATAGAGGGCAAATATTTCACATTCTCCTCATCAATATTGCTGTCCTTGTGCTCAGATTAAACAAGCCAGGACAGATCAATAAGCAAAGTTTGAGACTGCAGTATGTAGAGCATGGAGGAAACAATTGCAGGGAGGGAAGATTTTTGACAATGCCTACTTTGAAAATGTCAAACTTCTACATCCTACCCCTTTGTTCTGAATCTAGCATAGACTGAAAAGAAGAAAATTAAAAAAACTTAATCCAGATAAATGTGAGGATGTGGATTTGAATCAATCAAATGATCTGTACAAAAGCAAGAATAATTTGCTAGACAACAGCATTACCTCTGCTTAGGAAAGCTCTTGACACCATAAAGCATTGGAATCTGAGAAATTACCTGGGGAAAAGAAGTCAGGAGGAACAGCAATTACTGTATGCTTGCTTTTGTACTTGTGATTTTACTGAGGCACTGCTGCTGACCACTACAGGAGACAGGATCATGGGCTAGGAGGACACATTGCATGGCCTTGGCACAGCTGTTCTTAAACTCTGTGTTGTAGCTGCCCCCATCATTGTGCTAGGGAAACACAAGTGGTTAAGTCTCTTTAGAACATGGAATAGAGGAAGCATTTCAATAAGCCAAGTGTTGGTATTACACAGATGTGTCAATCACATAATCCCTTGAGGAACATCTAGGCTGACTTCGTGTCTTTGGATTGCCAGCAACACTTTCTCAAAACCCATTAATGATGGCAATTTTGATCAAGTTGTTCTTTTTGACCATAAAATGTACTTTCATGAGAACACTGTCTTGAAAGATTGCACCACGTGTCACGAATGACATAAACCGAAGATTTGTTGCTGCCAGCTTGGAATTGTTTATGCTGTAGAGCACTTACTGCTGATAATAAAGGGCCAAAATGAAAACATATTTTTGTCAGCAGTTCTGTGTTAAGGGAAGCTGTTTCAGCTCAGACCCTGCAGAAGTCTAGTTCTGTTAATTATTTTCCTCAAGAAGTTAGGTCAGCACACACAAAACATACAGATGACATCAAGCTGGAATGATTCCCTATTACAGCAAAAGAAAGAAAAAATAATCCAATGTCACCAATGAAAATAACGTGTAAAGACAAATGCAAAGTACTGCATTTATTTAGGCTAAATCAAACTGAGAAATGAGTGTAGGTAACTCTTCTGAAGAAAAGGATTTGAAGTGTTAGAGGAACACAGACCATTGACTCATTTCTAGGATGATACATAAAGGCAGCTATCATTTTGAGATGCATTAACAGAAATACCCTATGCAAGAAAAGGATGACAATTATTTATTCTGTTCAATGCTGTTGAGATTTCTGTTGCAATGCTGCATTCAGATTTGAGAAGGATGAAGCCAAACGAGAGAGCAGAAGGGAGCTACAGGAAATAAAAGATCTGTGATAGAAAAAAAGGAAACTAAAGAGGATCACAGGAGAGGAGATATGATGACAGAATGTAAAGGGTTGCTTTGAAGAGAAAAGTAACCAGTCATTCCCATGTCTAGTGTGGAGACAGAACAATAAAAGATTAGCTAAATTTCAAGCAGATAAGGTTTAGGTTAGCTACTGGAAAAAGCTTTTTAACTGCAAGGATTACAAAGGATTAAAAAAAAAATACTTAGGGCTCTACAAATTTTTACCTGCAGGGATTTTGGGAATAGATTTAACAAATCTTTGCCAAGGTGGTGTCAATTCTAAATACAACTGGTCGTCTCAGAACTTACAGAAGATTCCAGAAATCTCACATGGCTAGAAATCTTTGTTTTCCCTGCTGGGCTGATGAAAAAATCTGTATTTGGACATTTGGGATTTTTAAGTAGAAAATGAACTAATAAAGCAAGCTTCAAATGTACATAGGAAAAATGTCACTCATTCACAAGAACAATTTCAAAAAAGATGCTGAGAAATAAACATAAATGTGAAGCACATTATTTTATGACAATCTAATCTAGTCTCCTGTGGATAATATGAGTCATCTGAGTGGGCTTGAGGAGTAATTTTAGGTAAACTCACAGCAATTTAGTCTGCAAAATAATGTTTATCAATATAATATTTACAGCTAGGTGAAAAGAGAGATGATATCTTGCTCCTTCTTTTCTGATACTGGATAACTGTGTAAGCAGAATTACATTTTAAATACCGAGCATAAAAAGACATTTGGTATTAACATCTTATGGGAAAAATCAAGGCTTCCTAGTGAATGAAAAAGAGGCTACAGTGACAGTTTCCTTTCTTTAAACATTAATCAGGGCAGCTCTGTTCATCAAGTACCAAATTCCCTTTTCAAAATTCAAACTTAGCCAGAAAATGCAAAGTGAGTGCTTTTGCTCAAAATTGGTTACAAAATAAGATAACATCCTTAGACTGCCTACTCTCCCCTTCAGGAGGGTCTGCTTGCATGCAGACTTGTATTTTTTAATACCAGAAGGTCAGAAAGAATCTAAGATCCCACAGTCACCTCGGCCTCAATCATATTTCTCATTTTTCTAGGAGCCCTAGAACATGGTTGTAATACAAACCAAAAACTCTATTCTGGAGTTCAGAAGTCAAGCTAAGTTGTTATATAAACCCAGGTATTGCTGTCCTGTAATTCAAATATTTCTTTCATGCAGAACTAATTATTAGGAAAGAAGATAGACATAGGGAGGGGAAAATGCTCATTACCACATCCTCCAGATTAATTACCAGATTGCTCCAGCTATGTCTGAAGCAAGTGGAGAAATGTCAATCCATTCTCAAGAAGGCCAAAGTAACATTCTTGGGAAAACAACAATACAAAGATCTCTTTGACATGTGCATATATACAAGTAATTAGAAGTCACTTATTACACTCAGCTGAGCAAATTCATCTCCATCATCAAAAAAAAATGAAGGCTCCCCAAAATAAAAATAATAATTTTAAAAAAAAAAGCAGTTATCTTTATTCCTGTCAAAGGGTTTCCTTAGTGACTGCATGCATAGTTTTGAGATTGTCCCAAGGCATTCCAAGTGAATCATTTATAATAAGAAGGGTTAGAAATGTGCATATTCAAGCTGTGTATTTGTTTAGAACTATGTCCCCCTTGTGGATGAGTCAGGGGAATACAGACATGGATCAAAGGCAAAAAAAGGTTTTTTTTAAAACATCATGTAAAGGCTGGTTTCTTCCATATAGAAGTCCCTCTGCAAATTCATAGCAACTTCTGCAGTGGGAAATTCAAGCTCAATTCTACTTTAAAAGAAGTATTGCATTCTCAAAATTGTGTTTTGCTCTAGTGTGGAAAGAAAATGTTCTTCTTAAAATAAAAAAAAGAAGAATATGTGATCAATAATAATAATAAAGACAAGGTACAGTCACACCAGGGAATTTACCAGTCAGATATAATAAAATTTGAGATAGGGGTCCCCAAGAGCCACAAGAGAAGAGAATAATTTCCTTCTCCCAATATTAGGGTTTAATCACAGGGTTTAACCCCATGCTAACCTCTTCAGTTTTATTACCAGTTTCAGAGATATGATCCCATCCTACTACTTCAGTTCCTCTTGAGTGACATCAGAGAGATCAAAGTAGCATGCTGAATTTCCCAGCAGTTTGTTGCACATCAAATCTAAAACAAGTAAAGCCCACATGACATACATGAGACATACTCATGTGACAAGGAAAGGGAAAAAAACAAACTTACCCTTTAAACATCCAAGCCCTCTGCCCACAGATAACCTCCTCTTCAGAAAGAGAACATTAATGGAGATAAATAGCAACAGATTTGTCTAATGCCATCTCAGTGCACCCTCGGGAAAATCCTCCCCCACCACTACTACCCCACGCTAAGTACAGACACATCACTTGGACAAAATTCTATTCCTGTCCACAGCAGAAAGACAAACTTACCTCTTTGACAAAACTACCTTTCAAAAAACCTGATTTACGCAGCTGCATGTTACATGAAGCAAAATAATAACCCAGTGTTTACATGTTATTCCCCTTGCTACAGCATTTTTGAGCAGTAGCAAGACAATATCATGCATCTGGAAATGCCTGGGTTTTATAGTTCTTGTATTTAATTTTTACAATTAGATAGCAGCATATAAGCAAGAGCATTCTTATATTGATCAGAGTTGTTATAAAAGTAATTTTGCATTTTTTTAAACCTCTTCTCCCAAATAAACATTGATGACTCGACCAGTTTCATGCTATGACATTCAATTTGAAAGAGCGTGGTAGTATTTGTGCCTCCAAAAGCACTAGATTAGAAAAAAAAAATCATAAATACTTGATGCCTGGTTAAGTACTTCTTGAATAAAAATGGATCATAATAATGGATTTTTTAACTACAGTTATCAATTGCAAATAACATCACTATATATTTCCCAAAAATATGAGAGATTTTATGGGCTTTTTCCTCTTTGTAATTCTTTTTTTATGCATTCTAGTTTACATTACATTTTGATATAACAAAAATATGTACAAAATACAGTACATCTAGAAAAGAAAATTTAAACTGGGACAGATTTCTGTGAAGATGCTACCTGCATTTAGATCCCTCTGAAAAGGCTTGGAGGATACATGCTTGTATAGTTACAGTTCCACCTTCCCAGCATTTATTCAGACTATCTGGAGCAAGAACTCATAAGCAGCATTTTACCTTTCAAAATGAATCAGGAAAGCTCCCCTGCTCAGCTATGCTGATGTATCAGCACAAATTCACAGGCAGAAGCTCCAAGACCAAGATCAGACTTCAGCATCCAGACAAAAACACGTGCACTTGCTGTGAGCTAGCATCCCCTGAGGAGACAGCAAACATGGCCAAATGTCCCTGTCCTGGGGCCACTTCAGAGCAGCTGTGTGGCTCTCTACAAGGTGGTTGTAGCCAGGTGGGGGTCAGTCTCTTCTCCCAAGGAACAAGTGATAGGACAAGAAGAAATTATATCAAATTGCACCAGAGGATGTTTAGATTGAATATTATGAAATATTCAATTTCATTGAAATTCAACGCCAATTCATTGCCAATTGCCAAGCATTGAAACAGAGAAGGGCTTAAGTTGCCATCCCTAGAGGTATTTGAAAGTCACACAGAGCTGATGATTTAGTGGTGGGCAGGGCAGTGCTGGATTAACTGTTAGTCCTGATCTAAGAGACCTCTTCCAACCTCAAGGATTCTATGTTCTTACATCTACCCTGCGTTGCTTGAAACCAGTGACACCCCACAGTCATTATGTGCAAGGTGTGTACTGTTTTTGGAAAGATACAAAGGTGAAAAGTCTTTAACTCACCTCATCTCTCAGACTCTTTCTGCACAACTTCTTATTTGCTAAAACTGTTCCAAACTCCAGGAAAAAGAAGGAGAGTTTTTAAAAATTTTTGTATTTTATGTCTTTAGCTTTTCAGAAAGGTTATTGTTTCTAGATCTAATCCAAAACTTCTCACTTTGGTTCAATCAAATTCCAAATACACAGAAAAGCAGAGAGAAAAATCTCTCATGAAAATGACACTGCTGTTATTTATTTGATTGCTGCTCCCTTTCACACAGCAGTGTGATGCAAACTTCAGCTACCTCACCTAACTTCTTGGAAAGAGAAAAGGGCATTTCTGACAGTTTCTATCAAAACTCATTTCTCTACCAACAAAACAGTTCCAGAAATCCCCTTTGAGAAGAAAGCTCTGCTTGGAATACCCCCTGCCCTATTTTATGCTATTGCTATATAAATACAAAATGCCATTTTATTGTTTATGCACCTATGTAGATAGGAATATCTGAATACAAGGGAAGATGGCTATCATTTGGTTATTAGTAGAATTTTTTGACATTTTCTCATATAACATTTTTACATTATGTGATTAAAAAACCAAAACAGATTAAATGAAACTGTTATAACTATATATATAGCTATATGACAGAAAACTGATCTAAATAAATATCAATGGCTCAGCAATAAAATAAAGTATAGCAAGATGAAACTCCACAATAGTCTTCTGCCCATGCCACTGAAAAACACAACTAATCAAATTTTTATGATGCAATAAGAAGTATTCTCATTAAACATGAAGTGACATCAGTGTAGAAGCGATTTAAGCATGTTTGAATCACTGCTGCAGTTCAAAAATATTGGAAAACTGGAATTTAAAAACAAAGGACACTAATCAATAAAGACAACTTCCTACAAAAATAAGCAAACTCTGCAAACATAGGAAAGGTGATTCATTAACTGTTTTGCAGAAGGGACGGAGAGGATGTAAGTGATTATGAATTACAAGCTAGGGTAAGGCAAGAATGTTGTGCTTTTAAGAAGACAAATACTATCTTGATATACATAAATAGAGCTATTGTTGGCATGTCATTCTCAGTAATCATCTTGCTCATTGTGCAGTTAATAAGATCTCTATTACATGTTGGACAAAGTCCAGAATAGATCAATGAGAAAGTGAGAGGTCTGCAAAATATCTATATGGAAAGCAGGAAGGAATAGTGGTTATCTAATCTAGGCAAGAGAAGGCTGAAAAGTGGGATAATATAATAAGCATAGGAGAAAAGAAAGAAAAATTGGTTTTCTTATCCTAATTGCAGATGGGGTAAGTGAAGAATTTAAATTACAGTGTAAGAAGGTGGAAGGAAAAAAAAAAAAAAAAAAAGAAGAAATAAAAAAACCCCTTTGTAGCAGTGAGGGTGATTACAGCTTTTACAGATTGTTTAAAGCTTAATGGAATCTCTATCTGGAAAAGTTTTGGTCTTAAAAAAAAGATCAGATGAAATTCATCCAGGAACGATTTTAAATTGTCTTAGTGAACTTTGGGGATAAAGGGATGAATTAGATGACCTTTCTAAGGTTCTTTCAGTTCTTTGGTTCTCCTTACACTGTTGTTGTGCTACCTTTTGAAAACTAAGGTGAATCAGAACTGGCAATTTTATGCACTACAGTTGGGCCTGCAGCTAAAAATTCTACTAGATAAGCAGTTGATTTTTTCAGGACTTGTTACACAGACACATAGGAAAATGGCGCCTGTTGAACTTTTGGCTGCCTTCAAGGCCATCTCTTTACATCCACATTCCCTCTTCATATATTCCCAGACAGAATCATGCTGGTTTATGGTGCTGTGTTAAATGTATGTATAAACCATCATGATCTGTTTACTTTTTATAATTTCCTGTTAATTGCATCAGTTGCACATCACTTGAAGTAGCACTTCAGTTTGCCCTTGAAGTGCTCTCCTCAAACACATGCTTTGTTCTTCAGTTTATCATACCACAGCTTCCTTAACATTCAGGTATTTTCCATTCAGCATTCATAAGTGACCCAAACAAATGAGTAACTGCAAAGTTTTGCATCCTAGCAGAATAGAAAGGCATGATATCTTCCTGTCAGTCTTGACTAAATGTATGAACAGCACTAGTAAGTCTTCTGCCCTGAGGAAATTCTCAACTTAAAAAAAAAAAAAAGGTTAAATATCAATACTTATCCAGAGAAATTAAAATTCTTTCTCTTCAAATTGTGTGTGAATGTTATGCATATTTAATAATGAAGTCAGTCCAGAAAAGTACAGGCTTTCTTCCTGCAGGATAGAGAAGTAAAAATATAGTATGTCACAGAATAAATACAGTTATAAAAACATTTTCTCAGTCAAGTGTCCCATTCCAATAATTGGCATCAGATCTTTTTGATGCAACATAATATGATTTATCACATTGGATTCATATAGGTACATAAACACCTAGATTATCAGAAGTATTTATTATGTTTGGGACTTACAGGGAGATACTGAAAGGAAGACAATGTAGTTTGCTTAAAAACTTATTCCAACAAAGAGAGGGGAGTTCTTTGGTCTGTAATGTTAACTCTCTGTCCTAGTTATAACATACAGAACAATAAACACCTGAATTATTGGCAGCTGAAATAATTTATAGGAAATGTGCTACTAGCAGCACATGCTTAAAAATTAATTTTAACTTTGAGAAGTTAAAGTTGCATATCCATATTTTCTTCTCAATAGAAGAGTGACAGTTCATGTCACGATATATTGACAACTATTTCCAGTTCCTCAGGTTTATTTGCAGATTCTGATTCTCCTCCAGGGATTTGCACATAGCTGGAGTTAAAAACTGGAGCATTTTTGATACACAGATGACAACAGCACATTGATATTGAAGAGCAGATGATCCCAGCTGCAGATATTTAAGACATTAAGGAGGGGCTTGGACAAATACAGCATAGATTTGCCTGCAAGAGTGTGTGAAATGAACTCCTTTCACATCCATTCTCGTACCCCATCACTTAGCCAGGGTGCAAAACCCGGTGTAACTGCATTTTTTAGAATGACAGTAGGAGGTCTACAGTGTGTCATGACTAACTCTGGCAATCACAGCCTACCTGAGGTTGTCATAGAAGTTAACAATGGATTGTTAGAAACCACTTCAGCCTCAGGCAAAGCCCTGGGAAGTTAACTACTAGGACAATCTCTAATAAGCTGCAAAAACCAGTTTATGGGCTATTTTGGGGATTAAATGTACTTTTTCTAATAAAAAGAAACTTTACTAAGACATCACCCAGTTTTAAAACCAGGCTCAAGAATTGTCAGAATCAGTGCATTTCCATCCATCACATAATTATGACATATCTAGAACACATATGAAATGGTACAATTCATATTTATAGTTATTTTGAAATTATTTAAATTGCTAGAAATAACAGGTAACTTTGTCAGAAGATTTTAGTGAGGGTCATAAACAAATACAACTTCACCTCACTATACTACGACTTCTTACTGCGCTGACTCTTAACATCATTAACTCTTACTGGAGACAGTTACTACCTCTAATCATAAAACAGAGTACTCTGGTTTAAGTCACGATAGTTTTGTCTGAATTTAAGTGATGGCAATCACTGATTATAGCCAAAATTCAGTTCACATTATTTAGCTTGCCAAAGCTGTGAAATTCTTTACTGCTCTAAAGTATTCAATATTTACATTGTAAAAAATGTCTTTGATCCACAATGAAGAGAAGTAGCTATTGTGCAGATGCTATTGAATAGCCTGAGAATGCACAGTATCTTTATAAGGGCATATAGTTCAGAGCTTATAGAATAAGGCAGAAAATCCCTTAGCGCTAGGATAATGACTTCAAAGCCAGTCATTTACATTGTTTATCTCAGTTGATACAGAGGTAAACTGATAGTAAATGTGCAAAAAGCCAGGGTTTCTCAGAGTTGCCAGCACTGGGCTGCCATGCAAATTCACATTTTTACTCTGAAAACAGGCTCAACACTATGAAGTTATTTGCTTGCAACTCACTCCTGTAGTTTTTCATCTCCAACCAATTCTGTAACCAAACCTGCAGAATATGTCCCCTTAAGAAAAATGTCCTGAATGCTGTTAGTAACTCAAGATGGCAAGAAACTAACCAGCAAAACTCTAGGAGCAGCTTGGAGGCACTCATCTGCTATTGGCTAATGAGGAAGGATGCCTTGCTTCTGATAATGAATAGAAGAAAAATAAAAACCAAAAAACTTAGAAAAATAGGTCTGCCCATGGCTTGCCTTTGGTTTGGGGTTTTTGTGCATTTGCTTTTGTTTTTATTAGAAGACCCTTATTATTCTTATAAAAGCTTAAGCGCAGCTTAATCCGAACAAGAAAATACTTTGAAGGATCCAAGTTTATCTGGCATCAAACCAGATTTATATACAGTGTGCAAGTCAGGTCCTCTTTTCTGCATGGAAGCAGGAAGAATATCTCAGTAAATACATCATTAAACTGCCATTCTGCAGATCTGGGCTAATTTCAAAGTTCAGTCACCGGCACTGGGTATGGAACAAGAAAGATTCATTCTGGCAGAAAGCTCAATCTAATAACTGTTCATAAAAAATTCTAGTGTAAACTAGAGAAGTGCAGTTAATAACTATTTAGTGAGCCAGTAAAAAAATAATCTAATTTTGCAAGAAAGTACTTTTGAAGAGCTCAAAAGCAGTACACCATAATTTACCTTCAATTCTTTGTGATATTGCATTACTGGACAAATATTCTAAGAAATCAAGGGAGTTATTTTGGACTCATGTTGATAGAACTGAGAGAGGACTTTAATTCTTTATTAACATTCTGTTCAAATATTAATAGGTTTAATCTTATTAAATCAGATTATCTGTATTTTTGAAGACCAAGAAACATATAAAAAATGAATTAAGCCAGAAGTTCATAACTGAGCTAAAAATTCAAGAAGTCCTAGTTGCATACTTGACAACAATGGAAAGACTAATTCCTTTCTTTTTATTTCTCTATTTTCTCTTACATTTCCTTTTTGTTCAGATTCCATACTAAATCTACACTGTCATGAACTTCAAAGTTGAGTGGAAACAAATAGGAAGAAACCTGAATTTCTTGTCTTGGCACTATGGTTGAAAGGTCTGTCAAAGGTAAATAAAAGGGGGGAAAAAAGCACAGGTCCTTCCTTTTTTCAGAAGATATAATCAAAGTATAACTTTAGCTGAAAACGACCTGTAAGACTGAATAAAACTGTAAACCTAATACTGCCAAGTCCAACATTAAACCATGTCCTTAAGTGACACATCTACATGCCTTTAATTAAAATTTACAGAAAGATTTAGTGAGTCACATCTACATTTGGCTGAGAGATTACCATAAGCAACATTTGAACTGATTTTGCCATGGGCATCATATGCACTTAATGAAAGTACCACTTTAAGTAGTAAAAATACCTTTGAGATGTACCTACACAGTAAAACAGCATTAGGAAATGACCAGCACATCATCACCCTGTATTGTAAACTTAACTTTGGATTTTCAAGGCATCTCCTGTTACAACACTGAAGCCTGACAATGCAAAATGTACTACTGAATGTGCTGTTAAAAGATTCATCCATCACACATACCTTTTATCCAGGGATCAGGTCAGGCATTGGAACAGGCTGCCTAGGAGAACAGTGGAGTCACCATCCCTGGAAGGGTTCAAGAAACTATGTAGTAACACCATGTTCAGGTTGACATGGTGGTGTTTGATCAAAAGATGGACTCAACAGCCTTGGAGGTCTTTTCCAACTTTAATGTTTATACGGCTGTGGCAAGATATTGCTGACCAGGCGGAAAGCCTGGTACATGACATGAATGCTCATGTACCAAGACCATTGAAGAACACCAAATTAACCAAAAGGTAGATGAGACTTCTAAGTGGCTCAGATGTACCATAATTGTGAACAATTTTTAGCTCAGTGGGCCCACCTTGGGCCCCTTGGGCCATAAAGGAAGGATGTAACCCACAGCTGGGCTCATGACCAAAGGGTGGAACTTATCCATGGACACTCTCACAGAGGTTTTCCATGAATGTGAAACATGAGCTGCAGTCAAGCAGGACAAGCTTGTGTGGAGGATGGTGTCTGCAGTATAAACACGGGAGGGCCTGGCAGGTTGGCTCTAACTCACTCCCACCAACCCACCAGGGCTGGGGCCACGTGCCTACAGTGGTGGAAGCAGCCACTGGATGGCTGGACACAGATCCAAGCCACTGCCCACAACACTGTCCTGGGCCTTGGGAAGCAGGACTTATGGTGACATGATACTCCAGAAAAAAGTGAGACAATGGGACTCATTTCTGAAATAACTTAAAAGACACTTGGCCTAAAGAGCAGGGCACAGAGTAGATGTGTCACACACACCAGCCTCCAGGAAAATCTAGTGATATGATGGATTGATGAAGATTACACTGAGAGCAATGGCTGGAGGGACTTTAAGACATTGGAATACACATTTAACAAAAGCCATTTGATTAATCAACACTACAGGATCTGCCAATCTGGCTGACACTACCAATCAAGACTTTCATGTACTGCAAGAGCAGATAAAGTTCCTATAGTGCACATAAAAATATGCTGGGTTATTCGTGCCTCAGGCAAAGGCTACCCATCCATGGGATTGCTTTTTCTCAAGGACCTTGGTACACTAGATGGGTAATGTGGGAGGACAGGATTCTGATGTGTGCCTCAAAGGGACTATTCTAGCAAAAATAACCAATAAATTATGTTATATTAACTCCTATATCATGCTATATGTTATCACTTTTATGGCTGCTAGTTGCCCACCACCACATTAGGCATCTCATGGTACCAGTCGCTGTCGTTCCAGACTTGGAGATCTGAACACAATTCCTTGTCAATCATCACATTAATGAAGAATGAACTTTAATGAAGGAATGAAAAGCACAACAGTGATGGAATCAGTATTGGCTTCAGCATGCAACAACCCAGTGTTACACAACACCTTTCCTACCCTGAGACATTTCTGATAGAGTGTGAAGCCATGGACGACATGAGCTCAATGGAGTGTTGTAAAGATGGTCCATAAACTAAGGGAAGGATACCTGTGTGTATATGACTTGAAGGACAGGAAAGGTGATGGTGTACTGGAAAGCAAGGAAGCTGTCATGACACAAGTGGTATCAAATAAGAGGTAGGTACTGTTGCAGTGTGTAATAAAGATTACTTTTTTTTTTTTTAGTAGCTGATACAGGGCTGTGTTCTGTATTTAGCATGGGGATAATGTTGGTAAAACATTGATAGTTTAGTTGTTTCCAAGCAGTGCTTACCTTAAGTCAAAGATTTATCAGTTTCCCAGTCCCTGTCAGAGAGCAGGTGCAAAGAAGCTTGGAGGGAGCATGGCCAGGACAGGTGACCTGTACTAGCCAAAGGGACATTCCCATCTGCTCAGTATGAAAACTGAGGGAGGTTAACTGGGAGGTGTCAGTCTCTGCTGTGATGAGGGCTAAGCACCTATCAGTGGGTATTAAGCAATTATACTGTGCAAGAATTTTTTTCTTGGATTTTCATGATATCTCCCTCTCCTTTTCACTAAAATTATTATTATATTTTACTTTTTTCCCCTCAATTACTAAATTATTCTTATCTCAATCCACAGGTTTTCTGTTCCACATCCTGAGAAAGGGTAGGGAGAGGTGTGGGGAGCAAGCAAGCACCTTGCAAGGTACCTAGCTGCCGGTTGGGGTTAAAACCACAATGGTAAGACAAAGTGTGCATTTTTTGTGTTTGACCTATTTTGAACCCATATAGGGAACACAAGAGACATAAAAAGCTATAGTCCAGGAACTTGCTGTAAAGCTATTTCTTCCTTAGCAGTTCTATTCTTCAGCATTCTCTCTCCCTTGCAATTCCCTGTGGTTTAATCCTTTTTTTATTTCCTTCCTTTTCCAAAAATACCCTCCCATGTTACCAACAGTTGCCAAAGGCCAATTGTGCTGAAAATAGAGGCTATTACTCTCAGAGGGAAAAATGGAAGGAGTTGTTTTATCTAACACTGCTAAATTAGCCACGTTTTTCTCAACTGTTTGACAGATTTCATTCTCAGTACATGACACTGAACTTCAATCACCAAGTCTCCAATAGGGTAAAAATAGCAGTCAAAGTAAGTTCAGGCCCCTTGGGGTCATCTGTCGTTCATGTTATGGAGGAGTCTAGAAGAATTTAGAGGAATGAAACAAGGTTCCAAGGAATTTACCCCACAATCAAGGTAAAACTGGAGAGTAATAACTTTTAATTGGAGAACTAGAAACAACTTTTTGGTGGCATTTTAGAAGTGCTTTAGCATTTTACAAGATTCTACATTACATTTTATGATGCTTTTCCATAACAATCTAATCACAATAGCAAACATATCCTTTTACATAACAAATGGGGATTCTCTGCCCTTCAGAGCTTACTCACTGAAGACTGAGACTTCTCCAGTTTACTTTCCAAATTCTGAAATTAATCTCCAACCATCTATTTATGTCCACTACTAGCAATCTTGAGGAAAAACATTTTGATTTAACAAACTCTGAGTGTTTTAATATAACAGTGTTAACATTTGCTAGCTCAGTTGACAACAAAGACAAGGTATGATGAAATTAAAACCTCACTTTGTGCCTGTCAGAGGCAAAGAGCCATCTCCTATTGCTAAACAGTATATGCCCCTAATACTCAGTCCCATTTCCATATCTGAAAAACTCTCTTCTAAAATCTCTGATAACTACTTTGTAAAAAGCAGACAGGTACAAGCTTTGTAACTCCTTGTAATAGGATGCTTTTCTCTCAGAGCCTTACCTATTGTGCATACCAACCTTTTCTTTCAAATACCATCTTGTATCTAGTGATACAAGTGACAGACTTCAGGGTGGATACTGAAATAATAGTGCTCTTCACTCACAACCACATCTGCCACTTTCAACAGAAAGACAATAAGAAGCACACTCCTTGCCCTAGAACTCCTGCAGTTACAAATTCTTCATTCCTTAGCACCACAGCATCCACTCCTTTCACAGCTGTCAGAATGCTTACACCTGACGCTCAATACGACTTCATAGATCGAACGTACGATGAAGCTACTGTGAAGTTTTTCTTACTTCAATGCTGGAAAAATAGGGAACCTTATAAAAACAACAACCACAACACAAAACCAAAACAAAACTCTGTTGCTTAAACCAACAGATATAACTATAATCTTGCTGTTATCTCCTGTAGCCATTACAGAAGAGAGTGGCTTACAGAAATAACATGCAGTCCCTTTAGTTCCAATCCTATATTTAGTGTGGATCCAAAAGTCTTATACGAGTCAGTAGCAGACCTATGGAAAAACAGCAAAATTTGGTTCCAGAGAGCTTACTCCAAGGGTAGGATTCCATGCCATACACATGAATATATAACCTGTTATACCATAAAATCGTCTACAAAGGAAGCACCAAAGCCATTGCTGGGAACAGCAGCATTTATCAAGAGGACCTTCACTGAGCCAAAACATAATGAGTTCCAAAAGAATATAGTCTCCATTATAATTTCTTTATGGGGTTCTTAAATACTGCAATGATCCAGCGGAATAAGTAAATATCCACCAAAATATTTTCTCAACTGATATGTCTGGGCTGGATAGCTTAAAGTGCTACCCTTTAGCTCTTAAGGAGCTTTGCTAACTCTGAACAAAAGTAATTTTATATACCTATATGAAACCTCTTGCTTTCTTCCTGAAGATTTTTGTGATAGGCTTCAGCAAATTTTTCATTAGGTTGATTAGGAGTAGCAGCTCAGAGTTCATTCAATGGTGTTGCTGAAATATGACTCAATGTGGTTAAAGAAACTTCAGTCTAGGAACAATTAAATTCTATTCACAATTTTTATGCAGAGGAAAGCTGTTGAACATTCCCTGCTACTTGATTATACATTACTTCAATGATCCCATTGATTAGGTGACTTTTTCAATCAAGTAAGGATGTCCATTTTCAACTGTACTTTTCTGCACTTGATGATTCTCTCTGTGCTCTGATGCGTTTATTTTATTTTAATTGAAGAGGAAGGTTGTTAAAATTCTGGGAAAGTATTTAGACTATATGAATCTTTAACAATGGTCAGTGATTAGCAGGGCCTTTTACATATTTAATGATGCAGTTTCTGGTAATGATATGCTGTTCACCATGCACATTGAATGTTGAAGTGATTACCTGCATCTAATATTGTTTTCCTGGTGAATTCAGAGTGATTTGTGTAGTGAGTGGGCACGACAAAACTCAACAATCAGGCTTGGTTTGAGTGACTATTGAAAGTACTGAGACAACTCAGAATCACAGAACAATTTTAGGTTCAAAGGGACATCTGGGAGACATCCAGCTCAACCTTCTGCTCGAAGCAAGGCGAGCTTCAATTTTATATTTGGTTGCTCAGGATATAGTCAAGTTCTGTTAAAGCTCCAGTATGAAGATTTTGCAATCACTCTGGGCCCTGCTCCAGTACTTGGAGATAATAATGGAGAATTATTTGCTTTTTAATCCAGATGAAAACCAGCTAGGCTTTGAAATACTAGCAGTCCACTGAGACTGGTGAGCCAGCCAGTTTCTGAGACACTACAACCATGTCTCCTTGGTTTGACTAAAAGAATGCTGTGAGAAACCACAACAAAAATCATGCTATGGTATACATCTTTCATTGCTCTTGCCTTGTTAGCAAGAGAGACGAACCCATCCCGCTACAGAAAGTGTAATATTTTATCAGGTATAATTTACCCTTGTTACATTGATGATAGATGTCCCCCAGTCAGTCCATCATGTACTGACTGTGTCCTTCTCTAAGGACATAGCATTTCATGGCATAAATGTGAGGCTATCTGGGCTGTTGTCATTCTTGCCTTTGCTGAAGATGGGAGGAACAAGCATATTTTTCCAGTCATAATGCCATCGCTTTTGACTTGGAATGCTTTTTTATCTCCCAGCTCTGAAGAATTCTGAAGAGTTCTTTCCTCCTCACTGCACCCTGGCTTAATTTTTAAATTGTTGTTGAAAGAAAAGCAGTGTCTTTTTTTTCCACCCCACCCTCCTATTTTCTTTTTTTTGCTTCATGTTACCTATTGTCTATCACCTATTTATTTCTTTACAATTTAAGATCATCTTGCCTCCCTACTAGCTAATTTCATTTTTCAGTCCACATTTATCAGGAAAAAAACTGCAGTGTTATCTGTGTGGTATAAGGCCAAATTCAGCAAATATGTGGGATCTTGGGACAGAACAGTCCCTCATTGCTCTGGAAACCTCAGATTCACAGTAATCCAGCCAAACTGTTTGCTGTCTGATAAAGCCTAGCCTGATAAAAACCTAACAGACACACAAAACACCACCTATAACCTAAAATAAAAACAGTAATACAAAGCATCACAGTGTCTATCACTGTTATTTTGGTGCTCAACTTACAGAAATAAAAGAAAATCAAAATCTTCAGATAATCATCTAACAATGAACTAGTGGAGCACTTGGCATATTATGTATTTAAATCTCAAGCAAAAGAGCAGCAGTATGCTGACTTCTTTCTGTGGCAGCCCCTAGGAAAGAATAAAACATGATCATTTTCACCAGCAAGTCAATACTTTGGGAAAGGCAGAATTACATGCGTTGTGCCCTGACAAACTGCTTTTCTCCAGAAGAATAGTATCCTTTCATGTTATAAGCCTTGTCTAGAAGCCCCCCTCACCTATAATAAGACCTTGGAGAAAGCTCTCTGTTTTCACAACCATCTTTCATACATGAATCACATCTGCCTTCCTTGCTATAAGTGCTGTCACCTACTCAAGGATTCTCACTCTTTTAAGTCTTAAAAAGTGCTATGCTTTTATAAAGATCAGATTTTTATTTTAATAAAGAAGATTCATGCCTCAATAATGTCCTATTTGAAAAAGTAACATTTGAACTGCATAATTCAAATATATTGAAGTTTTCTCCTGCAGCTTATAATAAAATATCAGACTTATGTTCTGTCCCTGACATCTAATAATCCTTTCAATGGTCAGCAGCTAAATATATTTATTACGTGCCACTGAAATAAAATCCGTAATTAGAACTTATTTTTTCCTATGGGTTTCAAACTAAGAAAACAAGAAAAATTATTTCTGGGTGCATCCTTTCTATGGAAAGAAAAATTCAAATAAACCTTTCACTATGTAACCTTAAATTATATTAATTGGACAATTACCTAGTATAACCTATGAAAATATAATTCAGCAAAGATTACAAGACTATTGCCAAAACTGTTACGAGGGAAAATTCTTGAAGGAATATCTTGGCACACAGGGAAATGATAAGGTTCATTAATTGAGAGAGAGGATTAGGCTGTCTTGGACAGTGCAGATGTAGAGGGGACTTAATTATTTAAGAGGTTATAAAAAGAGCTCAATCTCTATTATATCCAATTTGCCCCTCTTTAAATTTGCCAGAAGGTATGACAAAGAAAAGATATTGAAACTTATAGAAGGAAAGGTCCTAACCCACAAGGAAGAGACTATTCTTCACATTCACAAGAGAAAGACCAAGAATAACAATGAAATTATGTACATATATCTAGGGAAATTTTTCTCCCAGAATCTTTCAAAACATAGTGCCCATCACAGTATTATTAATAGACAGCATAAACAATATGAGGCACAAAGTAAAATTGAAATTTGTAAGAATCATAAACATCAAAATATTACATATGCATATATCACAAACACCTCCTTGTTTTTAGTAACCATGATCTGCAGTAAGTGTGAACGTGGCACCCTATCCTTGGATTACCTCTGAATTTCTTGCATGAAATCTGATCAAGACTTTCATAAATCTGTTCTTTTTTACCACTTCTGATATCAATGCACTCCCATTTCCTTAAAACATAGTATAAAACAGAATTTACGGTGCTGTCTTTAAGGTCTCTTAACTATCTAATTTTTTACTTCAGTTTCCTAATCTCAGATTTAGTTGTGTACTTTGCTGTATTCATCTTCAGTGCAATAGTTCCATCTGTCTCTACATCACATCTGTATGACTTACACAGCATATTCCACAATGTCCTGCCATTCCTTGTGCAGTCATGCATGAAGGCACCACGTGGAGCATCTGGCACCTTCCAATTCCATTCCCAAATTCATTGCTCCTTTCCACATCAGGATTCCCAGCTCTCTATTCTCCTAGTCCCTCATATACCCAGAGAAACCCTTCTCTTCATGTTTTGCTCTACTATCAGTAACTTAAGAATCCAATTTCATAAGAAACAATGAGATTAAGCACACGGTTCATCTAATTAAAGTCAATTAGGAAAACAATACTGGAGCTCTCTGAAAATCTTTTAAACATGCATGCTAATCACCCTACTACAAGCAGTGTGACACTTTGGTAACTATTGAGAGCTATGAAGCATCCTATTGAATAACAGACTTCCTAAACATCTTCCGTATCTGTAAAGAAAAATAAAATCTTTACTGCTTTTCTAAGTAATTTATAGTCTTTTCTTCAATCATCTTTTGTTGAAAAAATGAAATTATTGAATCTTTTATACTTAAGTGTAATTGTACACCAAATGATAACATCACAGGCACCTAAATGTGGCACTGAAAAAACAATATTTCTAATATTTGTACAGAGGCGGAAAACCAAATCTAAAATCCCAGGAGCTTCTGTCAACTAATGCTGCAATTGTATTTTCAGCAAGTCCTTGTATATGTGCTCATACATGAATATGTGCCAATATACACTTACATAAATCCTTCCTTAGTGAAGAGGGAGAGTGTCTAAAAATTTTCCTTTGGTTTTTCTCTGCCAGCTGGCTGGGTGAGCTGAGGACAGCAGGGAACATACAAGGATTTTAATATTTCAGGGACCTGTCATTTCAAGGATAAACTTTTCATTGCAGCATTCCAAGAGCCAAAAATGAGATTTGCCCTCGTGCACTTGGCAGTCAGAGCATCTCAGAAGAACAGCCTGATCCCTGGCCTGTCCCATAGTTCCACAGCCACAGTGTTGCCCCAGTAAATCCTGGTTCTTAGAGGGAACTTGAAAACTTTCCTCCATATATTTGTCATGGGTAGTTCTATATCCAAGTGTGGAAGCCTATGAGAAATCAAGGTTTAAGTTTATTGCCATTCTTTTTTAAAGAATAATTAAGAGGACTACCACATAGGTCTGCCATTAACAGAAGATTTTATCGTGATTACAGAACACACTTAAACTGCAAACTGTGATCATAACATGGACAGTGGAGCTAGTTCAAACCACTCTAGTTCCTAAAACAATGCAATTGTACCCTTGTGGTGCAATGTCCAAGGAAAGGACATTACCTGCTAGAAGGTAACATGAAAAGATAGATATACCTATTTCAGGATTATTTTGGAATCTGGCAGATTACCACTTGGTTTGATCCATCTCAGGTACTTCTGCATGAGTCTTGCTTGCACAGTACAGTTATTCTGAAAAAAAAGGTGCTCTGTAGGACCCTGAAAGAATTAAAGCTCAGAGAACTGAGCTGACTTCTAGGTGCAGATTTCAAGCCTAAACACAATCCTAACTGGCAAGTTTGAGACCACTTCTTAGGCATCCACCTTTTGGAAGGGAGTTGGTGGCAGCTGAAAGAGACACACTGACTGGAAGTCAGAAGGTCAGTAGTTTGGATGAGACTGGCTGCCAAATGAGGTCAAGCTCTAGGCTGTTTGTTAAATTAATTTTAAATTGTTCTAAAGGTCTTTCTCATTTAATCAGATGGTTTTCAAATAGATTTCAGTGAATCTTTCAGTGACAAAATTCATATCCACTGGTAAAGCAAACCATTTGCAATTTTCATTAAAGATTTACTTATGCTCCCTTGTGCTGAGCAGTTACCAATTCTGATTAAAAAATCCTTTACTTTTAACAGCATGATGAAATGGAGTCTCAACAGACCATCTGCACAAAAGGACAGCATTATAGCTTCTAACTTTCCAGCAGAAACTTCAGGGAAAGCTCTAAACTCAGATTATGCAACACATGAAGACAGAAGCCTGTCTCAGAAAGATTGCCACACTGGAGTATTTGAAGCAGCTTTAGGTCAACACAGGAAACTGGAAGGTTACAGCCATTGAGAACTCTTGCTTAATGAAAGTCTGATTTTAATATTTGAGATTGCTTAGAAGCAGCTCAGTATCTTAGATGAGAACTGAGTTTTGTTTTGAAGGGTCTGGATTCAGAACTTGCTCCTGCAAATCCATTTAAATAATTTACTGTGACATGCTATCAAGGAGACATGTTAGAAGTTTGGCCTTTTCCAGAACCTAAGTGTCAGCTATCAGGAACCTGCTGGGGGCACCTCAAAGCTAGCAGACATCTACAGACCAGACATCCCACATTTGGACATGTACTGTAACCGCTGCATTATGGTATAAGTAAGGTATAAACTTACCTTCGAGACTTTTTTAAACAAATGGCACAATCCTCTTTGTATGTATTAAATCCCACACCTTTTCTATGATATATTTTATGAATCTTGCTTCACAGGGCTGTACACAGAGAATCAAAGTTCAAAACACTCATCCCTTGCTCTATGGAGCATGGACAAACAGGTACCACCACCTGTGGTCTCAGTGAACACAGCTAATAGCCAAAACCAATGTATTATCCTGTTAAAGTTACCTCAGCTGTGTTAGACAAACATAATTGAAAATTGTTTTCAAAACAATTTCAGAAAAGTTGAAAATTTCCATGAAAAGACAGCCAGAAAGATGTTGTTACCTTCCTGCTAGTCCACCCTGAGAAAAACAGGGCTGTTAATTGGTTGGTCTCAGAAAGCTGGAGTGTGATGACAATACCTGTTTTATTACTATGAAGATTTCCATCACATTTGGGGTTTGTTTGCTTGTTTTGCAAAAAAGACAATCAGTTAATGATAAAAACAATCAGGATTTTTCCCCAAGGAAGACAAAACCTAAGTACAGTGAATGAGAAAAATGCAGGTCAGGCCCATAATCGCTGTCACTCCACCAACATTGTAAACTCTTTACATATTTATCACCTATTTGATTATTTTTGCAGGGACTTATTCCTGCAGCCAAAGCTGGCAAGGTAGTTGTAAAAGTCATGGGATCAATACTGTCAAACACCCAAAAAACCCACCTTAAATTTCTGGGTCACTGCATGTATGACAATGTACACAGAGTTGCACAAATACGTCTCAACTGTATATCAAGCATTTACTTTTGAAAATCCTGCCTATAAATTAAAAGACCACAAGTCAACAAATTAGTAAAAGGCATGAAGGGCATTGTAGGAGAGGAAATCTTTGCTACTCCTGGGCAACTGCTAATAAAACAAAGGATTAGCAACAAAGCCAGGCATTTCTTTGCTTATTCCCTCTACACAGGCACTTGTTACTTAGAGGAAATTAAAAGGAAATCTTACGTGCTGCAGAGTTTGCTTAATATACCTGCAAACATCTAACATCAGACCCACTGCTCCTATCCATGGTGGTAAAACAAATCTCTTTTAAAAGTCAAGGGCAGGCTGGTGACAGAGAGCTGCTGTTTCCTGGTTCTGTGAAAGGATTTTGAGAGGCTAAATATATTTGTAGGTTTTGAAGTGGGGCGGGATCTACAGATGGGAGTTTTCATGTGACGATGTATCTAGGCAAAGACTGACACCCATTGTTCAGGAAACAGAGGAGAGCTGAGATAAATGAAATTCCTTAAAATATACTTTTAAAATTTTTCCAAAAGCACACCATTCCTATGCCTTGCTCCTTTTTGTCTGCTTTCTGCTTGTTACGTTAATTTGCAGTATCTAGCCTTTGCTGCCTTCTCCCGGTCCGTGGTACTGAGGATTACTGAGGTGTCTGTTTTTATCTTCTGTAGTCTTGAAATATAATCAAAGCAGAGACACTTTGTTTCAACAGCATCAACATGATTTATGCTGCAGTATGTGTCCCTCAAGGTAGGTATTCAGACTACCAAACCTCCTGCAGCCAGGCAGATCAAAAGAGGGAATGGAAAGAGGTGGGAGGGGAGGTATGAGAAAAGTAAGTAATTTTGTTCAAAATTTGGAAAAAAAGAAGCAAAAAAAATATAATAAAAAAGCATCAGATTTGATATATCTTTTACTTTGCAACTGCAACATTAGCTGGAAGAATTATTTTCTAAGCAAGACTGTTTCAAGATTTCAGCAGAATTTTACAACAGAAAATGGAAATGACAATCAAAAAACCCTATTCAAGTTTGCATCTAGGTAATACAATTAGTATATTGAAACCTAAAACAAATTGGGAATTCTTTTTTTTTTAATAAAAAGGCAATAACATATCCTCCCCATTAAGTAGGAAATAAAGTTTAATTCTTTTCAATCATTATAAACACAGAAACACTAAAGTAAAATTCCAGCCCTGAAAAATAAAATCTTGTAGAGAATTTACCTTCCTAGAGAAAAGATTTTCATTCAGTACATTTCCACTTGTTTCCCTTTCCTTGTACTCTGCACTGTCATCTTCATTCTCAGTAGACAGTTAAATCTCAACTACATGCCCATCAATGGCACAAGGAATCAGTGAGAATAATTTGAGGACAAAAAATGTCAATGCACTATGCTTTGATTTTTCCCCAGGGCAGCTAAACATTCACAGATTTCTTCAGTAGCTGCCTCAGCCTCATAGTAACAAAATTAAAAACTGTCTTCCAAGTTTCAAAGTCTAGTTTCTTCTCTTTTCTTTTTTTTTCCAGCAGCAGGCTATGCTTTGCTGCATGATTAATAAAAAAAGCTTTCAGAGGTATTTTTTGATTCTTTCTCTTTGTGGTGCTGGACATTGGCTGGTTGGTTGGTTTCGGGGAGGGATGCTTGCTTTTTGCAAAAACTGTTAACACTTCCTACACACCAAGTTTCTAATCAGTCAGCCTAACGTTTCCTCTAAAGTGGTGGGTTTGTTTTTTTGTTAAGTCCTAATGCCAAATACTTGAAAATGTGGAAGTCATTAGCCAGACACACCTTTTCTTGGCATGCAATTTGGCAAGTGAGGGATTCCTTCATTTCCATTTGAGCAGCCCTCTTCCTCACTGCAACCAAAAGAAGAACAAAGGTAGAGAAATCTGCTAAGCCAAGGTCTGAGTTGGTAAACATAGAGAAGAGAGAACTATTACTTAAAATGTGTACAACATATGGAAGAATGCAACCAGGCATCTCAGCTGCTCCTTCTTGATCAAACACAGCCAGTAACTCAACAGCCCCCACCTGACCCACACACGCCTGTTTACCCCCAGAGTTAGAGCAGGTACTTCTGCAGCTCAACCCGTGGAGATCCATGCTGCAATATTAAAAATTCGGAGCTCAAGATCATCTTCTGAAGGAAGATTTCAAGGAAAGGGCAGCAATTGTGCAGTGAAAAAGGTAAAAATAAGTCTAAGATATTCCAATTCCCATAGGCATAAATTACATCTGAAAGCTAAGTTAAAGAAGTATTGCAGCTGTAAAATCAGGGGTAAAAAATTAGGAATTGTCCATACGAAAGCCTTTTTCCCCTTATGACCCATTCTGTCGTTCCATGATCACATGTCATTTTCTTGTCATAATAGTGGATTCATACAAAAACCCTATCCAGCCATGAATCTGCAATTTTGTAATTTTACACAGTTTTGTCATTTTTCTTAGATTCATAACCCGGATGAGGCTTCTTTATCACACTGTTTGCTCACCATCACATTTACATTGCCAGGCTGGAGGTGCATTAGGGATAGCAGTTCAGCACACCTACACAAAGCAAGCATGCCTACTGTACAGTGCTACTTGGAGCAGCCATATGTGAGTCAATGTGTTTGATTTTAAATGCATGAAATATTGACACACTTTGCTCCTCCAGCACCTGCCGCTGACCAAGCTGCATACAAGCAGAGCCACAGGAGTTACCCTCTCAAGAGTAAGTAATGTATGATGACAACTCAGCAGTTGCCAGCCAAAGAAAGGAGTGAAATGAGCAAGGGGACTAAGAAGGACAATTACTTCAGCCAGAAAAATAAGCAAAGCAAGAAAAAAAGAAAGACATTCAAAACTGATTTCTTGGGCTCCACGAAAGCTCTGTGTGTACAATTGCCTTTTTTTGAGCTCAGAGAGTTAAACTTGCAGAATTCATAATTTCATAGATCAAACCAAAGATGTTTTGGAGGGGAGAGGGAGGGTAAAGAACAGGAGAGGGATGACACTGTGTTCACCCATTCCCAACAGCCCAAAACACAGAACTTGCCCAAATAAATATTTCTACCTGAATTCCTTGTACTATATTTCACAATAAGGTGTTTAGGAACCTGTCCCGCTCTTTTTTTTTTTTTTTTCCTAACATTGCTTCTACTTGTCTAATTTACAGCACAGTGCTTGATGAATTAAGCAAACAGCTAATTAAAAAATTTAAAAATGCAAAGTTTGAGTACTGAGAACACACAAATAAAATAGTTTATACAGATACCTCATCAATTTTTACATATTCTTCCACCTTCTAAGGGGAAGGTTCATGCCCTATCTCAATTCCCAGTCTACCAACAAAGACATTTATTCTTTTTAAAATTATATATATTTACTGTGACTGGGAAGTAATATATTCTTCACAAGATTTTGAAAGAAACATTTGCTTCTCATTCCCATGGCTCACACTTGATTTTACTGGCAGGAAATCAAGACTCACAAAGCAGCCGCCTGTCTAATCAAAGTTAATATACAGTAATAATTGGACGGGCACTGGAACAAAATACTGAATAGTGCCAATAAGTAGCAAATATCACACTGA
The DNA here is from genome assembly GCF_001522545.3 of Parus major. NCBI lineage: Eukaryota > Metazoa > Chordata > Aves > Passeriformes > Paridae > Parus > Parus major. The sequence continues at coordinate 48,231,990 of NC_031769.1, forward strand.
GTGCAACGTGTATGTTTTAGAAAGGGCTGGGGAATGCAGCTTTATTCTCTGTGTCAGAGCAGCAGGCTTCTTTTCTGAACAGGAGCAAGAAAAATGGCTGTAATGCCTGTCCCTCCCTCCCAGACTGCTGACTCACAGGAGAGGGTGTCAGTGAGGCAGGCAGCAAACACATATGGGGAGCCTGGGGCAGTGAGAAAATGCAAAACTCTGTGCGCATGTGAGCGTGCATGTGTAATGAAGTGCTCTAAGAAATAAAACTAGAATAATTGTCTTCTGCTTTAAGGGTTGGTTGAACTACTTTTTGCATGTATGACATGACACCAGAATGACAGCTCCCAACACTGAGCACAGCTCTGTCTTTCTAAAGGGGAAGGAAAAAAAACAACTGAGGAGGTGGTCCACGACAGGAGAGGTGTAGCCAAAGCCAGTAGCACCACCAGTGTGCATCAGCCATGATCTTGAGGAACTTCTACCTGCAGCTTAATAAAGAATTAGCAACCTCCACTGAAAAAGTAAAAAGGCAGTTTCTGATTGCTGGAAAGATGGGAAAGGTGCCTCCAAGTTTCCAACAGGCTGCATCCCAAATGATTTCATGTTTTACATTGACCAAACTTTGTAAGAAAGCTCATGAAAGTATTCTGATCCTTGTTCCTTCTCTCTTCTCAAGGGTGTGTATCCTCTCAGAATGGTAATGACATAACTTTTATTGAAAGTGAGAGGATGCAGCGGTATTACTACTCAGATGGGACATTTCTCCATGACAAAAGACAAACAAAAAATACCAAGATGGAGACTATTAATAAAACACCCCACTCTCTGTGAAGGTGCCAAACCTGCTTTGTTTTGCTTTCCTTGCTTGCTTTTTTGTTTTCCTGGAAAAATTAAATGAGCTATTTTGAAGTTCTGGAGAGAGATTTAGCAGATATTTCAGGAGCTGATTAATCAAATACTCCAGTCAGTTCTATAGCCTGTATGAAATAACTCATTTCAGCAAACTTTTCAAAGTCACCAGTGAGAGATTAGCACCAAGCATAAGGCTGCAAAGCACAGCTGGGGATATGGGAGAAGGACAGAGGGAGGAATGAAACCTGATGACAAAGAAATAAATATAGCAATGTGCAGGAAGTAGAGTTGTCCATATTCTTACATGTGTTTCCTTAAAAGTGTGAAAGTATTCAGAGAGGTCTCTCCAGAAAAACAAAAAACTGAATAAACAAACAAACAAAAAACCCAACCAACCACCCACCAAAAATAAAACCCTAAAAAACAAAAAAAATCCCCACAAACCACAGTAATTTATAGCTAAACCTGCTGACAAACACTTGGTACTTCTATTTCAAAACACTTAAAAATCATTATTAAATGATTTATCCATTAAATATCACTTTATATACTTCAAAAGCACAAAACCAGAGGCAGGCTTTTACTGGGACCTTGCAAATCCTATTAGGTGAAGATGAGCTTATTCATTACTAAGCCACATATATTCATCTGCTCTGAAGGGTAACGAGTCTAAAAAACCTACAACTAGTCTAACAGCACAGCACTTCAAGGAAGAGATGTATTAGCTCTTACTGCCCAAATAACACTGAGGATTTTTAGCGTGTCTTTAATGAAACTGCGCTGATGTAATCATGTGACACACTGCATAGGTGCACTGTCTCTTCTCTCCCTTTGCCACTGACTTTTGAACCCCTGACCCTGGATTTTTAATAAAGCAGTAATTGTCTCAAATATATTGAGTTTCTTCACACTTTTTTTGAAAACAAGCAAGCAGATAAATGACAAATATTATTACTACCCTTGCCCAAGGAAAGACTGAAGAGTGAGCACAACTTATTTTCCACTGGAGAATTCTCACAAGGAAGAACACAAGTCACCTAGCCTCAGGAAACCTGCAAGTTCCCTTTCCATTAAACTACAGAGAGACTCCAATTGCAACCCAAAAAGGAAATCCATAAGAAATTTGACTTTCTTAGCTTGCTTTCTCAGTGAAAGTTTTATTTCCAGGTAGCACAGCCCTTGAAGGAACAATATACTCATAACAATGAAGGAGCTTGTCAACTTGCCCGTCATTTTTCCACACACCCACAAAAAAAAGCCCCTCAGCTCTCAGACAGGCTTCTGAATTTTCAACCAGTATCTACATGCTGATCATCTTAGGGAAAAAAAACCAAACTGTCTCCTCTTGAAATCACTTGCCACTGGATATTCTCAAATAGCAAAAAATTTCCAAACCATTATTTTTTTTTTAGTGAAAACAGGAACACATTGATAGCAGCCTACAAAGTCAAGGAAATGGGCTAATCCCCTTCAATATAATTCTCAACGAGATTAACAATTTATTTCAGTTATAATGAACCTTCTTCAGTTAGAGCAGCTGCATTTGTTTCCAGGGAGACTTCACTGTATGGGTGAGTACAAAGCATGAAAATAAACATTTTTTGACCCTATGTGTGGCAAAAAAATATTTAAATCCAAAATGAAAAGTGGGTTGTTTGGTTTTAATTTTAATTTAAAGTATATTCCTAGAGCAATCTGATTTTATATCTCAAACCTTGCAAAAATGTTTTCCATCGATTTATTTTGTTCTCCAAACCAAGGTTTTGTGGTCCCTTAAAGTAAAGGTTTTAAGTTACAGAATCTGGCTGCAATATTAGCTATGGAAGGGCTAGTTTAATAATATTATTACACTAATTAGTTGTAACCTTTAGCTAATTGCTTTCAGTTCTCCATTAATTCAAGTTCTGATTAACTAACAGATGTTCCACTGCAACAAAAATTATTATTAGCTCTTATGTGTTCAAATGTTAAACACAAACTCCAAGTCAGACTGCAGCTATTTGCAAACCTCACTCTGATAAAAATTATATTTTCATTCTCCCTTCCACTTTCTCTCTCAGAACATTCAAGCCATTTTGGCAATGGTAAAACCTCCCAAGATACTGCAGCTAATGCAGCTGGTAAGACCACAATTGGTATGTAGAGTACATGATCTACTGAGTGTCAGAAAAACGTGTCTGGAAGACACAAAAGGCACCTCCTTGCTTTGCCAGTGGTTTTCCATGACTTAATCAGGACCAAAGATTCAACATGGCAGGGAAGAAATGAAGATTACAGGTAAAACTCCATTCCATAGTCATCTCTGACAATCATTCAGTTACATTATAATGTGATCTAGTCACACTGAAACGAGTTTTCTGTGACAGCTGTCTCCTCTTTAAATATTCTTAATTTAATAGTAATAAATAAATAAAGGAAGGGTGGTAGAAGATGTAGGGCAAGTAGCAATTACAGCAGCAAACAAGTAGGTTGAGGCACTGCAACTGCAAGAAAAAACATACAAACTCAGTTCTCAATTACCATTCTAATTAAAACAATATAAGTGAATACAACTGGACATGATGCACTAATTAAATGGCTTGCAAGCTACGTTGACCTCAAGCACATACACTAGTATTGTTCATAAATAATTAGGATTTATTAATATTTTGAAGGATCTGTAAGACTTTTAGATGAGCCTCATTACACTTAATGAGAGCACTGTGTAAGGGACAGTGCTCTCTAAATTGGTATTGTTCCACAGCAGCATCAGTTCTGGAAACAAGCACAACCCCAACCAAAATATGCCTTCACATACACACACAGCCCCCGCCAAAAACCCCCGTTTTAAAGTAAAAGCATTTAGTTCTCTATCACAGATTTTTGATTCCATTTCTTAAGCATTTAAGTATTTAAGCATCCAGTATTTAAGCATTTCTAGTTAAAATTGAAACTTGATTATTTATTAAAACAAGGTTACTAAATAAAACAAAAAAATTAAAAAATTTGGGTTAGATCAAGACTTCCTAGAGGGAAAAAGAGTTTTATTTTTCCCCATTTAATAATTAACTACTCTTTCTGCTTTGAATTTCCAAAAGAAATATTCAATTTTCCTTTCAGACTCTTTCAACTAGGTCTCACAAGTTTCTCCCAGCTCAGCTAAGTCAATTTGAATGTTATAAGCCAGTATAAAAAGATGCCTACGAGAACAAGAAGGAAACTTCAGGACACAGCTATAGTATCAGAGTCCAAAGACTGATTTTTAATAGATCTGCTGTGTCACAACAAACTTGTTCATTTGTTTTTAGGAAATACTCTTCTTATATGAGATAAGAAGAATCTCATAAAATGTTGGAATGGTATATCAACAACATTTCGAGCTCCAGCAAGAGCAGCATTTTGAGTTCAACATTTTATCTTTCTTTCAAACCCCATATCATAGGAAATTTAAAAACTGCTGCATTTGTTGAGAAACAGTAATATTTTTACAAAGGCCTTAAAATTCAATCTTAACTGCTACAAGAGCTTTGGAAACTCTGGTGAAAAAAACAAACAAACAGGAAGGTCTGGATAAGTTTTATGGTTCACATTTGTTCAGAGTGGCCTTTCATTTCCCTGCTAGTCTTCTCCTCTAGTTTTTGGGATTCCAGAAGGAGAGGAGGAGTAAGGCTGCAGGGAGCCACACTTCTTCTCACTTGCTATACTCCCATTGTTGTGTCCAGCTGGCTCCACTGGGCAGGTGTTAAGGTGAACCTGTTCAATATATAGAACTGACATTTTGGATAAATTCTGTCCAAAGCTCTGTCTCCAGACCTTTACAGAGCTAAAAATTCTGCTCATTACTTTGCCTCATTATTTCTGTTCTTGGTTGTGACTATGCAAGAACTATCTCTTCCAAGTTTCTAATTTTATACATACAAAAAAGCATTTGCAAGCTCAGGGTGATTGCTAGAACAGTAGAGTTCATCCAGGTCAAATACAAACAGATACAAAATCCAGTGGTGGTTTTATTTCATGGTAAAATATGAGGAAAAAAAGTATTGTATAGGAGTAGACCTCTGTGCAGAAAAAAACATTTGTATAGTTACACTTATAAGCATAACCGTGTATGACTGTTGGAATGCAGTCTGTGCTTGTCCCTAGAAATGTGAAACCTAAAACAGGCAACATAAGTTTACATCCAAAACAAACAGCATAAGAAGATAAAGATCTTATGCTTATCTCTGAGAAGAGCACAATACTCTTTCATCATTTAAATCAGAAGTAATTTTATGGAGGCTTAAAAAACACTCATAGGCTTCCTGGAAAACATGTTTTAAGACTGATTCCAGACTGTGGTTATTTGAGAAGAAAAAAAAAACAACAAACATACAGCTCAGATATTCCAACTTCAGCTACATCCATCCCCCTGAGACTCAAAACACAAGATGCTCACAGGTAATTCAATTAATTGTGGAGGAGACTGGGAGAAAAACACAAGCTGAATTATTCCCACAATCTGAGTAACAAAAGGTACCCTTCTCACAGAAATACAGAGAAGACCGGGACTTCTCATTGTTAAAAAATAACTCATTGTGAAATTCAGGAAGGGCAACTATAATTCAACACCACACCAGCCTAAATTTTCAAGGCAGTCAGGGATTTAAGTTCCTAACAATAAGTATGAATAAATGTGAATAAAATAAATATACAAAATTTAAAGAAAAAAGATATCAAAATATTTAACAATTTTTAACATATGTTAAATTGGACACAAAATAAAAAAGAGTAGTCCAAATTTACATTCTGTTGATGAGATTTAAACTGGAATGCTTGAGCACTGAAAAAGGATTACAACACATACAGAAGACAAAAAAACATAGGAAAAGCAGGGAGCAGAAAGCAACCGTACTCTTACTAAGATGGCACAGAACCACCAAGACGACAGTGGAAAGGCCAAGCCATGATAAACAAAACCATGCTGAGAAAACACCCATATGTTCCCTCTTGTAATCATAGGATGATGGCAAGAAATAGTATGCATCTATTGCAGGTAAGCAGTCTTTTCTTCATGAAAGGGGAAATTAAGTGATATATAGCAAAACTAGCCAAAGAAAGTCCAAATACCTTTGAATGCTGTGTTCAAAATGTTTGCCAAAGAAAATAAAAACAAATAAAAGAGAAGACAAACTCACTCAAATTCCTTGACCCCCTCCCATTTCCCCTTACTCATCTTCATTTATTTGACAGTTTGTTCCCATGGGATTGGTCACTTTCCTCATGGTCTCAAACGACCCTTTTCATACTGCCAAGGAATAGTCATCTTGTATTTGCATTTATTCTTCATCTTTACTAATGCATTTAGTTCAAGAAAGACATATTGTGACTACTTTTTTTGATTTATTTTTACATTTATGTTTGTGAGAGAATTTTTTATTCAGAAAACTAAAGCCAGCCTCAAAAGGGGCAAACTAACATTCCACACCAGTTACAATTAGGGGGCAAATGACAAATTATACTTCTAGTGTCAAGAATCTCTTATCCAGAGCTGAGTCAAACACTGAGCAAGAACCACAGATTCACTGCTGCTTGATGTCTACTGGGTCATTAAACAAAGCAGAAATTTGGCAGCTACATGTGATGAACTCTGGCAATACACACATCAAGAAAGTGTTCCAGCTCTGTCCTCTACTCATCTGTCAAACCTCCCTGTGTGCAGCTTGTGCTTCCAAAAGGAGTTTTGTTGAAAATGCATACTTTTCTCATAGTTACCTAGCTGGTCCCTTTTAGGGTCTTTACAAGGCATTGAGCTTTCTCCACTCCAAAGAGAAAATGTATCCTTAGCAAATTGTTCAAATTGTTTATGTGACGAGGAATACAGGGCAACCTTATAGAGCATGATATTGCTTCTTTGCCTTATTTTTGCCAATAAACCAGAGCATACCAATTGCTTCTGCAGAAGTGACAATTTTAACATACCCAGCAGAACCCCGTGTGAAACTCACTTCATTTCAGGTTCCATACAGGAAAACCTTGCTTATAAACCCACTCAAAGTACTGAACAACTGGATGGGGAACTGAAAAGTTTAAGCTATAAAAAAGAGAAACTCATCCTCTCCTCCTGCAGCTATATGTTCAGGTTATATCATGCTGGCTATGTTCAAGTACTCCGATTCCAGCACTGCTGATCTCTTGAGGACTTGTCCTCTCCAGAGCTGGTCTCACATGTCATCTTGTCAGGTAGCCAGAGTACTTCACAATTTGATCTGGGAAGACTCATTTTTAGACTTTCTCTTGTTCTCACCAAGGGTCCCATATAATATTCAGAAATCATCATTAATCTGAGCCTACTAAGACACTCTTCAACAGAGCAATTCATCATAACTCCTCTTCAGCCTTATGCAATTAGCACAAGGTAGATTTTCAGACAAAGCATAAAGCACAGTATTCAGCAAGGTGCACAGATCACCCCTCTCAATTCTGACTCAGTAGAGTGAAACAGTCTAGGGCTAATTTCTGGGAAGAATGAGAAAGAATGAAAAATTTCACGTGAAATCAGGATATGGGTAATCAAAACCTCAAAATGCCAGTTAATTTAAGGCACTATCCAAAGTGATTGCTTAAAGAACTAGACTGAAATAGTGAGCATCATTATAGGAAATGGTCATAGATAATAGATAAATCTTGAAATATCTGGTGATGGTGAATTAGAATTTCTGGTATGAATTGATATGGCCCAAGTTTTAAGCAAGTAACCAATTATCAATATTTTCATCTTCTCTCTTCCACAACAGTCTAATGTTGTCATCAACTCAGAAACAATGCAAGGCAACCCTTTGTTAGATCTGGTCTGCTCCTTCAGACAAGAGATCACAAATTCTAACTCAAGAACAGCTTATTTGATATCCAAGAGCACCAAATTTATCTTGCCTTTAATACTGAATTTTTTTACCTTCTCATTTTAGTGCTTAGACTCAAGACTCAATAAAAACAGAGACTTTTTTTATAAGATTCAGATCTTCCAGTTCAATGGTGTGAGTCAAACAACTTCCAACAATGTTTGAAGAGCATCCAAACAATTGGTTACCAATCTAAGAAAGCTGAGGTTTACTTTGCTGACTACTGCATTGCAAATTTTTAACAAGCTGAGACAGAATTATCATTTTTCTTTGCTTTGATTAAATAAGTAAGTTTTTAATTTAGGATTTAGAGTTATTAAATTGGTAAGAAATAGATAATCCATGTCTTAGCAGTATCATTCATAATGGCCTACAATCTTTGGGCATTCTTTATGCTTCTGACACTCCTCTAATCAATGCATCTAAGCAAATTTATGCTGTCCCAAGATTGTAGATAAATTGTAGTCAGAATCATGCTTTTGAGTATCTTTGGGGAGGGCAAAATTAATGCAACTTTTACACCTGTAATTAACTTGTAGGATTTATATAGAGTGGGATAAACTTCAGGTTATCTCTAATTAGTGCAGAATACAGCTATTTCCCTCCAATATACTGCCATTGTTTCCAAAGCAAAAATACTTTTGTTAAAATGTACTTCATTTTTAAAGGCTTAATCAGTTTTAAGCAAATTTCAGCCTTATAGCCTGAAGACAGAAAGAAATAGAAAAGAAAAATCAGTGCAATATTATTGAGTCATTATCTTTGAATGTTCTTGCTTTGTTTACGGTCCTTAATTTATTTAGATCAGACACAAGATGGATGGGAATGTCACAAGCTATCTATAATAAGTATTTTAAGCCTTCTAAAAACCAGCTGCCTTCAAAAGGGACTTCAAAGGATATTTCTCTAAACTCTGCTCCATTCCAACAGGCTGATATGACTGTATTACCTACTGATCTCTCTTAAGTCAATGAGAAATGCAGGTGCCTAAAACACTTCAAGACCTGGACCAACAAAGATTCCACAATATGTGGCTAAAAGACCACCACCCATTGTTTTCCCACAGTGAAGGAAAACTTCAACTGGCATCACAGTTTTGCTCAAACTAGAAACAATTTGTTGGCTTATATACCTCAATGATCAATGAAGGATCAATGTCAACCCTTTGAGTATCTACCCAGTCAATAACTTGTATTTTAAAAATTAAACTTGAATACAATACTGTGCTATTTAGAAATATATTTTTGCTTTTAAAAAGTCACAAATATGGTTCCCTAATTGAAAATGTAATATTAGCCTCGTGCCCACAGTTACTTTTGTACTAAAGAAATCGTGACAAGACATCATGCACTGATGCAGCTTGAAGCTGCAACTTTCAAAGATGACTGTAAAAGTATCATTTAAATTATGATTATTTGTAAACTGATATGGTCCAAATGTAGCTCAGACACCCCTCACACTCCTCAAAAGCAAATCATGCTGCTTATATTTCTTTAAACCTGCTGTTGTCTGAAATATATGAAAATTATTTTCAGAATCTGACTTCTGTAACAAATTTGCTAAGGATACATATATAGTCATTGCAGAAGCACGTTCACAGCATCTACGAAGATTTTCCTTATTCATTCTGAAACGCAGAGAGGCTATCATATTACATGTACTTGCCCTAGGATTCCTTGTTTTTATGGGTCCTATTAAGTCCTATAAGATTTTTGTAAAAGTATGGTATGTGGCATTTTGAGTTGTAGCATTCGAGATCTTTTGTGTATCATAATTTTGTGTAAAGATAAAAAAACCATTTTATTGGCACAGGCTCAGGAAGATGCAGTATTTTTCTTCACACATATGAAGAAAGCTCATCTTACCTTTCAAAAATATGATAAATTAGAATTAAAACAAATGCTAAGATAAATACTAATAGCATGGTAACTAAGGTAACATCCTTGAGTCTCTATTTCTCTCATCAGACTATTAGTTCAGGACATAAACCAGATGTTTATGTCCCCATGTCTAAAGCTGAGGAGACTTGTTTTTGCCAGTAAACCAGAGCATACCAATTGCTTCTGCAGAAGTGACAATTTTAACGTATCGAGCAGATCCCCGTGTGAAACTCACTTCATTTCAAGTGTGAAGACCACTCTTACACCTCTCCTAAATGCAAGCAATGTTATTGAAACTTAACTTTTAGGATACTCTCACAATAAAAACCAGGCAAAGAAGCAATATCATGCTCTATAAGGTTGCCCTGTATTCCTCGTCACATAAACAATTTGTACAAGTGTTTGGTAGTCAGTCTTTGCTACAAACAAATACCAAGCAGTACGTTATCTGTAGCTTCCTGAAGTTCATCTGAATTCCATTTGTGCTTGGCTCATGTTGCAGAACAGCCAATACCTACAGGCTCTGTAGTTTACATCTAATAAAATATAAAATTAATAAATATAAAAGAGTTTCTATTTACAGCCACACAAGCACCCACACAAATAAACTAATAAAAAGCTAACAAAAGAGAAGGAAGGCCCCATTCCTGATTTGGAAAGCCCCAGCTGAGCTGGTAAGAGGGGCTGCAAATTGAACCAAATCATAATATCTTCTTTTCATCTCACTTCTCAAAATAGAGCACCAGCTGCAGGGCTAGGATGCAGCAGAGAGAACTACATCCACTTTATATAGCACAATAAGCAGTGAGAATGATGGGGCAGGGAAGAGAGAGAGAGAGAACAGAAGGTTTTGCTCATTGAGCAAAAGGGGAACACTTATCTTTCCCAGAATCATTTTCAGCAAGCTGCCCAGCAGCTGGTTAAGAGCCCTGAAACTCAAGTCCTTTCTTTTTCTTACTCCACCTTTCTTTCCATCCTATAATATGGAAGGGCGCAAAGGCTCATTTTATCAGGTGCCCAAATGATCTCCTGAAACAGAACTCAGGACCCCAAAGCTATTTCCACATCTCCTTAATACCTCACCTTTGGTTGCAAATTGGGAGGACCAGTGGTTGTCAGAAGGGTTTTCCCTTGGCTCCTGCACTTCTGCAAGCTGAGCAATGCTAGTAGTTACATGAGGACATAAAAACAAGCAAGGAAGCCCCAAGAAGGATAACTCCACTGTTTGATGTCCCAGGCCAGGCAGTGCAAAGAGGACAGACTATTTCCCAAACCCATGAGGCAGGCAGATTATGTCCCACACTGGACTACTTCACTAGCATTAAAAGATAAAGTAAAGTTCAAGAAAGGCAATCCTAGGAAAAGAAATCTAGGGAAGAGCTAGATAGGAGTAGAAACAACCAAAATAGACTGGCTTTTGGTTTTGTTTTGGCAGGGTTTTTTTAATTCTAAGTTTTTCATCAGACTTCTCAATGATGATTATTTGTTCATCATGTACCAGCTGTGCAGCATCGTAATTCATTTCTATTTTAAATTTTGCCAACTACTTGCTCATTCTCTACTGCTCACCTCCATTTCCCCTCACCCTTCAATGTTTTATTTTCCTCTGAAATATATCCCCTCCTAATTAAATTTGTTGTCACTATTTTTCTCAGACCATCTTAATTTCCCACCATTTAGCAACATGCTACAGACCCAACCGTGCATGAAATGTCTGCAACTTTGTCCTTTTAGCTGGCCAAGTGCAACAACTATTCCTTAGGCACTGCTCTCAAACACAATGAAAAAAAATGCCATCCACAGGGCTCTCTTAACAAGCATTGTATTCAAAACAGCTTTTGACATGCTGACAGTAGAGTATCTCTGAAAACATCCCCATTTGCTTGCATCATACTACACTAACAGAGCTGCTCTTGATGAAGAATGACATTTTGAGTGATGGAACCAAGACTACCAGGGAATTCAGTTATTGCTAAACATCGCTAAACAAATTGTTTAACTTGCCAGAAGCATTTTTCTTCAACATTTTTAACATGAAGAAAAAAAGAAACATTTTGAAATGAAACCGTCTTGAAAAAAAAAGAGGTTATGACAAAATGGTTAAACAATTGCAGAATAAATCGTTTCACTTCATTTGGCAAAGGATTTCAACTCAGTCCAAATTGGGTTGGGGGGAGGAAGTGGGAAGTCAGGGAAGTGAGCAGAGTGGTGCAATACTAAGTGAGAGAAAGAGACACCCACCTTAGAAGACATTCCTTTAGATTATTCTTAATTTTCAAGAAACAAAATCATATCAACTCAATCAACAAACTGGAGTGGCTATTATAAATGTAGTAGATGTTATCAACACTCGATTGACTTGTCACTTCCATGTGGCTATCTGATCTTACATTCACACATTTTTTTCTTTGCTGACATCTGCTCTGGAAAGCTCTATAGATCTGTTATCCAGGGACAACTGGCTTTGCCCCCATAACAATTCAGGTCTCCACAATACAAATCTTTTACATCAGTTAGATGCTGTCCTTGATATCCTGCTTATCTATTATCCTCTAAATACCAAAGGCTTTGGGAAGGAGATGACGGAAGTTCACAGCTGGGGCTTATCTCTAAAGGCAGTTTCAGATGCCAGTTCAAGGTCTTGACTTTAATCTTCAAAGCAATTAACAGATGAGCCTCTGCTACACTGGAGACCAAATTGCTATCTATACGTTTCCTAAAGAGTTGTGCTTCTTTGGGACAATGCTGATCATAAAACCCAGACCAAGCTTCACAAGAGCTGGAGCAAAACATTTTCTGTCATAGGAATAGGCTATGAAACAAGCCTCCATGGGAGAATTCAGAGCTTCACTCCACTCTCCTTTGAACTGCTTTAAGCCTTTTGCTACAGAAACATCAAAATATTTTCTCTACCTTATCCCCAAATTAATTGTAGAAAAAACAAAACAAAACAAATAGCCACATGGAAAGTGTTTTATTCAAGCAGAAGAAGAACAGAGAATTTTCCAAGTACTCAAGAGAGCTCTAACTAATGTTATTGTTATAGGAAAAGGTACAGAGAACAGTGTGAGCTAGTCTGTATGCACTAGTATGTGTGCACTCACATGAGCCCGTAGCTTTGTATTAGCCCTGCAAACCACAATTTGGAAAACACCGCACCAATAAGTAGAATCATTAAACAAGCACACTGTAACTAAATTTCCTCTTCGAAACAGAGGCAGCCTACCTCAATAAAAATAATACATTCTACATGGCCACTCTATCACCACCTCAAACATCTTCTGTCCTATACCAAACTCACATACATAATCATAATTACTAAACATGGAAAAATATGCCTTTAAAACATTAGATTCTGTTTCTTTTGATACATAATCAAACAGAGGCGCATCCAACAGGGCACAGAAAGTTAAACAGCTGCATCATTGCAAAAATTAGCAGAAATAATGAGCATAAACAGGCAGGAGAAAACTGTGTCAGTGCATGGGTGAATTCCCAAAACTAACCTCCTGAACTTTCAAGCAGGAGTCTGATACTTGCTAGCAGCAATCAGTTTGGATGCTAATAAGGAAGCATGAGATCAACCCACCAATTAAGAGGCTGCTCCTTTGTTGTGCTTTCTGCACATACTTCATTTAGAATGGAGGAACTCAGAGGTTATTCCCAGCAAAGAAGATATCATGCCAAGATGTGGGGCCTTGAAATGAAAACATGGTAACAGTCCAAATGATGATCCAGAGAGAGATCTAGGGGGAAAAAGGGTAGATGCTAGAAATAATGGAAACATGAAGACCAGTGCCAGGGGATGCCCATCAGCCTGGGACAAGAGTACCCAAGACCAGTAACTACAAAAAGCATCATGGCAGAAAACACACTCTTCTGTCCAACCTTCCCAGGTAAGCTGTGCCCTCCCATCAGGGAAGGGAGGTCAGACCATAAGAATGAAACACTAGGGCTGCAACAGCCACAGAGAATAAACACAAAATAAATGAAAAAATCCCTTGAATTTTTTGCAGAGGTGATACTCCCTGCCTACTCAAGGATTCTGGATGAACCTTAGAAAGAGCACTATGGGATGAGAAGGAAGTGGGGAGGAAGAAGTGCTGCTGTTAATTTGGCATTCAGTGGAAGGAGCTGAATGGGAGCCAGAAGTAGTACAAATGGCATCTCAATTCCCCTTTCTTTAGTAAAAAAAATTATTTTAATACAGTAACTTTTTGTTTCCATGAAGGCATTTTTAGCTGTGAAGTAGCAAAGTTAAGAGCAGTAGTTAAAACCTCAGCTTTTAGACAACAGCTCTGAAACCAATCTCAAAAAGTGATGGCTAGTGATATGCACACATAGTTTCTTCAGAGTTAGTAAAAGCTGCTGGATGAAGAGGGTTGTTGTGAGGCATTCTAGAGAAGGACATTAAGCAACAACAAAATAAGCAATACTGCTGTCTTTGCACAGGGCAAGAGGGAAGTGCAGAGTTTATAAAAAAGATTATATATTCTGCTTTGTTCTTTGTACTGAATACTAGCTCTAAGACTCCTCTGCTACACAGCATTCCAGGAAGCTGCCAGGCTTTCAGACACCTGAATGAAAGTCAATCTGACAGCCTTCAAGGCTTCAAATCTGGAATTTTGACTGCATCTCAAATAATACTTCATCTCATTAAATAAGTAGCACAAGGATCTTCTGCAAGGAACACAGGTGGAAAAAAACTATGGTGGCAGTTTTGGAGCTTGTCACCTTGAGTAGAAATTCAGTCTGTGTTGAGAGCAACATTGTGTTCTGACTAGGAAAATCAGTCAAAACCACGAGCAAAGATTTGCAAGAACAACTAGCAGGTAAAACTGTGCAAGAAAAATGACCCAGCACAAAATATTCCTGGAACACTGCCATATTAAAAAGGTCACATTCAGATATGAAGAACCTCAAGGCACATTAAAAAGCTGTAATTTGAGTTCCTAGGGTAAAAGACTCTTTCTAGAACTGCAGTACTCAATTCCTTTGCATTATGTTAGTTTATTTAATTCCCAGTGGCTAAATCCTAGAACACAAGAGAATGGAATGCAAATGTCTTGGGGAGGAAGGTGGAGAGGGAAAGAAAGTAGCTCTTAAAACAGAGCAGGCATTAATCTAAATAATTGATTGTGACAGACTAAGTATTTGGGCTCAGCACATACCCATGACAGAACACGGTTGACTGGCTTAGTCCAACAGGAAAGTGGCCTAGAGAGTTTAAGAGAGTAAAATTCCTCAGCTGGAAAGAGGCAGAAACACTACCAAAGCCCAGCAGGTCCTGAAGCACACAGAAACAGGTATTGGCAGTACTGCACTTTATCAAGACCCTGCTTCTCTCAGCTTCTATGTTCAGTTTCCCAACATTTTGTCTTGGTCCAGTTCTGTTTATTCCCAGTTCTGCTGCAGTCTATAGCAGGGTCAAACAAAGAACAGCATGAAGTGGTAGAACCCAAATTTTACACCAGTCTGATGACACTTTCCAACACAAGTGCATTAGTTCTATCTGCTAGCACTTGAGGCTTCCATCTTCTACCTTCCTTCCTCTGTGAGGAAGAATCCTCCAAGAAGCAGTGATCCCAGAATCACAGAGTATTCTCCATTGGAGTGGACCTACAAGGATCTTTGAGTCTAGCTCTTAAATGGCCTATAAGGGGATCAAATCCACAACCTTGGTGTAATTGGCACCCTGTTCTAACCAATGGAGCCAATCAGAGGATGTCCTTAAAAAACAAATGAGGCTGAAACATCACACACATCACCAAATTATTTCTTTTTCTGCATGCCTCATGTTCTTACAAAGTTCGTGTTGACACAGTAATCTCTCACCCTATGACTGTGTGACATAACCATCTCTTATCCTCCCATAGCTGCAATGAGGTGGGAAGACTGTCAACAAAAATGCATATCCATCGTTAGTATGATTGACATGTTGATGAGTGACAAGTTTAGTAAAATACTTTGGGTGGTACTGTATCAGCACATGGTGTTCCAGATTCATCTGAACTTTCTGACATGCATCAATTCCCCTCAGCTCCTATTTATTTTAATGGCAAGCAGCACTTCATAAACAAGGTCTGCAAGACCATAAATTGCCATTCCAGTTAATTATCAGTTCTTCCAAGAGCAATAGCTGATATTACCAATCCATATGTGAAATCATTACAGTTGTTATGCTGCTTTTTGATGGCTTTATCTATGATTGAGATATGGAACTTTGGGCTTAAGAAGAAGGATAAAGTTCCAGAATGATTCCTTTCATTTTATTTGGTGTGCATCATTGCAGCTGACCAGTAACAGTCAAGCCTGAATATAAACACTGAGCACTCAAGATATTTCAATTGGCCAAGTTTACAGAGCTGTTGATGTTGCAAATGCCTGTAGTTAAAAGCCAGCTGCAACATACAAGGTAAGGAAAAGGAGTATGACAACCTCTACAGACAATTTATAAGGTGGACAAGTAAAAAGCAAGGGATCTATGGAAGACAGGGATTTTTTTTTTATTCTCTGCAGGATTTGTTGAATCCTTATCTTTATTGTTTATTTATAATCTATGTGCAGTTTGTGAATTCTATTAGGCAGTCACACCCCAGTATCTCTCTCCTATTTTTAGACACAGTTGTGAATAGATACCTGAGTCAGCCTAAACTCTAACAGCAAAAAAGAAGTGAATAAACACCCTATCATACAGTCAGAGAATTTGAATGCTAATTGGTAGCCATACATACTGTTGGAATAAGAGCTCCTAAAAATCCTTGATTGTGGTATCTAGCCAGAAGTCTAATAATCCAAATATAAGAATATATAGAACATGAACATCTGTCTTATTCTATAAAAGGTTGTTTCAGCTATCAGAGTATAAAAGCAGACCAAAATTCTAAATTTCTACTTGTGGGAAACTTCAAAACAAACAAAAATTTTAATTTGTATGAATGCTTGAAAATGGCAGTTCTGAACAGAAAACTGTGCTGATCTTTTAGAACCTCCAATTATTTCTTCCACATTTGGCAGGGATTCCCATTATTTCACAACAAATAAGTAGTACTGTATAATTACATATTACTATTATTGATGCCAGTACATCTATGTTCCATTATTTTCAACATTCTCTAGGGCAATTTGTAATTAGTACCGTTTGAAGAATCTCAATTTCTTTTTTCCTATTAAATTGTTTGACACAAAAGTATGTAAAATAATATTCCCATATCTGGAGCAGCAGACAATACATTAAGAACAAAAAAAAAATAAAAATGAACATGTTTCAGAAGTTTGTCAATTTTTGTTTGGGAAGTTTCATGTTTTGGGTTTTTTTCCCTCTAATCCATAATTAAAGCATGCAAAATGTTGTCAGGAAAATAAATACCAACAAAATAAACATTTACTTAGACAAGGCTGATAAATCCAACAGCTGTATACACCAGTCAGCAATGAAAGCAGAGATGCAATCACAGCAAACACAAGTGAGACATCTCAGCAGATCCTAATAACCACTGGGCAGAAGGAATTCCCAGGCACCTTACAGATCAGGGGGGAAACATCAGCTCCTCATGCGTGCTCCAAGATCTCCCCTCCTTCCAGTAACCACTTGTGCAGCCAGACTCATCTCCAAAATATTGAAGGAACATAAATTCTGAAACTATATGCCACTAAATGTCATCCTAGATATATGCAAGCTGCCACCTACACATCTTGTTTAAAAACAAAATTTGACAAGAACACATCCACAAGAACAGTGCAGTGCATGGGACTGGGTAAATGACCATCAGGTGCTCAGGTACAGCTTCTATTCATGTTAAAGGTTTAAGCAGAAAAGGGATAAAAGCTCAGAGCTTAGATCTTTAGCCAAAGCCTCTACTCAATTTGTACAACACTGGCTCAGCACAAACCAAAATCCCACCTCTCCCTGGATGCTGCTCTGCAAATGAGGCACAAAAACCAGAGGTAGTTAATGAATATGATGCATTATTTTCTGCCCAGAATCAGCACAATGTTGCTTGGCACAGGTGCACATTAACAATGATGAATCTGAAAAGTCCACATTGATTAATTACTATGATTTTCACATTCACCACCTCATACAAAGGGAAGGCAGATGACCATGTTGGAAATATCTTTCCCTTTACCCCCTGGACATTTTGTGCTACCTCTTTTGTTTAAGGGAAACCAACAAACAATAAAACCCTGCTTCTCAGCATCTATTTTTAGCTGTAATATTTTGGGGCTTAGGAGAGGAATCGGATTATCTTAAAACATAGCTCCAAGGAAGGAAAAGAAGAATTAGGAAAGCTTCTGAAACAGTGAAGCAGTTACTGAAAGAAAACCACTTCCTTATTATCTAGCAGGGATGTGTAGACACAATTATTGCAAACAGCCTTAATAGTCTCCACAGAAGTAGATATTTTTCAGGTCTCAGGCCAAGAGTATGAAGAGTAGGTGATAAGCATTTTTACTGGAACACTTTCCCAGAAGCTGAAGACTTAAATGGTGTCCTTAAAGGGCTCAGATTCCAGGATACTCCCCATCACATCTGATCCACTATGGGTTCACCAGACCCATCACCTGAGCGATATCAAGCAAGTTCAAAATTGTAACATGTTCTATCATAGTTTCCACAAAATAAAGTTTTCAGTACGCAAGCTAGTAATTTTGAAACTGCTGTCAAAACTTAGACCCGCAAATCCATGGCCTACACAGCACAGACTAAGTCTAGAAATCAGGCCTTCTGAATCAACTGTTTCTAAATTCAAGGTCATCTACATCTGGGTCTGAGGTCATGCTGTCCTCCTCTATATAATGAAGAAATATTTTCTTCGTGCATGGATTTAAATACACCAGTGGCTCCTCAACGACCACAAAATAAACAATCTACCAGGGTAAGACAAATGTGACTTTAAACATAAATAAAAACACAGATGGAAACCATGAACATTGCTTGAACATTACCAGCATCAACTACGTATCCTTAAATGGAAAAATGTGTTTTTCTCATACTTTGTTGCCATCCAAGCCAGCCAATAGTCATCAATTCAACCACAGGAAGCTGGTGAAACTGACAGTATCATTTTTATTAGCAAAGTTACTCAGCTATCAGTATCAGAGCATCCTTGTTGTTGAATCACATCAGGGCCAACTAGACATTTTTGAGGGGGATGTATATTCTCCATCAGCAAAAGGGAAAGTGAGCTAGACACAACTAAATGATTTTCCAAAATTGCAGGAGGAGTTGCATAATATATATGACAACATAAAGACAGTATCACCCAGGAAATCCATATACTTCTCTCTAATTAGCTTCTTTGGAGCAGATTGTTTTCACTAGGCTCACAAAAATTGAGCTTGATTCACTGGAGACACTCTGCATTCAGTTATTAACCTTCTAGCCCTTAAACAAGGAATGGTCTTTAAAGCATACATTAAGAAGTATACTTGTCAATAGAAATCAAGGTAGTATCAAGACGTGAATCTTATTTATTTACTTCTAATTAACAAAGCAGCTCAAAAAAAACCCAAAAAAACCAACAAACCTGGGGAAAAAAAAGCAGATATTTTGTCACTGATTAGCAGATTCAGTTATAATCTACCTGAATAAGCCTGGAGCAAAGATATCAAGTTTTAGAGTGTTGCAGCAGTTCCTAAATTTGGATTAAATTGACAATACTATTAAACAAGTGTAAGATTTATCCTGAGGCCTCAGAGATACTGCTGGCCAGCACTTGGCAGGGAAGGGAGGTAGGAGAGACAGGCATCCCGTGCCCGTGCCAGCTGATGTGATTAGGGCTGGTCAGCCTGCCCGTTCCTGCAGAGCCTGCATCTGTTCCTCAGAGCAGTTGCTTTAACACATGGAGTCATATTCCTGCTTACCAGCTCCAAGCTCCTTTCTAACTGAGGTGAGCCAAGACCTGATAATTCTCAAGCATCTCCAGTGTTGCCTCAAATGACACTAGAAATGGGGAAGAATATGCCTGTTCCAGAGATCAGAGGACTGAACCAGTAGAAATTATGTACAAATTTAATAAATTTTTTTAACTGTTGCAGAACTGTATTTCTATTTTCCTTTGGAATCAACTTTTATATTATAACACAGGAAAAAAGCAAATGAGATACCAAAAAGTTCTGCTGACTCAGATACAGTTAGGATGTTTTAAATTTCCCTTTAGGAAACACTGATCTTCCTTACTATCAGTTCAAAAAAAGGTATAAAAACAAAGTCATAAAAACAAAGTCATCAAAGCATTTCCAAAATAAAATTTTAATCTTAATTCAGGAAACTATACATGAGATAAATTTAAGCAACATTAAGAAAACAAATACCTAATGCTGCAAAAATTGATTTTGTTCTATACTTTGCAGTTGTCATCCAATGAAAGTGACATATTTTTTCTTTTTTATACTCAAGTGGCTTAGCATCTTTAGTCTCCCAAGGTCCACACAGGGTATAATGAACTATTAAAAATCAATGTTATGGTCTTCTATTACTCAGCTTATAACAGGCACAAACAATTATCTAAGGTAAGGTGTATAGCTCGTAAAAGGGAAAGTAAAACCCCATCTGTGACTAGATACTAACAAACTGGAAAAGAAAAAAAAGCACACTGACAAAATTAAAGCAAAAAAAAAAAAAACCAACTCAAATAAAAATAAAATTTGCAAAAAACAAACACCAAAACAAGCAACAACATCAAAAAGAGAGCACCTCAGTTTTTGTGCTGGCTTTGGCTGGCATAGAGGTAATTTTCTCCACAGCTGATAATATGGGCTAAGTTTTGTTTTGCTTTTGGGATAGAAACAGTGTTGATAACACAGGAATAATTTTGTTATTGATGACCAGGGCTTGCACAGGTCCAAGGTCTGTTCTGCTTCTCACACAGCCCTGCCAGTGAGTTGGCTGGGGGATACACAGGGAGCTGGGAGGGGACACAGCCAGGACAGCTGACCCCAGCTGGCATCGTGCTCAGCATACAAAACTGGGGGGAAAGAAGGAACTGAGCGACATTTGGAGTGATGGCATTTGTCTTCCCAAGTAACATGTGATGGAGGTCCTGCTTTCCTGAGGATGGCTGAACACCTGCCTGCCCATGGGAGGTGGTAAATGGATCCTTTGTTTTACCCTGTTTGCACACTAGGCCTTTTCTTTACCCGTTGAACTATCTTTATCTCAAGGATATCTCCCTTTTACCCTTTTCAGTTCTCTCCCCATCCCACTGAGAAAAAGAACAAGCAGCTGTGTGGGGCTAAGGTGGCAGCTGGGGTCAAAGCAGGACACTGTTGCTAATAGAAAAAATACCATTATCTGTATTACTTACACATAGAGAGATGAAAGATATTTGGAAGGAGTTTATCTCTACAGCTTTTCCTATTAGACAGTTATTCACAACTCTTAATGCTTTTATAGCTGTGTTGGAAAAGAATTAACCTCATCAATCCAACAGGAAACTAACACAACACATACAATGACAATATTTCTTCTGACTTACTGTGTTCAATTAGTTTATGGTAAAGCCATAAAAAAAGCCAGATTAAAAAATTCCTGTTACAAAGAATACCCAAGACTATACCTGCCCAGAGTAGGGTCCAAGGAATGAGAAATGGCAGAAAACTATTAAAAAAGGAATAGTATGCCCCACTTCAGTGGCTTAAACCCACTGCATCATCTCACTTAAACTATTTTACCATCACTGCAATTTTGTATTCAGCAAGCACAGAAAAAGAAAGTCAGCTTCCTCTTAAAAAGTCTTAATGTCATAGGAGAACACAAAGTATTGTGGAGTCCAACAACCAGCCCAGACAGGACAGGGACCGGAAAACAAAATTTGAAAGGAGACTCACTACATAAGGTCCCACTGTGAAGATCAAGAGATAATTCCTGTCAATAGTTGTCCTCTGGATCTGATAAAATTACATGATAACACAGAGGAAGAGAATTAAGAAAAAAGTTTCAACTTGGTAATCAAGATGTTTGTCTAATGGCAATCCATACACATCCTATGATAAAGTTTCAGTAGCTACTTAAGTGCCATACTCTCATTATACTTGGTGATTATGTGAGCCCATTCTTAATGCATAAGGCAATAGCTCACCTTGACATATGAGTAAGAAGGTACCTCACAACAGTAGAAGCAGGAGACAAAATAGATGAGTCATTTACAAGCAATTTAAATGGATTAGGAGCTCTAGACTACTTCTCTCATGTAATCACCAAAACAGACCTCTCAATCAAGAGCTGTGACATCAGTCACAATAAGCGCATAATCTGAAAGGCAAGAAGAGGGGGTTGCAGCAAAGCAGTCTTTCAAAGTAACATGGATCTATCCACTCTGGAAAGGATGCAGATGTGCAGCTTCAAAAAAATAAAGTTTTTCTATTTTCTATATTGGAATTCTTTTCAATCCTTTAAGTACATTTTCTTGATCATTTTTCCAAATATACTGGCGAGAGGCAGGGGGGAAAGATGTCTGATAATTGGCAGCTTGTTAACAGTAAAGTAATAGGCAGTAATGTACTAAAGATGAAAGATGATTTGGGAAGGAAAAAGAAGAGGGTTTATGTCTTCTTTGGGAAGCTGTAGGTGGGGTTTGGTTTGGGCTTTTTTTTTTTTATCTCGTTTTAAAGTTCCAGCTTTAGTGTTTTTAAGACAGTTTGCTTCATTTAGACAGCAAATTGCCTACTAGAAACAGCACCTTTTTATTTCAGCCTGATTTGTCAAGCAGAAAGCATCCACATTTCAGTAAACAGAAGAAGGTAGATTCTTTAATAATCTATCCAAAACACAAATTTAGACAAGCAAAAAGCCTTGAAATCACCTTTAAAGGCAGAAAGTTTTAGCTGCACAGAAACAAGTAAATAAAAAATAAGGCGTCTTTACTTCATTAACTCAATGTATGGCATTAATACACTTTATATTTGTCACATCTTGTGCATTCCTACCCTCAATAGTTGTTTTCCCAGTAATCTAGAAAAATTATAAAAGTAGGTAAATTAATATTATACTCAGATAGTTTTCTTTCTCCCCCCAACTTCTACTCAGTTATGAAACTCACTGTGCATTAATAGGAGCTTCCAGTTTGATATTGTCTAAGTGTCCATGAAAACTGTCATGAATGAAACACTCTCTCCTAAGAGAAGATGTCAAAGACCCTGTTCCAAGTCCTGGCAGAGCATCTTCTCAAGACAGGTAGAACTTCCAATACATGAAAAGAATCTAGGTCTCTGATCCATCTTGTCTATGGCAGTGAAAGACACTAGAGCTGTTAACTATGGCTGTAGGAAGGCTGCCACCCTGCCTGCATAGTCAGCAAGAGGGAATGTATTCTCAATTCCCCCACTTCAGTGCAAAATCAGACAGCTTGCTTTACACTTCTGAGGGGTTGGAGCAGGGCTGCCAGACTCGTGCTGAACAGCCCGAGGCTCACAGACACATTCTGTCTCTCCAGCTCTCCTCATGGGAAGGATGGACACCTGGGAGAAGTAACTTCAACTGCTACAGCTCATCTGTCAACACCTTGGTGGGAAGACATGCACAATTATACTACTTTGAAACGAGGATGGGTTAAGAGTCTATAACTGCAACTTTAGTAGGATGCTTGTTTTAATTATCCAACTTGACCGTTAATGTACCCAAATAAAAAATAAATTATATAGAAAAGCATTCTGCTTTGAGACAGATTCAAGAATGATTGGAGGAAAAGCAGAGTTTTGAGTGGCTTACTAATAGGCCAGAGATCACAGAAAACATTCTGGAGCAAAATTTACCCTGCCTTTAAAAATACTGATAACATCAGTTTTCAAAAAACACCCTTCCAAATTTAAGTGAGGTTATCACGTTGCAGCCAGCTTGAGAACAATAGTGACTCAGTCCTCCTCAGCCTAGGGGGCTGATGAACTCTGAAACTTGGCAAAAACTCTGCTTAAAATCTGGCCCACAATAGGAAGTTACATGTGTAGGCTAGGCAGTGTTGAATATCACTGTGATGCTTCCTAAAAAGAAACCTAGAAGATGAACATAACATGTTTGGAAACAATGGAAGAGGAAAAAAAATCTGTATCTAGCCTCACAAAACACATTACTAGAAATGAAAACTTCCTCCTTCGGGGACCACTGCTTGGCAAACCCTCAGGATCCTTCCAAAACCCAGGATATCTTCTTCCAGCACCAACTAGTAATTTGGAGAAACTACAGAATATATATCAATTCATATTGATTTATTTTTCATTTGGCACAAAAGCTCCTTCTGCATGGACATTATGATGCTTTAGGCCACACTTCAGTCCAGGAAAAAATATCCCTATAGGCATCTTAACTGAAACTCAAAGTGCTCAGATTGCTTGTAGACTGCAGCATATGATGTTAAATATGAGATATCTTCACAGAAATTAATATGGGATTTTGAGCCATTCCTCCTACTCTTACAGTACTGTGGGAACAAGAGGGAAAATTTGGTGGAAAGCTGGTGGAACAAGTAAGTTGGCAGACTGTGTGCACACATGCCAGGGTCCTTCCTCCCAGTGGGGGTCACCATGTGGCATTGTGCAGAGGCTAACAAGGACTGTTCTAGAGCACCTCAGCAGTGCTTTGGGACTAAACACTGCTACTGCCCTGGTATATGCTGTTATTTCTTCAGGGACTGGTATGGCAAATAAATGAAAGCCTCCTTCCCACTTTAATTTTCTTAGCACAGATTAACTTTGCAGGTAAAGTTTTTCATTAAAATGCTGTAGCTCAATTTCCTGCATCTACACATGCCTTGACCTTATTTTCAGGAAGCAAGTGAAATCCAGTTCTGCCTTTTCTTACCAATTTAGATTCAAACACTAAACAAAACTAGTGAAAAGCATCATTTAGAATGCACCTGATAAAAACATCAGTGAACTGCCTGACTGCCATATGTGAAATTCAGGCTTGATCCAGAAATAAAACAACTATTCATTGAACTAAATAAAATTAATTATGTTAGGTGGTGTTCCTATTTTTTCAATATCAATTCGTTGACCTTTACTAATGGTATATGCTTTTTTGCCCAATCTACTAAGTAAGATCCAGAAGCCAGTTCTTGATTATTTCTGACTGAAATTTCTGGCAGGCAGCAACATAATACAAGGTGATTAGTAAAAGTAGGGAGACATAGGCTTTATAGGTAAAAGAGAGGTTCTGATATAAGAAAAAAATGATAGCTCAAATATATGATCTTTCAAGATGGCATCCAAGAACAGCTAAGGACTAGAAAGCCTTTGTAAACTGCAGTAGATTGGATCATGAATAACACACTCAACTATGAACAAGCATCTCTTCACAAATGCAAATAGAGCTCTTTCCTTCAAGGGCAAATACAAAACAGAAAATAGGCATGTCTGTGTAGGAGTTGGACTCGTCTTCCAAACCATCCCATTTGACTTCTGCCATATGAAATAACTTCCAGTTCTTTTAGTGGCAATCAATACTGCCTGTTTTAATTAATCTGAAGCTAAATCAAATTAGAAACAGTGTCACTGTTGTAATGACTGACAACTGATCACTTCAGTACTCCTCTGATGCTCCATCATGGAAACTATATCCAAAAAAAGCTAAACATTTCTTCAATTTTTGTGTGCTTTGGGTTGGGATTTTTTACTTTTTTTTTTTTAAACTTCATCCAAAATCAATTTTTTCAATAAAATTATATTCATTACCTAAGAACAATCATTTTAATGTCATTCACAAGAACCAGAATACTGTCACATACAGCTAGACAAAATGAAAACATTCGAAATCCAATCACATCAGGAAACTCCCTAAAGAAAAGCAATTCCTAGCAAAATCTCAAATTTTATTAAATTCCTAAAAACAGAGAGATGCAGAGTATCAAATATTGCATTTTCATGAGGTTACTTATGGTGCGTTAAATGACAAGATAAATGACAACTGAGATTGAAGAAGGAGGTATGTCCTTAGAAGTTTATGCTGTCTTGTTAAAGTTTATCTCTAGGGGGATTCAAGATGGTAGGAGTACAGGATATATCTGAAAATTTTGCAAAACAGATTTTAAATGCATTTTTATATAATTATTTGTGTTCCAAGCTGTTGTGGTTTAACCCCAGCAAGCAACCAAGCCCCACCACCACTCACTCACTTCCTTACCAGCAGTACCGGGGAGAGAATCAGAAGTGTAAAACATAGAAAACTTGTCCATTAAGATAAAGACAATTTAATATGGAAAGCAAAACCCATACACCCAGTCAGAGCCAAACAAGGGATTGATTCAGTGCTTCCCATGGGCAGGCAGGTGTTCAGCCATCCCCAGCAGAGCAGGGCCCCATCACACACAGCAGTGGCTTGGGAAGACAAGCACCATCACCTGAAACATCCCCCTCTTCCTCCTTCTTCCCCCCACTTTATACACTGAGCATGATGTCAGATGGTCTGGAATGTTCCTCTGGTCAGTTTGGGTCACCTGTCCTGGCTGTGTCTCCTCCCAGCCTCCCATGCATCTCCATCTTCCTCACCAGCACAGCAGTAGGAAAAGCCTTGAAGTAGGAAAAGCCAGAAGAAAAGGCCTTGGCTCTGTGCAAGCCCAGCTCAGCAATAACAAAATCTCTCTATATTATCAAACCCCTGTTCAGCACAAATCCAAACCACAGCCCCCACACCAGCCACTGTGAAGAAAATTAACTCTACTTCAGCCAGAACCAGCACAAAAGCATACCTCTATTTAGTTTCTGACAACCAAACCTGAGAGCATCGATGCCATTCAATTACATTCTGGCTCTTAAAAGTAGCCATCTGCTTCAGTAATATATGAGACTTTCTAAAAAGAAATAAAAATCCCTAAAGAATAAGAGTGACTTTATTATCTTCCCACATTATTACTACAGGTCCAACTCCATTTAGAGTTGAGCAAAGCAAATCAAGGATGACAGTTTAAATTCATTTGGAATATCAGTAAAAAATTATTTCAGTTTAAGACTACTCGGTTATCTTACTTTCAGTTGAATTTTTGGTGAAGCAAGGTAAATATGTTTATGTAGGTTTGAGATGCATGCTGTAGAATTTCTGCTTCTCAGACAAGGGATAAACAATGGAAGACAGTTGAAATTATGCATATGCAACTTGGGGGTTTTTATTGTATTTTAAAGAAGCGGTATAAGCTAGATTGAAATAAGTTCCTATTATTAGAAAGGAATGTTCTTTTTACTCAAATTTCTCTTCCAAATATCACAGTAGCAGGGACACTGGCAGAAGACAGGACACCTGACACCATAAGAAAGAATATTTGCCCCAGGGACCTCCATCATCACAAGACACAGCAATCAGCAAAGGACTTTGGAGTTCTTGCTTCGTTTTGAGGGACCCACAGCTCTTTTCTGATTTGATGTATGAAAGCCCCCACACTTGCTGGTAAGTGGGTACACATGAACACTCCCTCCCCAAGGGCAAGAGAAAAATAGCTCTGCTGGGACAAGGTATTGCTCAGTTGGAGTTGCTGCAGCAAATATTGAGTGTGTGATAAGACAAAAGGTGAATTCTCTCGTGAAAATTTCCAGGACTGAAGCTTTTTGGCTGATGCTGTATTTATTGGGCTTGAACCCACGTTCTCATAAGCACAAGGAGAAATACAACCCCTTTGCATTTTTAAGTAAACCCCCTTTAGAACCCCTGCAGGAGTAATTTTCTCTGATCCTCTCCCACCTCTCAAAAATCTGTTTATCATGATTTGTTGAATTTAATAGAAAAAAACCAAAACTATTCATCCTGAAAACTGAAGTAATGGGTTCTTGTTCTCATGTTGGGGAAGTTGTGGCCAGTTTCAACCTGACAAGTGGCTTGTAGGCAGCCATTGGACTATGCATGGCTGGTTTGGTGGCAGATATCCAGATTCAATGTTAGCAGAGCACAGATGGATGGCCAAGGCACTTAGACTCCACAAAGACTGAACCTCCATATTTTTCCTGGAGTTTTTCTGCTTTGAGACATGTTATTGTCAAGAGGTTCCTCCACACAGGCAACCAACAAACCAAACCACTTAACTTAGGGTTCTTTTGAAACTGAGTTCATGAAGCAATAATTTTTTTCATAAAAAATTCCAGGTTTTACTTTGGGCCCAGTAAAATACTGTGGAAAAATTCAGTGAAGAGCAATGAAAATTATTAAAAAATATTTGATCTGTTAAAAATGAAAATCAGTTTATTTAACTGAGAAGAATAACTTAACTTCTTACTACCTGCAAGATACCTATAGTTGGAAGATCTCAATCCAGCAAACAAATACATAGCAAGATCTAAGAGCAAGAAGCAGAGCTGAAACCATTTCAGAAAGAGAATAAAGCCCAAATGTTAAATAAGGATAGTTTGTCATTGACAAAGTTTACTAAAGTTTATGAAGAATTTAAACCAAACAAAACTGGAAATTTTTGGGTCACACATCCCTGCTAACCTTAAAAAGCTTCCTCCTATCCATCTGGTATGCAGTTCCTAGGATTTTTTGAACCTTGCCTGGACAACTGTGGAGTGCAATGTGTAGACAGATAAACATCAGGACATCTTGAGCCTAGGAGAGATTTCCTTTACTTGCAACAAAATTACAATAAAGAAGGCATCATCATAAATAAAGCTCTGGATAGAGAGTACATTTGCATATGTATGCCTAAGTATTTTTGTACAAGTTATCTGTAGGGAAAGGCAAAATCTTGCTGCAAATTCTGATTGGAGTTATATGCCTGTGCACATCATAATCATTGACACTAGGGTCCACCCACATATTTCAGATTACAATAGCAGGATTGTTGGTTTTGTCTAAATTAAACATGACTCTACATCACTCCTCCTTTTGGCACTGGGTTACTGTGGTTTTATTGTTGTGTATTTCTATACCCACCTGTGTCTGCTACTATCTTGCCCTCCCCCCTGCTTCTGGGTAGAAAGAGAGAACAATACACATTCACTGATAAAGAACTGAAAATTTTGTGTCGTCTAAAAAGTATTAATGTGATTTTCTTTAGCATGTTGCAATGCCAAAGGAAACCTCACTGCTCTGGTAAATACAGAAGGAAAAGACATTTTAAGAGCTGAGTTTTGCTTTTGTGGTTTGTTTTTTTTTTCCCCCCAGTTTTAAATTTTCACTTCGAGCAGTAGTCTGGTGTTTGCATTTAGCATTGGGCACCAGCAATTAACCTGAATGAAGACACCTTCCCTCTGGTAGCAGAGATGATGAGAATCATTTCATGTCAGTGGAACCAAACATTTGGAGAACAGCTTTTAATCAAGATCAATACTTATAATGAGAAAAGGGCTTAAAACCTAGCAAAGCAATAATGCACATATTAGTTTTTTGATTGAACATGCTGATAACCTCAGAAACAAACATTGCACCAGTCAACCTGCAACAAACATAATGGGACTGCCACTCTCACAGGGGGTTTGATTCAATCAGTCCCAAATCTTCACAAAGGCAGACACTAAAATATTGTGCACCCCCAGCTGCATCACTGCTCTTTTATCCAACACATTTCAGCAGAGGCTTAATCTCAAAAGACATTGCTAAATTTTTTTTCTGCTCCTTATTTGAGGTATAATTGACTTTTCTAAACAATATACAGTTATGCTAACCATTTCATTTTGTAGGCAAGAGAATAACTACTGTGTTTTCATTTTAATGTATAATTCCAGCCCAATAATCCTACAGGGAAGGTTTTTAATAAGACATGAAATTTCAGAGGAAGAGAAAGCAGTAACATGAATGGCCTGTTCCTATTCCTTCTGCAGTACTTGTTTTCAGTATCTGAGGTAACAGACATTTAATGCCCTTTGGGTTTTATAATTTATTTTACAATTTTCTCCTAATGAGTATCAAGGAATGCAGCACTGTCCAGATATAGTGCTAATTAACAGGGCTACTTATACAGCCAAATTTGGTCTGGATCTTAACATGGTTTTCTCCTAAGACATAATTCAGTTCTCAAACTGATGATGGCTCTGTACATCTGCAGATAATCCAAATTTTTTTCCCTCTATTCCTTGGTCACATAAAATTTGTACAGTGGGAAATCCCTCCTGGCTCAAACTGGGAAGAAAGGAACCTAAAGTTTTTGTGATCCAACCTTTTGAGTTTCATGCCCCGAAGACGTGCAAATGGAAACAAGGTGTTCCAACAATCTGCTGCCCAAAAATTTCTATTAAATAGGCAATATTCCAGGAAATGTTTTGATTTTATGATTTGAAAAAAATTATCATCTGGAAAATATGCAACCAGCTTTATTAAATACTGTGAAAATCATTAAAATATTGATAATTCCTGTCTTCAGCAGTTTGCCAATGAGCAAAGACACATTCTGCGTGACTCAGAACTGACAATGAACTACAACTGTACGATATCAGACATCCACACAATGTCTGAGAGATTTGAGATAGAATGTAGATCACAACCCAAGCTCCCCTTTCTTCCCTATAGTTATTCTTGCATGCTTCAACTCTTTTCCCTCCCTCTCACATTCTATTTTCCCAAAGTCAGCACAAAATTATATCACGACTTCTATTTCTGGAAGTACTTTTAAACTGCACTTTTCCCTCCACGCACACATACTATATCTGAGCTCAAAACCAAATTGTTTGCAATCAAGCAAGCATTTTTCAAAGACTAAATGTTTCACCTTGAGCATCAGTGCTGTAATAATTAAGATTTTCTAATTTTCACAAGACCTTTGGAAGCTTAGTTAAGTAAGTTAAAGGATGCAATGAGTACAGAAAAGTTCATCTGGGAAGACCATCTGAGTTGAGGTCCGTGCAGGCAGCACATGTCTCAACAGTTTCCACACCCTCTAAAATTCCAGAGGCAGCTCTACATATTCAGATTTCATGAGGAGCAGGTTTTAGACAGATCTGACTCAGGAGTGCTCAGTGCCAGAAGAGAGGCATGAAATACTGCCTTCAACACCCTACTGCAGCTCAGCTCTGCTTGATTCAGTATCTGCACAGAGTTCAAGGGGCTTAGGCTGGGTTTCGAGTCCACAAAAGGCCCCCTTTCTGTCACCTCGGTCAGCAACATAATGGGACACTGAAGTCAGTGACAAACAAAAGTAGTAGTTCTCCCAGGAGTTCAAAAACAACTATAGCAGAATGCATCCTAACAGATCAGTAGTCTGAACAGGTACCAATATTTTCTTTTAAAAAATATGCTCACAATAATTTAGTCTTTAGAGAAGCACGTGCTTGCACAGGATACTTTGTGATCATTTCATGAACCAGCCATTAAGAAACCTTATTATAAATTGTATAATACACTTAATTTGATGAGGAATTCAGCTGGTTAGCAGTATAGCAATATTATATTCAGTTTGCCAAGAAATACCTATAAAGAGTCAAAAGTATCTGATATTATTTTAGGTCTATAGAAATGTGAGTTCTACTTACAGCCAGAGGTCTGAACAGCTCAAGATTATTACTATAAACTGCATAGCAGCAGTTACATAACAAGTTTAATTTTTCTTCTCAAGCTCTATATGAATTTCACTGAAATGGGCAAAGAAATGGCACAAGTTCAAAAATAGAGATGAAGTTGACTTCTCAGTATTTATTGCATGAAGAGGTAAATATTGACAATGATTAAGACAGATTAGAAGAAGGTTAGCAAGTCAATATGTGCCTTGAAGGAAAAGAACACTTGATATTTATTAAAGTCAGGATATATTAACTAGAGATTTTCCTTTGCTTTTTAAAGGCAAAGAATGTTGGCTTGCAAAGGACCATTCATTGCTATCTAACAGCTCATTTGACTTTAACTAGTGTTTCTCTATGTTTTGAAAAAAACCCTAATATTCTCCCTCTGGATGTTTGCAGAACACTATTTTCTTTTTGCCTTTGAGCCAAACAGCATGTGTTCCTGTGTCTGTATTTTTACTGGCACTGTTGCTATCACAAACACCAAGAAATTTCTCTTAGAGTTTAAGCACATGAGGCCTATCCATAACTAGCAAAGCATTTCAGAACATATCTGCATACAAGAATAATATTTTCATTCTTTGCTGAAAGAAGATATATTATCATTTTAAACTGGGAGATACAAATCATAAAAATTATGGTTTCCTGGGGAAAAAAAAAAGCTATGTTTCTCCCCATCTCCTTCTACAAAGGCCTTGCAAGTACTAGATTCACTTTCAGGCCCAAGTTTATCAGTAATATAAAGTTTTTTACTTGAAACTATTTTTTCATGCTTTAACAATTTAAAACTGGGTTTAAAAAGTTAGAGTACTATGAGTTACCAATAATGGTCAAAACCAGATCAAAAAGTAGGGGCTTCACATGAAGTTTGCATTTGGTTTCCTGTTTTAAAACCACCCTGCAAACATGAATAAAACCTGGAAAGGAGAATTTATGAACATTTGCATACTTGTAAACTAAAAAGAAGGTCACTCATTACATAATGGATATTCAGAGGTTTCAAAACATCTTGTCATCAAGATACTTTACATGACACAAATGAGTCAGATTATCAGAGATGAGGTCAGAGCAGTATGGATGAAACTTAAGTCACAGAATCACAGACTGGGTTAGGTTGGAAGGGACCACAGTGGGTCATCTGGTTCAACCTCCCTGCTCAAGCAAGGCTATGCTAGAGCACATGACACAGGATTCTGTCAAGACAGCTCCTGAATATCAACACTGAGGGAGGCTCCACAACTCCTATGGGCAATCTGTTCTGTTGCATAAGTGCACAGTCACTCACAAAGTTCTTCCTCATGTTTAGAAAGTTATGCTTCAAAATTATGTCCCTGGTGTTCAAATGGAAACCAAAGGATGATAACACCAATGTTTGACCTAACCTTTAGCATCTGCTCAACATCACAGATTTTTGCTAAGAAGAGCATTCATAATGGGGAACTACTGTTCCTGAAAGGAATTCTTGAGCCATTCCTGAGAAATATCACAGTAATAATAAAATGTTGTAAATTTGAGAAATTAATTTCTTGTATATATATATATATGTATATGTATATTAGAGTCTCAAGTTTCAACAGTTTACTGTGAGCAAAGAGCAACAAGTATTCAATTTAAAAATAATATAAATAAAATCATTCTCCCACTAGAAGTTTAACAACAACAACAAACTTGAAAGTACTCTTTGAGATTTTCAGTTATTATTTTTGCAATGCCTCCAGAACAGATCCGAGAGAAGTGTAGACAAATCCAGTATGCATGGGTAAGATACAAACAATCTTCCTGTACCATGAAATATTGTTTGGGGCAGAAAAAGACAGCTCTGCCGCCCCAGAAGGGATTGGCTAGCTTCTTGTGTCAGGGTTCATTTTTCTGGTTTCGTTTATAACAGATTGTTAACCTGTCATTTAGCTTATAAAGGGGTTTCTGCTTTTCCCTGGCTGTTCTCTCCAGCTGACTCATTTGGCATAGTTCTCCAAGTGACAGAGAACAGAAAACAAGAGTGTCCTCATCAAGAAACTGCTATACATAAATGAAAAGACACAACACCCCCAAGATAAAAAAAAAAAAAAAAGCAAGTAAATGCAGTAAAATACAGTTTCTTGTAAATGTGCAGTTGTACAAAACCTTTTTCTTTTAGGATCAATGTTTAAGTATATACCAATATGCCCAAAACAAAGCACCACAGTTCTCAGCCCCAACAGTGTATCTTCCTAAATATCTTTCACCAAGCTGCAGGGCACCAGGGGGAATTCTAGGGCAGCATTTCAGGCTTGCTTTTCAAAAGTGATTTAACTGCAGGTCAACAGTATCCTATATTCAGAGCTCTCTAATAAATTGTCACAAACAGCGCCTGTTATCTTCAATACTATATTCTCAATGTATCTTATAGTAACAATGCACTGTATGTATTCTTAAAGCTGTGATGGTTATCTAAGATATTTCAATCTACTTTTGAGTTTCCCTGAAACTGTATTCATGCTACAATGTAACATGTCTCTTACTGATAAATGTAAAAGGTTGAAAACCTTTAACTGTAGTTAATCAAACTACAAATTATATTCTTGAAGTTGCCCACAAAATACTGCTCAAGAAACAAATTAAGAGCTCACAAGGAAACATCCTAGATGTGAACTTGAGCATATGTTCCAATGGCAGTAAAGTGAAGCTAGCATTGCCTGAGGAAGCTTTGCACAGAAACACATATTCAAGGCTGCTCAAAGAATTTGCTCTTACAGTGGTCAAATCACATAAGAAGTTGTTCAGATAGCTCTTCAAAATAATTTTGCATGTTGAAACTGAACAAGAGCTCACTGAAATATGCAGAAATTTAGTTCATTAAGAGTGGGTATAAATCTTAGATGCTCAGACAGAATCCTCAGGTCTATCTGTGATAACCCCAATTGCCTGCACTTCTTTCCTCATTTATAGACACTGCTGACCTATCCACACCACCCCAAGACTCTGTATGCCTACTATTGTTCTCCATGGAAGAAAACTCATCCCTGTTTGTACAGTCCTGCTTTGGCAGCCTTCCCTCCTACCTCAGGCCATACAACTCCAGTTCACAGTTTCCCTGGTCTCACTTCAGCCACTGAACCACAGGCCAAGCTGTAACGCCTGAGCAGCTTCCAATATATTTCCTTCTCCTCGTTGCTCTCTGCCTGGGCCCTGCATGTTGAAGAGGCAGCTAACAGCTAGCCACCAGCAATCAGCTGTGCACCACCTGTTCCTCTAATCTCCTGACCATCTTCCCTGGATTAAGAAGAAATTTGATTTCCCCATAAGCAAGACAGAGAATGAAAGGCTGCTGGAGACATCACGCAGGCATTAAACAGACCACCACAGCTCATGCTCATATGAAAGCAGGCCTGCTAAAACTGTCAAGTTTCCTGTTCAGAAAACTCTCCTCTCCATGCCAGAGACTCCCTGAAACTTCAAGCAAAATGTGCAGAATGAGCTGGGACTTCAACTTCCCTGGAGGCAGTAGATTTACCAGCTCAGTTCACAGTTCGCTAAAATAGGATACAGCCATATTCAGCAACAGGGTTTAATTCCGTTAAGTAATTATTTCACCTGTGGTGTAGGGTATTAATTTTGATAGAGTCTTATAAAAGAAAGTCATTACAGATGCCTTAAAGGTGAACACCTACAAAGTGAATGGCAGCTATAAATCCATCATTATCTAATTGTTGAAGTTCCTATGCCAATGTATTTTCTTACCCTGTCTTCTCCTTCCTTATTTTTCTCAGTCAAAGATTCACTTTTCCCAATAATTAAATTAAATTAGATAAATTTGAGCCTAACTGAAACTAATTTTGTATAATATCCCAAACCATTTGCATAAGGCTTCTAAAAATCTCCAAGCTATTTCTCTAGGCAGTGGGGTAGCTAATTATCTACCTCTCCAAGCAGCCTTCAAGGCATCACAGATCATATGTTTAGAAGACAGAACAATTTCATTCCTATGCAAAAAAAAGTGTCCATTGCAATCTTAATGCATCATGAAAATTCCATGTCTCCACAGAGATTAAATAATTCACCCTCCATGGAATATATTTGATCATATAATAACAGGCAGACATGATCATTATGCCCTGAATATCACCATTTAGGAAATCAATTCCTGAACTTTTGGGATATGCAAATCCAATTGATTCTTGAACTGTGGAGCTCTCAAAATGAACTGAGAATTTTGGTGGTGTGCAAATATTCACCATCCCTTCAGGGTGGGCCAATGTATCTGGCATCCTCTCCCCACATACAATGGATTCCATCTCAACCCAGTAGGATATCCTTCCCTGCAACAATTTGGTTTACAAAAGCTAAACTACACTAAAGAAGTATTGTAATTAGGATCATTGTTCAGCAAGGATAAAGTACTAGAAACAAAGGAATTAAATGTAAAATTGTTGTTAACAGGCATTGTCTCTCTCTGCATATTCTAAGAATACAGAGTTAATTTTTCAAACAAAAATCAGTCCCTCGGCCGCAACCCCTCACTGACAGAATGAATACCTGATTAGGGCTGACTCACAACCTGTATTTGAACCATGGATGGGCTGAGCTCTTTTTTGACTATATATAAGTAGGTACTGCTAGGACTCACCAAGATCCAAAATATCCAGATCTCTCACGACTCTTTCATAGTGGCAATTTTCAACTCAACAACAACAGAATTAAAGTGGTGTGTCACTAAAGCAAGACAAGCAAACACATAACAGCATGATTCTGGGGTTTTTTTCCAAGCATCTAAATATAAATCTATTCATACCCTAGTCTAAGACTACAGTTCTTATTGTACTTGAGAATTAAATTCTCTTTAAATCGTATGTGATTAGTTCTTTCTGGAATCTATATTCAAGCAAAACTCCTTTCAATATTAATATGTTCCAAGCATTAAAAAAGAATACTCATTCCATAGGTGGCCAAGGGTTGAAGATTCAAGCCCACACCTTCAAGGCTTGTCTACAAGGTGGGGCAAGAGATTGTGGATGCCAATGATGGATGGGGGGAATAACAACTTGGCATCTGATGTGAAGGAGACTGCTATACTTCAGAATAACCAAAAAATCATGATTGATCCAAGTGGGCCTTCTAACATGGTTTAAAACATTGCCCATCTTGAAGACAAGGAAAGCATTCACTCCCAATATTAAGGGAAAATTCAGAGTAATTTTCATCTGTGTTTTACCCTTTCCTTCAGGTAAAGATACCCCAAGGCAAAGTGCTCAGCAGAAGCCTGTTCATAACAGAGACATAAGGGATTCACATCATGAAGTAACAATGCCAATTTCTGTCCCAGCCTGTTTTAGGAAGAACTTAAACCCTCAACAATTCACCAAGGAACATCTACCACATAACATTTACAACCATAACAAAAATACTTCTGGGTCCCTGGAGGGCTCAGTTGTAATCCCATCAAACTTAAAATCATTTAAGTTACAGCCTGAGTCTCACATCCCATCTGTCTAAATTACTTACTGGGGCTAGCACAACTCAACTGCAAACTCTGGCGCCATACTCAACCCTCTTCTCTTGGTGTTCCAAACATCTAAAATAAAAAATATTAAGAGACCCAAACACAATCTGCTACAGTGCAAAGGCACATTATAAATTTTTTTCTGAAGTTTTGAAACCCTTGAGCACATTTTTACCCAAGTGAACCAAACCATTTGCGCCCTTGAGCATGCACACAGGAAAAGGACTAACAGATGTTTTTGAATACTCCTCATCCACTTTATGACCAGGACCTAAAACCTATTATTTCTTTCACAGAAAGAGACCAAACTTCTTTTTGCTTTTATGCAAACTTTATTTTGAGGATGGAGAAGTACTTCCTCCTGGTACTTGAATATTATAGTTTAGACTTCAATTCTTTCAACAGTCTTCATTACAGTACTTTTCCTTCCATTACCCACAGGTCCACTGAGGCCATGAGTCATCTGGAATAGGAGGAAATATACTTCTCTTCCCCATCCTGCACTTCCATGGAGCTAAAAAATATACACAGCCAAAAAATACATAGCCAACAACAGCTACAGTAACAGAAATCATTTAAAATCTCATTATCAAGGTGCTGATAGGAAGAGATAGGGTGCATTTAAGGCAGGGAGATTGAAGAGAGAGGAGTCAGTACATTATCCCAGTACCTGGGAGTCCTGTTCTGCCAAGGATTTCTAAGTCAGTCTTTGGTAAACCACAGCATTTCTCCAAAACCAGGCTCCCCAAACGACCAGTTTCTCTACTATTTTTCCATTATCTTTTAGTAACAATTGATAGAACTGTTGATCTTTCCTCCACAGTTTCTGATACTACACAATATGCACTAATGAAGTTCTGTGGTCATAGGAGTTGAAATAAGTATCCTCAAATCAAAATATGGACTTGTATTTTTTCACCTGAATAACTCCAGCATGCTACAAGTACTGTAAAATCAAAACTCTTGTTCAAACTCACTGATGGAAATTGAAAAAAATGCCTAATAACCAGAGCAGTCTTCGGTAAAAATACCATATTAATGAAAATATATATGCATATCTAGATTTCTTTGAACTGCTTTGATCTGGAAAGTAGGTTGTATGGCTCTTATTGTCAAGCTTTTTAATGAGGTTTCTAATAGTTCACAAAAATAGCAGAAACTACAAATACAAAAAACACTTGTAACTCTTAGTACATTTAGTACTAATATATTCTAATTTATATAGAGGATATGTTTTTAAATACTTTAAAACAATGCAGTACTTACTAGTATGAGAACATATCCAGAAATTAGGCAGAATAAAAATAATCCAAATCATAAATAAAGTGGAGGACAGATAATCACTACAGCAATGTCCATACATGAAAAACACTGAGAAAAAATACCACATGAAGAAAATTATAGTAATATTATGCACCTGTGTCTTTATGGGTAAAGGAAACAAACAGGCTGAAACACCAATTTGATTGACAGAAAAAGAATTACAGTTTGGGAATGATCATAAAAGATACATTAGGAAACAAGGAATCATTTAGAATATCAGATTTCAGGTATTACATTGCCAAGTAGAAAGCTTATTTAGAAGCAGTAGAATAAAGGTAGTAATTAAAATAACATTTGAAAGTATATTTTCTGAACTATTTTAACAACAAGAAAATTGCATAATTTACTTGCACTGAATATTTTTTGCAATGCAGCTGCCAGATTCGTGCCACACTGAATTTATTCACTCTTTTTTTTTAAAAAAAAAAAAAATAGACTGATACATTTTCCATGAAGTTATTTAAATACCACCCCAAGATGCCAAGTTGGCTCTGTGACTGCAAAGATATATTTTTTAACGAGTGTGAAATAATTCATTAACATATTCATGAGGGAGTAAAAGAACTGCAGACTTCAGGTGAAACAGTAGCTTAAGTATCACCAGAGCTAAATTGCATCAAAAGGTGCTAAATCCTGTGTACGTGCTTGCTATAGCACCACTGAGACTTCTACCAAAACAGCCAAGTCTTCATGTAAGTCCCCAGGAGCTTTACAACAAAGAGGAGAAATTTGGTTTAAATAAGGACACTGGTACAAAGAAGCCACCATAAAAAACAAACCAAAAACTACAAACAAACAAAAAACAACAACAAAAAAACCCCACCAACCCTGAGGAAAAAATAAGAGGAAAAAAATATTATAAAAAAGCAAAATGGGCATTTCCATTCAGAAAGTAATGTTCTGGCAAACAAGAGGGAAAAGTTGGTTTAAAAACTGCATAGAAACCTCTTGATTTAATGCAGTCTTCCCTTTTAAAATAAATTATGAAATTCACACACCACAGACATGTGTGACTAAATACTGTACATGCTAGCTAGAAAAGCAGTGTTGCCTGTATAACATTTCCTGTAGTGGAGACAGGACATCCAGATTAAGAGCATGGGAAAGAACAGCAAGTCATTGTTATATTAGGACCTGTCTAATCTATTCTTATTCCTTTAACTGGGGTTTCCCACATTTAGAAAACAATCACTGGAGCTGCAATGTCCCAGTCTTGTTACAGTCTAATGTTCCATGTTGGCTTGGAGCAGAGAACAGGATTAAGTGATTATCCTCTTTTCTTTGCAAATATTGTCTCTCCTTCAATTTTGATGTCATTGTTAACATCTCTCTCTATTCATGACTATACTTGTGATTTGTCTTTGATGGACTCTTGTTGGCTTGTCTGCTTTTTCTTTATCTTCTGTTAAAAATATAGAAAAAGAAATTGGCCTATTAGCAGAAATGCAATAGTACCAATTTTGTAAACAGTAAGACAGCTCATTGCTGTAAACAGCTATACAGAACAATTAATAGAGGACAATTCCACTACAATTAAAGAAATATATTTAAAATAAACTGATTGTAGTTTTCTAGGATGCACAGATTAAGAACAGCTATTTAAGAGGAGCTTCATGATCATCCTCAGGACTGTTTTGGTTCAGAAAAACTGCATTTCCCAATTAGTTTGCTTTGGGGTTTTTTGGTTTTTTTGTTTGTTTTTTTTTTTCTTAAAGTAACTACCTCAAAACAACACATACACCCCAAATAAAACAGCAGCTCTGTACAGACCACTTGCATCCTCCCTTTCCATACACTGACTGTGCTGTACTGTCCATTTTGAGGTGGTGCAGTTGAAGACAGACGGATCTATGCAATCCTTCACAGGGGTCAGACTTGCTTTCCACTCTTCCACATGAATTCACACATCATCTGACATTTATCAGTGTTGGTTCTTGTTGGTCCTTGTCTCCCTCCAGTGGTGGGAGGATCAGACCTCCCTACACTTCAAACAAGATACATGGTGACTCTCTGATTATATTACACAGCTTAGACTTCCTGAAACTTTTTATTGCTTCACTGAATGAGGAATCCCAGAAATACTTATTTTTTCTCCAAACATGCAATTTCTTGTGATTTTAATACCAACTCCTTTCCATCTCCAATTCACCACTATTCAAGGTCAATCCTGGTCTCTTAAGTAGCTTCAACTTCAAGCCATTAGCAAATTTCATTAGCACATTCTTGTTTTCATCCTACTTTTTGGTAATTAGTGAAAATAATAAATAAGATCAATGTCAAAGCCAGTCCCTGAGGAACTCCACTAATAACCTCCCTCCAGCCTTATAGCTTCTTTCAACACAGTTTCTTGTTATCTCCTTCAGTCATTCCCTAAGCATTTGTACTAACAACCATCTCCTCCAGTTTAGATAGCATTTTCCCACACAGCACCATATGGAGTGTTCTGCTGGGGTTGGGGCAGATTCATTCTTTTCTTTGCTCTCAAGGTGAGTGACATGGCTATGAGAGAGACAGAGGGCACATCACAAGAGGTGTTGTCAGGGAGGAAATTAAAAAGCCTTCATATGTGGTCCTGATGGGACCTTATCTAGAAAATTATGCATAACTTTTCCATTTGACAATAAAAAAAAATTTAAAAAAATGAATTTAAAACAAAAAGCCTTGAAGGAGAACAATTAAAAAGTCATTTGTGGAAACCAAATAGAAGGGCCTACTTTTGTAGCTTAGCAAAAGGATTTTGTTTGTGTATCGAGGGAACTACGGGGGTGGCTTCTGTGAGAAGGCCAAGCTCTTTAGTGGTGGCAGTAGCACTACTGGGATAACACATTTAAGAAGGGGAAGAAAAACCCTGCACACATGCAGCTGAAGAGGGAAGTGAGAATGTGAGAGCAACAACTGCACAGATACCAAGGTCAGTGAAGAAGAACAAGGAGGAGGTGCTCCAGAGAGATTCTCCTGCAGCCTGTGGTGCAGACCATGGCAAAGTAGCTGTGCCCCTGCAGCCCATGAAGGTTAAAAATGGAGAAAATAGCCTCCTGAAGCCCGTGGAAGACCCCACACTGGAGCAGGTGTGATCTAGTAAGAAGCCTGTGCTATGACAGAATCCTGGCAGGATCTGTGGGTCCATTGAGAAAGGAGCCCATGCTAGAGCAGGTTTTCTGGCAGGACCTGTGCGTCCACAGGAGACCCATGCTGAGGAACTGCTCCCCATGGGAAGGACTTATATTTGAGAGGTTAATAAAAAACTTTCTGCCATTGGGGAGCAGGGGAAGAGTGCAAGGAGTCCTCTCCCTGAGGAAAAAGAAGCAGCAGGGACAACATGTGATGAATGGACCTCAATCCTCATTCCATATCCTCCTGTACCAACTGAGGGGGAGGAGTTAGATGCAATCAGGAATAAAGTTAAGCACACAAAGTTGGGTAGGATGGTACTTTAGGACTTCGTTTTCTTTCTTTGTCATTATCCTACTCTGATTTGGCTGGTAAAAAATTGAACTAATTTCCTCAGTTGAAGTCTGTTCTGTCCACAGTGGCAATCAGTGAGTGAGATTTCCCTGTCCTTAACTCAGAATCCTTTCATTATATTTTCTCTCCCTTTTCCAGTTGAGGATGGACAGCAATAGAGCAATTTTGGTGGGCAGCTGACATCCAGACATGGCCAACCCACCACATCATCTCAATAGTAAGTGCCAAAGATAGAGAGAAAAAACTGTTTAAAGGCAGTGATGATAAAAATTCCCACAGACACATTCTGTCTGGAACTCATAAAAGCTTCAGATCATGAAAGCTATAACATTTGTGATTAGACTTCTATATATAAGGAGAAAAACTAGAAACAGTTCCTTTTGAAACAGTTTCATTTATGAGATCTACAACACAGGTATTTACAATATCTGAAATTAGTAAACTTGATAACCCAGTAAGTTCCTTCTGCTAACTCCATATTTTTTTTTCCTTTCCAAAGGTCCCCAGTGTTGACTTCATTGTCTCCAGTGCCAGGCAAAAGAACAAGAGACAAATTTGCACTCAGCATTATTTCAAAACCATCTCTCAAAGTCGGGTCCTAAAGGATAATTTGCAACTAGAATTTTTATTATTATTATTATATATATATATATACACACACACACATATTTATATAAGTAATGTTATCTTTACTGGATATTTTACCTGCATAAACATTCCTAGACC
The DNA here is from genome assembly GCF_001522545.3 of Parus major. Taxonomy (NCBI): domain Eukaryota; kingdom Metazoa; phylum Chordata; class Aves; order Passeriformes; family Paridae; genus Parus; species Parus major. Next base: position 48,273,971 of record NC_031769.1, read on the forward strand.
ATTGCTGCCTTTAGCTCTTCACTTACATCTCTGTCTGTGTAGCTTCACAGACCAGCTTAATTCCCTCCTTGTCCAACCAAGACATGCTCAGAATTTGCTTAAAACAGCCTCAACAACATACCAGATCTCAGGTTGATCATGAGCTCAAATTGATGCTGGAAGACAGAGTATCAGAGCTAGTTTATTAGTTTTCCTATCTCTGTCTGTTCACAAGTCTAAACAGAAATTTTACCCCAAAGAGAAAGGCAAGATGTAGTGGTTTGGTATTTTACTGCAGATATGACATTGAAGGAAGGGGGGGAAAGAGACAGAGGGGGCTGAAGCAGGGTAGGAAGGGATATTTTGGGATGTCAAAGTCTGTTATATTGTCAATTGCATGAACCAATATTGTATTTAAAGCTAGAAGATCTCATAACTTACTGTGAAAAGCCAGATGGTTTAAAATCAGTATTACCTCTGACATTTATGAGCACCCTTGATAGGTACAGCATTCAGTTTGTGGGGGAAAGGGGTGTTGTGGGGCTTTTTTATCATTTTAGGAAGAATTACCATTTTGGCCCTGTATGATTTACCTCTTTAATTCCCTCCCCAATAGGTTACTACATATTAAACTACAGTATCAAATCAATCACTCAAAAAATATAATTAAAAATTATTTACTTAACCCCAGTATAAATATCCTATTGCTATTGTTCTACTGACCTTTACTCTTATTTTTTTTCCCAATAATGACACCTAAAAAAAGAGAGATGACGTTTAGTCTGTGTAAGTACACCCAGCTGTGACTATCTTCCACACACCAATATCTGTATTAACACATAGGTATGGCTGTCATCAGCATAATGAATTTGCTCAGCTCTAAACTAGAGGCATGTAATGTTCCAACAACATAATTCTTACACACACTCCACAAGCCCCCTCATCTTGCCTGAAAACGAAGTAACAAAGAGAACCAGAGAACAGAAGAGGTTTCCAATCCTGCAGATTTAAAAAAATCCCACTGTTTAGGATTCATATGAAATCAAGTGTCAGAAAAACAGATTGGTGTCAGAACAATTAAATAATGAAGAGGGGAAATAAAACAAAAACCAAAACAGCCCACTCCTCCTTTCAGAAGAGAAGAGTTGGCTTGCTCATGGTTGCTGCATTTGCTCAGGATGTGAGCCAGCCATTCTGTGATCCCTGGATTACCTGATTGAGCAGAGGCTCAGTGTACAAGGAGATATCCTAACTACTAGTTAAGGGACTGATAGGAAACAGCTCTGGCAATATTTAATTCTTTACATGAAGTGTAAAGCAGACCCACAGCTGAACAGCCAAGAGCACTTGTCTCAGTTGTGAGTGATAACTGTTGCAATTGGTGCCCTATTAAGGACAGAAGAATGTGTTAAATGACTGGGTTTATTGTCTTCTCTGCCTCATCCTCATTGTCACTTGGGTTCAAAAAACCCTTACACTTCCCAGCAAGATTTTCATTAAGATACCTCTAAAGGTGTCATTTTCCAGTGGAAGTTTCCATTCACACAAGTGTTGTGGACCAAATCCATTAAATTATACCAGAAATAACAGATAAAAGTCTAAAGCAAAACAGAAATTTAAATGTTAGTTATAGACTATTGTTTTAATAGCAGTGATTGCCTAAAACCATCTAGGAGACTGCAGAAATAAGTTAGAGCACATGGACATTATTCACACCTTTTAGTCTTCATGTGACTAAAGACAAAGGACAGTTCTGCTTTAAATTGGGACTCTAGCCTTGAACTTTACAGCATTACTCTAAATATAAATTTATCACTAACAAGTGAAAGTCCATCAGTAGCTAATCCACAGACGTGAAGACTTGAAATAGCATTTGATAGGTCAGCTTTATTCAAGAAACCACTGAAGAATAACAGCACTTGTCAGAAAGTGAGAGACATGAAGAGTTCTGGAGTTATCACTCACATAATATAGGCTTTACAATATAGCCTAATTTTTCCCCAGAAAATACATATTTTTGACACAGTACCACTGAGTACTTTTCACAGGTAAACACTGGCATGTGGGCTACTGTGCAAGAGTAGCTCCCAGCCTTGAAAGGCACTGAAGCAATGTAACTCCAACAAGTCTAAGGAGAAATGACTGATCATGTGCTACTTGTTCCAAGCCAGAAAGTGTAGGTTTTTTTTATAGAATCAACAAACAATTCCTAGTAAAGAACTATTTTTGTTTGTTTTCTTCTCACAAGCAGAGAGTATCTGACAAAACTGCCACTTACTCCCTCCATTGTCAAGTCAGATTATCTAGAGAAACACAGTGAAGCAAATTTGAATACCTGTGTTTTCTTGAAATACAAAAGATTACAAGATTTGCTTCCCTACATGGGAAAAAACAAGTCAGTTTAACTACTCAATATATATTTGTATTAACACTTATAAAACTTACTTCCTCTCCTGCATCAGCAGGCTGAGTGAATCATCAAGGATCACTATATGGAGCCCTCCTAATTTTTAAATAAGGATGCTTATGAAATAATTAAGTACACAACTGCCATGTGGGAGCAAAGTAGTTCAGCTACCTTTCCCCTCGATTTATGGCCTAATTTTCCAGAAGAGTAACAGTTTACTCCTCCCATCATTCTAGCACAGTTAATCAAACTTAAAAAAAACCAAAAACTTTATAAAGTGAGTAACTATCCTGATTTTTCCTTTCTCTGTAAAAAAAAAAAAAAAAAAGATTGACTGTGAAGGGGCATACAATGGAAATGCTACCAAAATGTCTGGCTCTAATTATTTTACAAAATATCACTTAAAATGTTATTTTAGTCTATGCATTTGTCACTCACTGCAACATGTTCATGAGCAAAGCTTATACAAAACAAACCAAAAAAAAATTTATATCTTGCAACAACTTTCCAGAGAAAAGGGACAATGAAGTTAAGCCCTATTTATTTACAAGTCAAGTTTCATCAGTTTTGGTGTCATGCAATGAAAGCAAGAAAGTTCATGAATGAAAACAGCTCTCTGCTTGGGAGCAGCCTAGATGCTAAATCAGACCTTGACTCACTTCAAGGTCACTTTTCTTTCCCCTTGTACTTTCTGATGTGTTGTCACGGAAGAAATCAATTTTTTGGTACTGGGGCAGAAATGTAAAAAAGCAAAGACTTGTTTGGTCCCATGTTCCACTGTTTCATATTCCCAGAGCTTATAAAATGAGGATAATTAAATACATGAACCTCCCAAGAGTATTGTGAATAGTAATTAGACAACAAATTTAGAGCACTTTGAGAATGAGAAGTACTCTGTGTCAGTATTTACTGCTATCTTTATTCATACTGAAAAAAACCAAATTATTTTTTTTGTATTTATAAGAATAAATATATTAAGATGCTCAAATGCAAAGTAGGAACTTTTCAGAATTATTTCAAGAAATCAAAACTGTAGACTGTTCATACAATCTTTGTAGAAGATGGCAACTCTTGAGCTCAGATATTAAGCACAAGAGTTGTTAAAAATAGTGAAAGAAGCCAAACTACATTTGGAATAATAATTGGCAAACTTTTCTAGATCTATAAAGAAACCAAATTTATCAGCTTTCTATCCAGGATAGCACAAATTATTCAATAGAAATAAATTTCAGCATATTCAATTCTGAAGTGGACAAATTAAACTAAAAAAATCCTGTTCACTGACTGTGGCTGTGTGCACAAAATGCCCATGGGCATATCAGGTCCTTCAACTATTTCACTATTTAAAACACAGAATCATGAAACTATAATGGTAGGAAGGGGCCTCTGGAGATGTCCTAGTCATACCTCTCCAGCTTAGAAAGGTCAAAGACAGCAGGCTGCTCAGGTCTGTCTGGATTCTTAGCAACTCCAAGGCTAGAGATGCTACAGACTCCCTCCCTGGAGACTTCATCTAACAGTCATCCTACCCAGGCTTGTTTCTTCTCTTCTTCACTGTTTTTACAAGTGACCTCCAGGAGAATTTGCTCTCTTTCCCAGGGATCAAGGTGAAGGTGACTGGCCTGTAGTTTGCCTGATCTTCCTGCTTCTTGAAGATGGGAGCTCACAGGAACATCACCTCAAATTCCATGACCTTTCAAAGGCAAACAAATGTAGCTTCATGATACAAGCCAGCTCCCTCAGTACTCATGGGTGCATTCCCATCAGGTGCCATCTACTAATGTATATTCAGTTGAAGTGCCCCCTAACGTGAGCCTCCTCCACCAAACATAAATCTTCCTTGCTCCAGGCTTTCCCAGTATTCTCAGGGGACTAAGACTCCTGAAGGCAGATCTTCTGAGTAAAGACCAAGGCAGAAAAAGCATCAAAAACCTTGGCCTTCCCAATATTCTTTGTCATCAGGGCATCACATTCAGTACCAGACCCCCATTTTCCCTAGTTCTCTTTTTGTAGGAATCCTCCTCAGTCCCTCTCACATCATTTGCCAGATTAAACTCCATGCACACTTTGGCTCTCATAATCTCATTTCTGCATTCAGAATTATTTTTGTATTCCTCCTAGGTCAACTGACTACACATATTCTTACATTTTGTATTTGAGTTCTGTCAGGAGAATCTTGCTGATCTGTGCATACTTCTGACACCCTTGCCTGCTTCCTAAAAATCACAATGGATCATTCTTGAGATTGGAGCCAGTCATTCCTGAAAAATCATCCGGACCTTCTAGATCCCTCTTCTCTCCAGGACCATTACCCATGGTATTCTTTCAAGCAGGTTCCTAAACAGTCGGAAGTCAGCTCTCCTGAATTACAAAACTGTGATCCTATTATTTGCTTCAATCTTTCCTCTCAGGATCCTGAACTCTCCCATTTCAAGGTCACTGTCACTGGTCACTCTTCACCATTTCTTCCTTGCTTGTAAATAAGGGATCCTGGACAGTAGATTTTCAATCACCTGTATGAGGAAGCTGTCATTGCTGCACACTGGAAGAATCCTCCTGGATTGCTTGTGCCCTGCCTATCTAGCAGATTGGGGAGTTTTCAAGTCCCACAGTCTGTGAACATGAGGCTTCTCCCAGATGCCTGAAGGCCTTAACTACATTTTTTACTTGATCAAACACCCACTATATCATCCAGATTGGTCCATCTGCTAATTCTGACTACTAAGCATTCAACTGGCTCATGCATAACAAGACCACTCTGAGTGTTCCTCCTACCTTCTCACATAAAGGTCAGCTCCCCCACCTCACTGTCAAGGCTTGTTCTTCCTAAAGGTCCTGTTTCCATACACAGCAGCACATCTCCTTTTGAGTTATCCCCCCATGTCTCTAATACCCCTGAGATTGTAGTGCTACAAACACAGAACACTGTTTCCCCTGCACCAAGCATTAGTGTACAGCCACTTGAGAGAGGTGCCCACTTGTGCTGATTTGCCAGTAGATGGATGAACATTGCTTCCATCATGTTGTAATCTCACTAACCCCTTATTTGTGTGTCAACATTTGAAATGGGCCAAATTTTTCCTTGTTTGTTTTTTTTTTTGTTTTTTTTTTTGATTAGAAGGTTTCTCTTGTCCTTACTTGTACATGGCTTGACATCTCATTTATGTCATTCCTAGTTTAAAGCTCTCCTTTTACTACATCAACTATCCCATTGGCTCTTCATAGCAATCCTTGGTCTTCAGAGCATCCCATGGTTGTGGAAGTACATCATACTTAAGGCATTTCCTATGAAAAGAGTCTCTGCTTTCAGCCATTCCACAACACACACATTTCACAGGGAAATAACTATCACTTACCCCACAAAGGAAGGAAATCAATCTTGAGGAGACCCCCCCTCCCCTCTGAAAAAATAAAAAAAGAAAGTGTTTGGAGCACTGTCTTCACGTTTTGACAATAGCTGAGTTGTTATTGATTTCACTCCATTCTATCTCTACCACAACTCTGTTGTTTCCTATAACCTGACCTTTGACTTCAGAAGGTCACACAGGTCTCTTGTTTCCTAGAACTGGACCCTTGACTTCAGAAACATGAAAGTTTAATCTTAATGATGAAATGGATTCTTATACATTTACAAAAAATAAACTCAAGCTAAACAGTTACCTAAACAGCTAGAGAAAACTAATATATAAAATAAAAGAAAAAGCTACAGATTTCATTTAATGCACTTTCCTTTTGGGATACTCGTCCTTCTGCCCACAAAGTACCTCTAAATAAATATTCTGATGTAAGATTTCCAAAACCATCCCAGAGATCTATAATTGTGCTACTTATTTTCAGAGATGAGTTATGCAGCCTTGTTGATTTTCAAGAACATTTGGACTAAACTAATTTGCAAAAATGGGGCTGAGAAGCATTTGCAAGTCTCCTCTTTTAATATCAGAAGAGACCAATGATTTGAGACATTCAGCAGTTGCAACTCTAGAAACTTATTATTTAAATTACTTCACAAGAAAATTTGGATCTTGAAATGAGCAGGCTAAAGCTGGATAGTGACCAAATAACCAACCTAGGGTTGCAACTAAACAGTTTCTTATAACCTAGAAAACCCCTAATTCTTCGCTTCAGTGAATATTTGTTTGACTTCCTTGTCTTACTTCAGGACTCTCCTCATTAGACTTGTCCCTCAATGGAATTGCACCTGAACACCAAGAACCACTTTTGCAAATGCCAAGCCAATTCATTTGTTTTCCTAGGATTTCCTTTCATAAATCAGGAAACGTTGGAATTAAACACATAATAAAATGGATGGGGGGAGGGAAATCCCTGAGCAAGCAATTTGCCAGCTAAAGATTTATTACCAGTTCAGTTGAACAGTCAATTCAAATTTAAAGACAATATGCCCTTAAGATGCTCAGCCCTGAGCACAATCATATCCAGCCTGAGCCAGTTACAAACTTGCTACTACCAACTATTCCTGTACAAACAGCCAGACTGTTACATGTCTTTTCAAAGAAATCACTTGGCAAAAATTTATGATTCACAACATTTAAGGCCTTATTAAGCCCCACAAATAGTACAAGCAATTTTTAAAAATCCTTCCTCTGTTGCAGAAAGAAAAAGATGTCATTATGGACTTTAGCAATGTCAGCAACAGCATTGTGTGCTGAATAGGCCCTGATTGGAGAATGTTCTAAGAAAACCAGGTTGATTTAATCATTCCTCACCAGGTGTTGGATTTTTTCAGCACAATATACATAGCGGGTAACTGGCACAATAAAATCTCCAGTTTGTAGGAGTTCAATGCATTTCAGGTTGGTTTTGTGTCAGAGGGATACATTTATAGAAGCTGTGCTGTCAGTATAATATTCTGAGCCCACTGTAAATTTCTAGATGGATTTCTTTTTAATTGACCAACACTTCATTGCAATGGGATAGCCACAAACTTTCATTTGGTAGTACAACTTTTTTACCCTTGCATCTTCTATGCTCCTATAAACAATATTTTGACCTGTGTCTGGGTGTGTGTCTTAAGAACACTAATTGGGTAGGGCTGCTTTGCTGAAAATTGTTCAGCATAATCTGTAGCTCTCTAGCTCCTAGCAGCACCAATTTCACTGTGCCAAGCACCAGGGAAACCACTCGGTCTCCAAGCTGCACACTTCCATTTAGAGCCACCAGTAACAACCACCCATAGGAAAGAGGGAAAGGAAAGGGAAGCAAAAATATTTGGTTTTTAGATGAGCCACCAGAGTCAGAAACTAAGCCAAAACTGTACTTCATAACCAACATCTCTTCAACCAGGAGGAGTCATTTTCTAAGGACTACCACTGCCTGGATTTCTTAGTTTAAGTGATATAACAAAAAATTCCTAAGCCTGATTAATGACAGGTTTCTTCTTCCCTCCATTCCTTTCCCTCTCCTTCCTTCCCTTTCCTCCAAAAAGTACTTCACATACTGCCAGATCTATCTTGTGCAAAATTGCCACCTTAACTCTGTCAGGTCATAGAGGGGAGAAAAAAAAAATTGACAAAAAATCTTAAATAACAATTAACAATTTTATATTAAATAACAATTACTCAGACAAAGTGTTGAACTAGAATTTGAGGCTATAGATTATCAATGTTTTAAAGAGGCATATGAACCACAGCATGTACATTGAAATATCCCCCTTTTAAAGAACAAAGATTAAAAGAGCATTAAAAACCAAATCACATTTTTAGCCTGAGGAAGCAGCACTTATGCTTACACCTATCCCTACAGACACAGAAGTCACAAGCATGTGCACCTGACCACACTGAGGCACACAGCTGTGTGACAGGCACTGGGTGTCACAGTTTAACCACAGGGGGGAGGACATACCTCCACTGACCACACCTAAGATCTCCCAGTAAACCACAACGAGATTTGTCTTCTCTCCAAGACAGAGGAGCTGCAAGTCTGAGCTCAATAGAGCATAAAACTCAAACTAATAAGGACTAATAAGTTAAAATTATGTTGCTATAGACTGCTTCTAGGCAGAAACAAACTTCTAGGTCATGCCTGTCTATCCAAAGAGCAGATTGTTCCCAAGTGAGATGCAAGAAAGAAAATTTGTTATATCTAGATTTTGTTCTATCTGATCTTTATTCCCTCATAAAATTGCAATTTGTCAAATGTTAACCATTCATGAAAACACTTTCTTTTGACAGAACACAGAGACAGGCTGGAAACCTGCTGTTTTGTAGCTGTTTATTTACCTGTCTCCTCAGCAATCAGGAGCTGGATGCTAAGATTTGCAGGTTTCAGAGCCACCTGAGCTGCCACCTGCCTAACTCCAGCCTCCCTGTGACTCCCAGGACAGCCTCCAAGTCACCACGAATTCCAGGGAGCCCATGAAGCTGCTGAATAAAATTGCTACAATCCTTTTAGTTTCACTACTAAAGTCCACTGATTAGCAGCAGCAAACAGTCAAACCCTGCCAGCTTCACACAGCAGTAGGGAGGAATCCTGGGGAGCACACCAGTTTCCTAAGCAAAACATTGTGGTATTTTAATAGCATGTTCTGGAGAAGGGGGATAGCTTCTTGTCTTAGTTTAGAATTGTCACTGTTTTGGATAAAACCCGATGGATAAAAATTTGGTTTCGAACCCAGCTCTGACAGAACCAAGTGAATTGCTCCTATTTGGATATCTCATGATTTCTGGCAAACTACAGTGCTGTTCTCCTGTAGGTTACAGGTCTGAATCAAGACACGCATGCCAGCATAGGAGTACGCTATAATCCTTTCTCTGTCTTTCCAACCACAAAATAGAAACTAGCAATGAGATATCATTTATCTCCATATTCAGAAGTTTGCCAGTATAAACACTTCGACCAGAAAGGCAGCCTAAGTCAGCAAATTATCGGCTACAATCTAAAAAGCATTCACTCATCAAACAGATAATCCAGTTCCTGTGCTGGAACTTATTACAAAAATCATTTCCATACACTGCTGGAGAACACATGTGACAGAAGGACAGCAGGACATTATCTTACTGCATCTTTTCTCAACAGCTTGTTTTATGCAGCTTTGATCTTGACCAGATTTCCCAATACAGAGGAATATTACAGTTTTAAGAAAGGTCCCAAACCATAGTAATTTAGTAATCCAGACACAGGTGGGAGGAAAGTTTACACCATTTTTATAACCTTAAGCTTTTTGCAGGACAGAAAAAAGGGACAGGACACTAGGAAACAGTAAGACCTGATTTTACAATAGTTTTGTCTGCATATGAATGGCATTTTCATTCAAGAAACAGAGGTTAATTTGAGACTGCTCTGAAGCAGTGTGTTATCATTGTATGTTGGCATGTTCACTAGCTCTGTGGAAAACCGGACAAAAGAGAAAAACCTAGTCTATGGCTAAGGACTTGCTGAGATTTCACTGTTGTCCTTAAACGCCTGGAGTGCTCTTGAAATTAACCAGAGACAGCAAGGTATGTTCCCTGCAGCTGGAACAAATTACAATCTCAATTGAGTTAATCATCAATTAAAATCTACTCCATCTCACATGGTGTTTTCCCTCCTCTGCAAAAGTAATCTCAAGTCCCGGTCTCTCACTCCACCAGCTTCCTTACAAACCCTAAAGACCCACATAGATTATTATTTAGAGACCTCCAAGCTGCCCAGGATCACATCTTAAGTAAGACACTCACTTTGCCTGACTTTTCTTCCTGTGACTGTCAAGTTTCAGTTGCTGAAGATGTCAGCCTGAGACAATTAAGATCTTTGCCAATTTTCTTTAAACCAATTTATGACATTATATGCAATTTGTCCACAGAAAGGTACAATAGTTATAGACAATATGCATAAGGAGCTGCACATTTTGCTTGACAGAACTTGGAGATGATGCCAACAAGCTGCTGCTTTCAAGGATATAAGGAGCAGCTGAGCCTATTTCAGAGCACTATACCCACCATGGCTCTGCAAAGCCCAGCAGCCATTGCCAGCCCCAGCTCTGTGATTTCATTATTTCTATCCATTTTGACAACATGGAGTTTCTGCTAGCATTGTCAGTACTAAGCACAGAACAGGCAACTTGTTTTCCTAAATTAATTGCAAACAAACTTCAATCTTTTGTGACAGCTAGCCTGGGAAGCTAGCTTAGATCCTGTGAAGGTGAAGTTCTACCTTTACACCATGAAAATTTTTCTTCTGACAAAAAAAAAGAAAATCATAGTTCAGTTCAGTATCTCGCAAGACAGCAAAAGAAGCAGTTTCCAGAAATATGATTTTCTTTGTTGTTGAATGCTCTATTATAAGTGACCTACAAAGATTTTTAATACCTTCAGTCATAACCCTTATTAGTACCCTTTCTTGACTAAAAGGTGAATGAAGACCTAAAGCCAATTGTTCTCATGGTTCAGGGCTGTGAGAGTTTATTCTCCTCACTCTTCCCCTACACCTTTTTGTCTCTCACCTTGAAAAAATAAAACTAACATTAATTATATATGTTTGCTGCACTGAAAAGTCACAATTTAATTTTAAAAGTGATGTCTATCTATGGAAAATATCATCTTGTACCACCTTTCAACACTGATTTTTAGTAGAGTTTAACAAACATAAGCCAAAAGATGAAGTGGTTAAAGGGGAAATGATAAATAATTTGAAACCTCATTTCACTCTGAGCCATTTTTACCTTTTCATGTCACACATGGCACACCGATGGCTCCTTAAAAGAATAAGGGAATACTGCTACCCTTTTCCTTCAGCCTGTTGCAAGATAAACTGTTACAAACAGGTTTTATCATTGAAATTTCCAGGGGGAAAAAAAAAAAGACCAAAGCTTTTCACAAATAAAATAAGCATAACTGGAAAAAAAAAAAAACAAAACCAGCAACCATTAAACACACAAAAACAAACAAAAAAATGGAAAAATGCAAATGTTTCCAAGCTTTATCATTGGGGCTGGGGAGATGACTGAAAGGCATTTCCTTTTACAGAAAGATGTAGAGAACATGGTTTATAAACATAGGACAGTTTCATTATAGCTTTCTCTGGAACATGGCCATTATCACAGGAACATGCCCATGATATGGAACATTGTACGTTGCAACAACATATGCAAGATATACCAAATAGCTACATATAGCTAAAATATATAAACACATCATATGTTGTTAAGACTTTATATGAGTAAAGCCATAGCTTTGCTGATGTACCAGGCCACTTCAAACTTGCAGACAAGGAGAGTTTCACAGCATGCACAGTCACTGAACAGTAACAAAACTACATCTCCCAGGCCTAATTCAAAGGGAATTATGGATTGCTGCCAACCTTTACTGAAAAGGAAATATTGGGATCAGAAGCCACCAAAGCCTCCTTAGCCCAAAGGAAATAACTAGCAGACACATTCAGAGATAGATAATTCTGTCCAACACATTAGAAAATAGATGGCTACTGATAAGACTTTACATCCGTATTTAGGAACTGAATTTCTAACAGCACTGTTAGAAAAAGTAAATTCTCTGCAGTACTGTAATAAATTCTCTGTTTATCACAGTACAGCTGAAATAAGTCTTCAATGTTGTGACAACATCACCCCAAACAATTATTGAAAGGTGCAAGTCTAATTAGTGGTCTAATTTTGGACTCCCAGAATTAAGAGCCCAACAATGATAATCATTGAATGACACTGCCAGCTGAAGCTTGACTCAATCTCTAGATATTGCAGCTTTTTTCAAAGATAAAAAACTTTAAAAAAAACCCATAGACTAGCTCTGTCTCATAGATTGTAGAAGAATCAGCAGTATCCCAAATAAAATAAATGAAAAAGTTATGTTCTGAATTCCTAGCAGAAACAAGCAATCACCAAAAGGTTCAAATTTACTGTTTTCCAAATACCGTTTACTTCTGCTTGGATTGCAAAAACACTGAGAACAAACAAAACAAGATCAAAGACAGAGTCCACATTGCAGAAAATCTTGAAATAGCAGCAGAAATCTCAGAAGTAAGAAAGAGAAGCCAAACAATAGAAAGAAATAAGGATGGAACTTGGAACAAGTCTACAAATGAGGCTTTTTTGTGTATCAGCACAAATATCTTACTTGTGTTTTCCCCCCAGTAACATAATTCCAGCTCATGCTGAAACGAGCCTGGATTCAGAGCAGCTCACACCAGGTGCATCAAAACATCTATAGGAGGAGGAAAAAAGGAAAACTGTTTTGATAGCATTGTCATCAGGAGCCATATAGCTATAAGCATAGCGCTTTGTTCATTTTCATATCAGAAGTTAATTCAATTGTTACCATTCAGGAGAAAACATTGTGAAATTAACTCCCTTCCCTTCTCCCTACCCCTGTTTACTAGCTATCTCTGTGGGCCAACAGCACAAACAGATTTCTTTATAAAGTTTTGCAGAGAATTAGGAAAGCAGCTCAATTACCGTCAGCAGGCAGGTTTCCAAAAGAGAGTCGTAAACAAGACAGAGTGTTGATCTATCCCGGCTAAGAGGTATCCCACTTGTGCTGGGCAGAAAGAGTCCCTGCTCCCTCAGACCTGGCTGGCAGGTCAGGCACCTCAACACTTCCCACCTGTTTCAGGCAATGGTTTAAAGCCACCTGTTAGGATTTTAAATCAGCCCAATTAATTTTGACCTGGGGGAGGGTGCACTTGCATCAGCCACAGCCTGATCATTAGAAACAGGAACTGGTGGAGACAGGAAATAAGTTTGGGATCAATAAAATCTATCAATAGCCTTGTAAGTGTGGAGTAGATCTCTGAAAGATGGGACAAAAGTAGCTGTAAACACAGCTCAGAGAAAGGCCTTGGGCATATGTTGGTCAGTCAGTAAAATTAAGATACAGGTGACTCCAACAAAGAAACTCGGGATCTCTGATGCCCAGTGCTGGAACATGCACAATGAGCCCAACACCACTACATGAAGGATGAAAGATTTGTCTGCAGCACTTGTGAACACAAACATGCTTTGCAGTCCACTCTTCAGACCCACAGCCCAGCATGAAAGGAGCTGGGCAGAACAAAAGAAGATGGAGAACACAGGGGTTTCATTTCAACTACAAAAAAAGTAGCAATAGTGACTCAGACAAGTCCTTTTCTCTTTGAGTGAATACAGCAAAGAATTAGCAGCAGTTCAGTAGCTACAGCCATGAGTCTGCTGATTAAAGCCAGGAGTTTTTGTCAGTGCCCTGAAGCCCCATCAGCCTTTGTCTGTGCTGATCAGGATACAGAACAAGAGAGCTGAGAACCTGTACTGCAGTTTTGTGGGAGATGCTTGGCAACATAGCAGACAAAGGGTTAAATATGCAGGGAAAGTGCACAGAAATTAAACTGCTTGGTCCCAGGAGTGTGGCACACACCCCCTAGAAACTTTCAGCCTGTTCTGCAGCCAAATACCAAATGGCCACCTTCAGTTTTATTTTCTTTTAGTTAGATAAGACTGCTCATAGACACGGAGACACCTTTAAAGCTCTGTTTAATTTTCTATATCTGAACAGTTCCATGGCCCACTTTTTAATTGCTTTATCTAATGGAGGTGGGAAGGTAGATTAAAATGCCAAGCATTATGAGACAGTAAAGCTTTTTCAGTTCTCTATTGTTTTACTATTTATTTCCAGGGTGGAATGTCATAATTTGTGGTGCTCCACCCTGACACGTGCATTCAGAATAATTTTCTTTAATAGACCACTCTTAAGATTATAGACTCATCCTGCATTGTAAAACTTTTTATTCACTGCTTTTTCATTAGATCACCTTGGAAGGCTGGAAATCTTAAATCTAACAACAGCTGGGACCTAATCCTGCCCCACAGAACAATATGACAAACCTCTCAGACTCCTCTAGAAATTCCTTAAATCAGGAAGAGCCTGGCCTCTGATTTCTTGTATGCTCTATTAGAGAGTATAACTAACAATTTGTTTTTGTAGGGACCAGTGCAAATTAGCCTGGGTGGAATTTTGTGACATTAAAAGAGGAGAAAAAGGAGTAATGAAATTATTTTAAGGGAGTGACCAGCTATTGTCTTTCATAAAACAAAACGTAAGTTTAGGTGGCAGAAAAAGAATGCACAGGACAAAGTTCGTGCAAGCACAGGAGTGATCAAGGAACACAAGTCCCACAGCTCATCTCTGCAGCTAATGTGTACAAGGACTGCTGACATGTAGTCATACTGAACTACATTAAAACTAGGTAGCCAAGCATATTTTGGAAACCATGTTATGGCAGCAATTTCAGTGGTCACTTTTTCCACAGGGGATGACCACAGGCACCTTTGCTGACTTGTGTTTAACTGTTTGACAGCAGGATAAGTAAGGGGTCCTTTTCTTTCCCTTTCTTTCCCTCAACAGATGGGTACTGTCTTCATACAAGCCAAGTTCAGCTGTGTGCAGAAAAGTTCATGCAGATCTCAGCATCCAAGACTGCATTCCCTCCAGGAATGGAAGAGAAGTATTCTCCCCTTTCAAAAGACTGAGAATACAAGTTTAAATTTTTATGTGTAAAACTTGATACAAATACAAGTTTTTTCAAAGGCATCACATTTTGGACTAGAAAAATTATCTGGGACCAGTTTCAGAACAGGTTTTTTGGATGTTAAGCAAGACCTCAGTAGAGAACAGATTTATTCTACCAAAATTACAGCTTGGGATAAAGGAAGAACCCTCTTCATCTGTTGCTAGAGGACACAACGTATAGAGTGAAGGCTCTGAGAATTGCAAGCAACCACAGGTTTTTTCCATGAGGCAGAAAAGCCTTTATTTCAGGGTTTTACAACCCTTTTATAAGGTGTTTGCATACATGTCATCCTGACTGGTAGAAGGAACACCTCCCCCATCCCATTGGTGGGACAAGAGAGAAAACACTCAGAATATCTGTGTCTTGTTTTGGGAAAGTAAAACCTTCTTTACACAAACAGTCCTTGAGAGAGGAAAAGTTCTCAAAAGGCTTTCCCTTGGGAACAATCAGCCCCTGAGAGCTTGAAATTCTCTCAGGTTCAAAAATCATGTCCACACTCATCTCTGCCTTGGTTACTTACACCATCATGAAATTACAAGCTTGCATTTTATGATATGGTGAATCATAAGATAAATTACTCTTTTGAGGGAACTGAATACCAACACTTCCAGGGAAATATCTTAACTATTAGGGCATAGGGTGCCTCCTCCCTTTGTTCTATTTGGTCTCATGGATCTCTTCTTATTGGAAGCACCTCTGTAATAAAAAACAACACAACCAGAGCCCTGAAAGAACTGAAGAATGACATTCTCAGCAAGACAGGTAGTTTTCAGCTTTCTCAGACAGGAGAGAAAACCAAATTGACATCTTATACACCCTGACAAAAATATTCTAATTCTTTGTACAGGCAACAAAGGCCAGCATCTTCCCTCATTTTCCACACTTTAGAAGAAAGACAAATAGATGTACTTCCTTAAACACATTTTCCTGCTGTCTCCTTTCAAGCAGCTCTTCACCCAGCATACTGGTTTTTACAGAGGGATTGAGATGTAGGAATATGAGTGCCAATCTGGCACACCACAAAATGTGTTCATACTCACCCCAGAGCTGTGCATCCTCTGTGCCCATTACCTACATAGCAAACTCCTCTCTAAGCAATATCCCTTAACATCCTAATTTCCCTCTAATTTCTATAACCTTGCATTTCCAGTCTCCCCTCAGAGAAAGAGAAGGGAGTCATATTCCTGTGTTTCTCTTTCAAAGGTTAACTGCAAGGTAAAGCATAGATGCAGTTCCACAGCACTGCAGGAGGGGAAACAACAAGAACAAATGAAAATAAGAGCTGGGAATAAGAGGAAATCCCTTAATCTAGTTGAGCTTGTTTCATCTTTTCACTTGCTGCCCATGAAGAAAGTGATCACCTTGGGGGAAAAAAAATCATAGTTCAATAATCCCAGTTTATTCCTGGGACAGAGAATGAGTCCCTAAACTATTTCTTCTCAACTGGATGCCATTAGACCACTGCCAGGCAACCTGTGACTAATGTAAGGAAACGCAGGTGCAGCAATCATCAGCCAGCAGGCATCAAGGCAAGATGGGCTTGCTGCTCTAGAAAGACCCCGCAGAAAAACGTGGGCATCATTTCATTCAGCAAGACGGTGGGAAAAAACAGACTGCATAAAACTGACTGCCACATTTTCCATACTTTGACAGGTCCTGATGTCTAGGGAGACTGTGCTCTCCCCTTCCTGTCACCTTTATTTATAGAGTCTGAACATTTACCTGAATTGAAGTTATCTTTATTATATAGAGACTATACTCTGGTCATTCAGCTTAATTTCTGAGCCTGGGGTTTGGGGATTTTATGCACATATGCATTTCACTTATTACAACCCAGCTGAAAATAATGGGTTTTAAGAGTACAAGAGCCTATTTTTCTGCTGACTAAAACTGTGAAATTAACTCAAGTCTATTTCTTGAAATATTTAGACCTATGTATACCAGCTGCTGAGATCTCAATTTAAAGCTAGTGAACTATCCTGGTAATGTAGGGAGGACACTGAATTTACACGTTTTAGGTAACTTTTTACCTGTTCATGCTCAGAGTGTAGTTTCTCCCTGGACCTTTAATGTTGCTGCTGTTCTCTTACATAAGACATGTTGCTCCCCTGCCACAACCCCTTGCAAAACATCTGTTGCTTATTCTGGATCAGTAGCATATCCCAGGAAAGTATTTCCAGTGCTGATCCCAGTACTAGGATTAAAAATCTTTTTTCTATCACATAAAAATAGGATGACTTTCATCCATCTCCTGATTCTTTAATGCATTAGCACTAAAGATATTTTCCTATAAGTTTGAGGGTAGAATCTCTTTTGCTGCTATTCTTAAAGGTAAGGTAGTCACCATTACATATGAATATAGGGTGTTAAGGAAAATGTTATTGGGGTACTAAAAGAATCAGTATAAAAATTGCCTCCATCTTCTTTGTGTTTCCCCCAATGTCATCAATGATATTTTGGTATTTGTAGTTAAATTATGGCCCAGTGTTGGACTCTCCTTGCCAACTTGAACAAAAACCACAAAGCCATGAGGAAAAAGCCACCAATGGGATACAGAAGGTCTAATTATTTTGACAATAAAAAATTCAAGACTGAACTCTTATATATTCTATACCTCTTGTAACAATTCTTCATTGAATTGCATTCTATTCCCTGGACAGTGATAGGGATTAGGGATGCATCAGGATTACTTAACCATCATTATTTTAGCAGTTCAATTGTCTGATTTTGAAGTACTTCTATATGCAGAAAATCTGCACATAGAGAAAGCCATGTGTGTATATATATATATGTGTGTGTGTGTGTGTGTGTGTGTGTGTACACACGCATCCACCATAGTTTATCAAACACGAATGTTATAAAATTTCTTAAAAGCACAGCAGAAGCCTGTCAGTCAAATAGCTGGAAAAGACAGATTTTTATATTTCCCCCTCACTAAATATGAATACATTACTTTGAGACAAAAATAATAATGCCTCGCTTGGTTCATGTTTTATGCAAAAATCAGTTTTGGTAGATGAGAGAGTTTTATCTAAGTAGATTTGTTGAAATAGCTAAATTCTCTTCCTAGCTTCTAGACTTAAATAACCTTGTACAAATCACTTAACATCCCTATAGCTCCCTTAAAATACCAGAGGCAAAATAACCCCTACTTTTAGAGACTTTCAGAATGCTTCAGGTAGAAAGACTACATATTTATTTGAAATTCAGGTTGATGTCACTGATATGAAGAGTGGTTATGTGTGGACTTTGGAAACAGTTTGTTACTTCCATTACAGTTATGCTTCAAAATAAATCCCATGATTTCTCCTCACATCCCATCCATGCTATCCAGCAGATTTAAATCAAGGCAGAGGATTTTGTGCTGAAGTAGATTAGGAGAGTCCACATTACAGAAGTTCTGCTTCAGGGACAAGATCAGGTAGGCAACAGTCACAACAGACTTTGCAGGCATTCTCATGGGGTTCTGCCCTTTGATCAGATACAAAATAGGATACACTAGGAAGGAAGCATTTCCTTCTTTTTTCAATGTCAGTGTTCATGAATACTTAATAGGAAAGACTTTGCATCTTTTTACACCATTAAGCAAGGATTAATGTTTTTTATGCATATTCACTTCCACTGGGAGGGAAAAAACATTAAAAAAAATCATTCTCTTCCATTAACATGAGCTTTTTTAGTATGTTTTCACACCATTTGGGATTTTTTTTTCTAAAAGCACTCTAGCTTGCCTGAAACAAAACCCTGCTGTGAGCTTTTTTACATAAGAAGTTGAATGTTTCTGAATTCTTCCTGTCCTATGTCCCTTACACCCACATTTGAAGAAAACACAGCTGCCAAAGTAGAGGAGAATCCTTCCCTACACACCCTGCTGTTGACCCAGGCAGATATGACCAAGTTTCTCTCTTCATTAAAAAAGAAGCTGAATTTCTGCTGTCATTTCTCATCCCCAGCTGATTCCTTGTATATGCTCATAATTGAATCTAACCATTTCCATGGGAGCCAAATGCCACTCTCCATTTCAGAGAGCTACCAGGAAAAGGACAAGTAACTAGGAAAAGGTTCAGTAACTAGGCAATATAAACATAAAAACATATCCAGGCTGGGGAACATCTCTGAGCTTCAGGAATGTATTTTGCAGAGCCGGGCTAAGCACACCGTGAAAGCACATTATAGTAATATCTGCAACAGTTTTACAGGTAACAGCAAGATAAAGAATAAGCTTTCAGTATCTTTTGCTTCTGTGTCAGAATATACAAGTCACAATAGATAACATCAGTCTGAACTTTTAAAAAGTATAACTGGTTTAATTACACTCATATTTTCTAATCATTCTGAAGAACAATATACACAATTACTTTCATGACTACAAAATATGGTATTACTTGTATCCTCCTACAATATATCAAAGTCAAGGACACCATATGACAAAAGCTCAATTCTCCTTATTCCTCATCCTTTAAAGGTAAAACTGATTGTCAGCAGGTCCTGATGTTGACATTTCAGTATCAAATGAGCACACAGAAAAAGTCATTGTAGAAATTTTCACTTTAGTATTCTGTTCAATTTTTTTCATGGCTTTCTGTTGGGAAGTAAAAGTTGCTACCTCCTTATCAAAATGAGATAATGTTTTTATGTCATTTCTTGTTCCTTTTCTTAAATATTTCTCACTGTAAGATTGCACAAAAGAAAAACAAGTGCAACATGCTAGTTACATGGTAATTCTGAGACAAGTGCTGCATGGGTTCTGACCCTGCCATACAACTCAGAGGCCAGGCTTTTCACACAGCTTTCAATTCCAGATGAACTGACTCTAAATAAGTCATCATAGCAAACAAGTAGAAATCTACCCAAACTCAATCCCTGAAGATACTCACTGTCCCTGAAATACCACAGAATCTTTCAAGATCACACACACCCACAGTGGCAGAAATTAAAATGAGAGGGCATTTCTGTTGGTTTTTTTTGGTTTTTTGTTTTGTTTTGGTTGGTTGATTTGTTTTTTTAAATGAAACACTCAATTTTTGAAAAATATCTAATCATATAATTAAACTTCAGAGACATAAAGGATATATTCCCTTCCCCTGTATAATCAGAGGAATTAAAACAGCATCTTCTTCCCTCCATTTTCAAACTCTCCTTTTTTTCAAACTATCTGCCAAGCCTTCTTTCGTTTTTAGCCTTACATGAAAAACAAACAGCAAAAGAGCTTGAAAGTTTTTACACAAGAGATCTGAGTTCTCCTGCAGAGAAGGAGAAGGATGGAGTCAAGGTGTTTGGCAGAGTTCACGTGTCCTGCTAGGTAACAGTGACAGAAGGCAGCACTGCCTGAGCCAATAGCAGGTCACTACATCCTCCCTAGACAGAAGCAGCAGCAGCAGCAGCACTGGAGACATCATGGGACACATCTCAGCAAGAATGGAAATTGTGCAGAAAAAAAATTTCAGTTTTGATATGAATGAATTGAAGGAAAGTGCAATAAGAGGAAAGAATATTTCATTAAATGGGAAGTATCCATTTGTAGTCAAAAGTGAAAAATTACAATAGATGTGAAAGTCTTTTGTTTGGGCGTTATATGACCATCTTGCATATTGCTTTCCTCCATGTTCTACCTAGGTCAAGGTTTTTTTAGAAAGGTAAAAACTATTTTAAAGCAAAAATTTGAAAGTACTTAAAAAAAAAACAAACACCATTAATGGGAAATTAATTAATTAATCTTTACCAAAATTAGTAATTTTAACATTTCTAATACATGTATCTTTTCTCTTCACAAACTATTTGCTGGTTTTGACCCAATTTCCCAAATAACATCTGTTACTTCTGAAATTCCAGTACTGAGTGCATTTACCCTTTGTCAGACTAATTTTGAAGGGCATCACCTGGAGGTGTGGGTGCCCATACACCCCAAGGACCATTCCCTTAGTTTTGGAGGAAGAGCAATTTCTGTGAAATTGCAAAGTCCTAGCCCAGCTAGTCTGAGCAGCACCACAAGTACCCTGCCCTGTCCCAACTCCAGCAGGTCCTGGTGCTGACTGAGAAGATACATTTTCTGTGTTCCCAGGCAGATTTCTTGTGCCAAGTGTGTCAGTAGCTAGAGACCTTTGCAAAAGGTTCAAAACTTGAACAGAGAAATCAAGGTCAAGTCATAAAAAACCTCCACCCCACAGATGAAGAACTTAAGAGCAGCAGCTGAAAAGTCTTAAAAGACAAAGAGAGCACACAAAGAGATTATCCAGAGCTCTCCTGAGTCCTCACAATTGTTAAACAAGTATCACTAAGCTTAGAGAAAGCACTTTGGGTTTGTTGTTGTTTGACTTCTAGTTGGTTTCTGTCTGTTTGTGCATTTGCTTGTTTTCAGGTTTTTCTTCCAAACACATCTGCATTTTATCTGCTTTTTTTCCTTCACAGGAGCTAATGGAATCTACTCTGACACACAACTGAGCTTTCTGCTTGGAAACAAAAGCTTCTTTTCTGACTCTACCATGACTTTTTTTCTGCATGCCATGGCAAATCTCTGTCCAGATCCTCTGATGTGTCCTTGGCAAATTGCTCAGCTCTGCAGGAGCCTTGCCTGTGTGTCTCCTGCACAGCAGTGGTTTTACAACACAGCAGCTCATTGGGAAAATGCACTAGATCCTACTTCTTTCTGGTTTTGCCAACTTTAACATAGTCAGGACCAAGGAAGAGACTGGATCAAAGTACAAACAATGTCAGGTGCTATGGCATGTGTAACTTAAGCAATCAAGAAGTTAGAAAACAGAGCACTTGATTCAGAAATTAAATACATGGCACTCCAGTCTCTCCAGACCTAAAAAACACAGGTGAGAGGGAGAAGGGTGTCGAAAATTATTTGTCTCATCCAACAAAATTACTTTCATGAAACCAGGGCCAAGAAAACTGAAAGCATTGAAATTGGCCACCAAACTCACAGAATTGTGACAGCTTACACGCATCAAAAATTTTGTCACAGATTGTTTCTGGTTTGCCACACCTCTGCCTGCTGAGAAGCCTCTGCTGCAATATGCATGATGAATGCATATCATCACAGGATGGGCAAAAATCCAGTCAGCCAGCATTGGACAAGGCAGTGAAAAAAAAAGAACATTTTCATTTATTGAATGTTTGTTGCCTTTGAAAATATTTCAATTGAAATAATTATAGTCTTATTTAATACCGTGGCTTCAAAATTATAATTTTTAAGACAATACATTTATTCTCCAGAGAAGCAGAGAAAATGTTCATGTGCATTCTACATTTATAGAATATCCAGTCACATGTCTGAAATGGCAAGCAGAGAGATTTGAGGATTTTTTCTTAAATGCTTTGAACAGAGGCAGGAAAAAATCACTTATGTACTTTGTGTAGTAGTAATAACAATAATAATAATAATAATAATAATAATAATAATAATAGCTCTTATGTAATCCAACATGAAAACTGTGCACGCTGGCACAGCAAATCAGCTAGAGGTCTTTGGGGGCCAGATGAGCTAAAGAAAGATCCAGAGATGCAAAGACTCTGGCCAGTTCAGAAATCCTCTATGATGACCTCTACAAAGCAGGACTCCTGTCCTATCCTCTAGGAAATAAATCCAGGTGTGTGAACCTGGGTATATCCCCTGTGTCACTCACCATCATCAGAGGGGATGAAGACTGACAACCTATAGATATATTTCTCTCCTGTGCACATTTTTAAAACTAATAAAGAATTGTTTGTGTTCTGAACAATGCTGATGCTGGCAGTAAAATCATGTATTAGTTCACCTCTGACTACTCCCATGCTTTTTCTGGTCAAAAGGCAGAGTTTACCAGAAAATTTATGAATGTTCAACAACATGCTCTTATTGATCTGGAGGCGGCTGGAGCCATCAGAGCATGGGCACTTGGGCTCATTGACTCAAAAGTAATCTTTGCACTTAATCATACTCCAATTAGCAGAGCAGTGGTGTAGTGTTCAGAACAGCCTCGGTCTCTCCAAGCTCATGGCAGAAAACAAAAGCTACCCTAACAGTAGCAGGGATCATATAAATGTCAATTTATATTTTTTGTCCCCTTAGTTTAGCAGCTGTGCCTATGCATCAGCCCAAAACTCAAAAGAAAAGCATGTGTGTGCCCACAGTGTTTTAGTCTATGACTACATCACTAAACTACTGCCAGCTTACTTTTGTGCACTTTTGTGACATGGCAATCTTGTCATTTGATGGCAATTTGGGTACTCAGTGAACCACAGCACACTTTCTGCCAGCTCATGCATAGCACATGTATTGTGTCAAATTATACATTACAACTAACCATGGTACCTCTCATTTATAACATCACATCACATCATGTCAGGTTACATTGTGTTGAGCCACATCATTTTCTATAAAGGAAACTCTGTCAGACCCACTGCAATGAAAACTTCAATTTTTTATTACATTTCATGGGAATGGACCATCTATAACAACACTACTGACCTCTCCATTCCATTTCCATCTCTGAGGACCTCTCAGAGATTTTTGTTTTCTTTATACAAATGCAAGAATCAAATGTGTAATTTCTCATCTCAAAAGGCATGTTGCCAGTTTAATAAGGTCCCTGTCATCCGGTCCCTCAGGAATGTATCCTGAAAGAGCAGGAATTCAAGAAGTTACTTTATTATTTCAAATCAATAATATTAATATTTTCTGTTCCACAATGCATCCACATCTCATCCAAGTGTATTACAGCACTTAGAAAACATTAGATTTCCAAGAGACCAGCCTAAAAAAAATGTGTTGGAGCAGCTGCCCTGCTTTACCATATTCTGGAGCAATACAGAATACATACATACTGCCTGAAACCACAAGAAGTGTGAATTTACCAGAAGACCTGATAACTCCTCCATGACCCCCTGCATACTGCAATTTTCCACATTTAGTTACCTGCTAATCTTTTCATACACCTTGTTATGGACATATTCTTGTTCAGGACATTGAATAAGGACCAATTTTGAACTGGACATCTGTCAAAGTGAGGTGCAATCTGGGTACCTGACACACTGCAATACCATAACTGTTAGGGTTGCTGGAGGTACCAGACCACACATATCTGCGAATTTATGAGCACAGCTGGATTGAAGCATCTGCCCCAAATTAACCATGTACATAATCTGATTTTTCTTCAATCTTGGTTATAGATGTTACACCTGCAGCCAGGCTGCAGCTCTCCTTAAACTGAGGGCCTCATTGCTGTAAAGCATTAGAAGAGGAAGCATGGCTCCAATATGTCTTTCTCCTTCTCCAGAAGGAGAAAAATCATCCTGAAACACTATGGTGAGCTTCTTAATAAGAGCAACCACTCATTCCAAAAAGGTATGATAGATCTGTGCAAAAAGCACTTGCTTCCACCTTGAATGGGAACCCCAAAGTTGTAATGAGGGCTCAGCAGCTGGAATCCCTCTTCTTCCATGTGGCACACATCTTAGCCAGAGCACCTGGGCATGGTGCTAGTGAGTGTGCCAGAGAAGTCCATAAGAAAATGGGAGCAACTGCCATCAGCTGTATTCAAGTATCACCTTCATTTTCAGTAAGGTCTTGCACAGAGTTCTGCTACATTAATTTCATACATAATTGCAAAAAGCCTCAGACTTTATGCTCAGTATGCTTATTATGCTGACAACTCAATAAATTTCCTACTTGTAATATTTGCCAGTAATACATAAATTTTATCACTTATGAAATCACACTGTGAAGAATCAGAGATTACTGCTGTTTTTATCTAACTCTAATAGGACACAACATTCAAGTAAAAAATGTGGTTTATTACAGTTCAAATATTAAATAGTTCCATTGTTTAAAAGGAATATATTTTCTGTACAAATCTAATTCTATAAACTTCATTCTTTAATTAAGGCCCTGATGTTTGTTCATCCAACCAATATAATAATTTATCTTAGAATACTAAAAAATGGCATTCCTACTGACTGAATAATAGGGGGAAAAGATAAAGAAAAGTCCAAGGAACATGCCAGTTTAGCTCAAATAGTACAATAAAGATGATGTATATGCTACCAGTTTTTACTACCTATCACTTGATCACAGTGGATTAAATGCATTCCCTATTCATAGAAATCATTCTCATCTAAGTAACAGAGCCCAAGAGTCAGAAAAGAGTAAAAATTAAAACTTATTTTCAAAGCTTCAATTTGGGCCCAAAAGCTACCTTCACATTTTATAAATGAAGGATGAAATATAACTTCCATTATATGTTTTCTTAGATATATATACATAAATGATAATATAGATATATAGATATAGATGATATATATATAGTGAGAGATTAGATCTAAATTAGATATATATTTAGATATAGATATAGATTAGATATGGATATAGCTATAGATATATGCATGCATATAGAGATACCATTACAGTCCAGACCACAGAATAGAAATAATTTGGAGAATTTCACCACAGGGTACAAATTTGAAATTTCAGTACACCAAAACAAGACCTATGCCTTTGAATCCTTTTCACAAAGATTAAATGTGAAAGTTTATAGTAAATCTAGAACAACATATTTCTTTGTTCATCCAAAAAGGTTTTTTTTTCCTACAGAACCACAGTAAGGAAAGGGTTATAAGCAACATGCTTACAAAACAAGAGATTAACTCTTCCCCAGCTGTAGAAGGCTTTAAGTAACTAGAGGAATAAGAGGGCAATAGCTTTGGATAAAAGATTCTCCAAATGAAACATGCACCCAACATTTGGAGGTACTTCCTATACCAACCTAAACAGGTGCCTCATCAGGAAACCACGTGCCTGTAAAAAACTGTATTCACATGTGGAGAGAATGAGTCTGAATTTAATGAGTCTATTTTGCACCTGCCAAATACCAGTATTTCCATGTGATACTGACCATATTGCTCAGAGTTAGCTAGTGCCCATACCTACATGATGATTATATTTGTATTCTGGGTACCCATTTTAAGATGCACAGTATCAGATTTGCCAAATCCCTAATCACCCAGGACTGAAATTAATTAATTAAAAATAATAATAGTAATAGGACACATTTCTATAAAGTCTACAATACAAACAGGTAGTCTGGACTTTCAAGCTTGGTATCTTACATTAGCATATACTTAAAAGGACACAGTATAATGTTCTATACTAAAAACATTAAAATAACCTCTATCTTCAAGCCTCTGTTCTCCAACATTAGGGCAGAAGCACTACCCCACCTCTCCAGACCTTTACCACTCAAAAGCATTTAGACACAACCCTGAACCCCCCTGGCATGTCCCTGGGAAGGAGCAGCCATGGCACACAGGGAGCAGGGTATGGCTGGGGAGCCCTGAACGCAGCCTCACAGCCATGTGTGGATCTGACTGGAAGGAAATACTGAAAAAGCAGCTATTTGGTGAGCAAGGTCTGTAGAAAATGATTTCTACCCAAACAATTCATATTTATAAAGACTGAGAATGGTATCTCACAGGTCTTGAGCAGTTTACCTTGCAGCCTTAACATTTTTTTAACAGGTACCTCATTTGCTATTTAGTGAAGTTTCCTCAGTATCACAGCCAGTGGCACAGAGCCCAGGGCTGTGCATGAGCCTCTCCACAGCACAGCCCTGTGAGGAGCTCTCTCCTGGTACAGCCATTATGGGGCCCACTGAGGCTTATTTGTGCCATCAGGGATTTTGGTTTTTAAATCAGAGAGATGGGGGGAAATGGGGAGGTGTTCTGGGGCAAAGCAATGCATTTCCTCCAAATTGCATTCTGTGGCTGTTTCACTTTCGTCTGCTGCTTTCCTCATAAAAGCTTTAAGCCTGAGACAGAGACAGCACAAAGAATTTAAGCCTGAAGGGCTAAAGTCATAAGCAGTGGACAACAGAGTCGGAAAATAGAAAGTCTTTAGCCAAACATCAAAACCAGCTTCTTTTGTGGCATTAAAAATAATAATAAAAAAAAAAAGGAATAGTCTCATTTCTTTGAGAAGGGTTATGCAAAATAACATCTTTCACAGCATCACACTGCTAAATGAACCCTGTTCCAACTCTGATTATACCAGTGTGGCTTTGATGTAATGCCACTGCGCCTGATTTATTCCAGTTCAAGGGAAAAATGAATCCACCTATTCCACAGACCATGTGTGTCTGGGCCTTTTGTTATTGAACTCTATCAGAAAATACATCAAAACATCAGGACCATATCAGCCAGTCAGCTTTCTTCTCAAAAGTCAGAGTGGTGCCTAAACTCACAAAAAAAGCCTACAGCTCAACAATTTTTATTTTTGGTTTGGTTTTTTTTTCCCCCAGGGCTTGTCTCTTTACTGACCCCTTCAGCAGCATGCATGGTAAACCCACTTTGTGTGGGGTTGCTGTTTGTACCAATAAAACTGGAGTCACCCAGTCCCACATTCCAAAGAGGCAGCAAGGGAAGCAGGCAGAGGGAATTTTTGGCTGTGGCTGCTCACATCTCTCAACTGCTGCCTCCCTCAAGCCTCTCCTGAGGAAATGATTGTGGGACAGCACTTACTCCATGAAGCCTTCCTGGCAAAGGCTGAGTAATTTCTCACTCAGGTTGAAAGGGATGTGCTTATCATGAAGTAGCTCTGCAGTGGCCATTCCCTTGCTGTTCAGCACCACCAAACTTCCAGCACAGCTCCTTTGTTTGCAGAAAGAAGCCCATTTTTTTTTATTTTTTTATAATTTTCTGTGTATAAATAAAGTTTTCATTTGAGCTGAGATGTCTGAAAAGCAAACCTAGCAAGAAAAAATCCAGACTGTGTCTGAAATAGGGCAAGAACAGTGCTATGAATATATAAGAGCTTTTACCTAGTTATATTTTTCTTGTTGCTGGTTGTTGTTTTTTAGGTTTTTTTAATTGTAAGACACATTAACTTTTTATATTTTGTAAAAGTGCACAAAAATTAAAATTGCAATAAAAAGAAATACAAGTGTGTTGCCTTCCTAATATTGGATTTATTCTGCAGCAACATACACATTTAGCACCCCAAACATCCTTTCACCTTTAAAGGTCATTTTGACTTTGAGACTTCAAAATAAAAGGAAAAAGGTAGCATTATCTACTAATGGTTTGCTTCTGTGATCTTAAATTTTAACCTTTTCTTGCTGCGATCTATATATGGATGCAGGTTTCTATATAATGAGCTGGAATCTCAGCAGATTTAAAATAGGCATAGTCCACCAAGTTGAACTGAGCTGTGCCAATTTATGCCTACTGAAGTTCTGCACCACTATTCATAGCCCTTTCAGCAATTTCTAACAAGCTTGATACAATCTTCCTCTGTTAATCCCCATTTCTGTAATGAGCAGCATACCAGAAAGGGTTGAAACTCCATTCAACTGTACCACATATTCACTAAAATTCGTAGCCACAGAAAATAATAGCATTGGGCCCAGGACACCCTTGCTCTGCCTTAAGGTCTAATAGCTTGTCCTATGTGGTTACTTATAGTGTGGAACTTATTGAAAGATTACAGCCAACATCTGACACTATCTTTGACTTTCAGCCTGGTCACAGTATGAGAATTTGCACAACTTAGTGGGATATTTCATATATAATTGGCAAGCTCACGCTTTTCACTAGAGAGATAAGCTGGAGAATTGCTCCAGAGACTCTGCTCTAAGAAACTACTTTTTATGTTACTAAAACCTGATGTTTTGGTACATTTATCTTCCTGAAACATTAGCTATTCCAGCCTTACCAGAAGTCTATTTGAGCCTATGCTTAGTGTAATTGCTTGTTTAATTTTTGGCATGGACCAAACTCTGTAATATCCATCCATTTCAGCCTTGCCACATGGTGTCTTAAATACCATACAAAACAGAACAAGTTATCTTAAATCTGAGTATACTTGCCAGAGTTGATATATTCACCCATATTGTTAGGTCAACATTCACAATAACAATTCTTACTATATTTCATATCTGTTAGTATAAGATTATGATCTAGCAGTGCCTGGAGGTCTCAGAAGTAGCTGGCTCATCATGCACATAGTTTTATACTCCTGGAGAAACCATCCAAAATGAATTTGGGTTATTTAAGCAGCTGCAGTGTACTTTCTAATTTCAGCCTCTGGACTTGCACCAGATGTCATTTGGAGACAAAGAGTGTGAGATGGCAGAAGACCATTTCCCAACAGTAATATTAGCTCATGTTTCTAAAGCAATTCTTAGTGCCTCCCAGACTAAACATCTTTAATAGCTGTCCCAGGAAAATGAATGGACCATGAGCAGAAATAAGACAGGTTTCAAGTGAACAAGGAAATCGTCAGTTTGAAGTCATTTGAGACCCAGATGGAACTGAGGGCTTAGGAATATGCCTCTGATCCATGTTTATAGTTGCATAATTGAAGCTGTAATTCTGCTGGGTTTCAGCACTCTGTTGTCATCTACATTTAATTTCACCCTCCAGGGTGCTCACAATAGTGCTAAAAATCCATACTAATCAGAGATTTTACAGACAATACACTATAGCTCAGTGAGAGACCCCAGAGCTGAACCCACAGAGAACTTTTAGAGAAGGAGAGAAAGCAACAGAGAAGCTTGATATACAACTGTTTCCTGAATTCTGCAAAAGATGTGGTCTACCTTACCTTACTACCTACCTTTTTTTTCTTTTTACAAACTGAATAGATGCTGCCCTGTTCTTCATATTTATTCCATTGATATTGAAGGTACAAAATGTCAGAATCAGACATGTAAGTGTAAGAAAGCAGTATTTTAATATGTGTCTTTAATATTTTCTAAGCATTTTCTATATATTTTCTATAGCTACAAAAATGTGAGATGCTTTCTCCTTTTGCCTCTGGTGCTAGAGCATAACAGCAGGCTAATACTAGGTTTATATGGGGATTAGAATAATATTAAGATTATATATATATATATGTGATAGTTATAGGCTTATACTGGAGACCAATAATTGGTTAACACATAATTCTGCATGGAAAATCTCCCAGATATATCAAGGGCCATTTCAATACTATGTAACTGCTGCTGCATGTGTACAGTTGTCTACATATGTGGTACCCACCAGTGTAAATGGCTTCTTCCCCCATCCCTCCCACAAGAGTTTAAGGCCACAGATGTGACTGAAAGCATGCCCTTCTTTCCCTGACTTTTAGCATTTTTTTTTTTTTGCTCAGCCTTTGACCACTGTTCAAAGCCTCCTGCCTCATTTATTGAGAACATCCACAGCATGAGAAGCACCTTGGCAAAAACAATGGCCTGTGTATGCACTCCATACTGTGTATGAAAATATTTTTCTGCAACTGAGGGAATAGGCAGACCAGCCTGCAGACAGCAACATGGAAGAAAGACAACCATCCAGTGAAAAAAGTCCAATGAGAGCTAAGGAACTTCCTCTATAAAGTGGTTTCATTCAATAGAGGTGTTAGCATGCTGAAAGAAAGTTTTGTGCTAGTGCAGAAGTGAATCTAAACAATTGATTTTTTGTAAAAGGTCTTCCCATTAGCAATCTCTCAACAGAAATCCCCAGAGCTGTTAGGAACCTGTAACATAAACCTGTGCTTAAAATGAAAACTTTAATAATCTTGTGTAAGGTTTTCCTTGATTTCAGCTGTGGCAGAGAACAACACAAGCTTCCACAGCCACTGTTTCTCTCTACACCCTTAGGACCTCAATCAAATTTGATACACATCTCTCTTGCTCAAGGCACTTACAGACATTCTTAGGAGTTACAAAAAGCCTTGGTAATGATACCGCTGAGTTGAAAGCAGATTGATCACTTCAGTAAGTGCAAGAAATGCATGGGTGTATCTGAAAGGTTTAAAAGAAAGCTAACAGATGCAGACCTGTTCTTAAAATCTGAGTAGCTCTTTCAGGTAGGAAACCAGTATAAGGCACAATTAGTAATTTGCCCTTAGTAGCTTTTTATTTGCCTACCTACCACTTAGCCATTCACATGCCCAAGTGTGCACAGACATCTGAGGAGTGAGTCCTCAGTCTAGCCTTAATTATATCTTGTTTTGCATTTAAAAGCTTAGATACATTATTATGGGCTATTCAGAGATTCCAGCAACTGTGTACTGAAGGAGAAATTAGAGCCCTGCTGAAGCCAAAGGGAGTTTGCCGTGAGCTCTTGTATCTCAGCCAGGGCACTCACTTTGGGCTAGACTGAGCCTGCAGATATTGCTCTGGCAATTTGTAACTGCAGAAAAGATAGCTGATGGCTAAAATGGAGTAGTAGGTGCCAAAACTCACAATTTCAGTTGTTTCTCAACTATGTCATGCCACTCTAAGTACCCTTCTAAGAGTCACTGCATTACCAAAGTCATTAACAAGTCATTTTATTTCCATTATCTCCACATTTTCATCCAGAAACAGAGGAGAAAGTTAATCAAATGTCTTGCTCACCTACACACACTGCATGTTAATGGTTGCTTTCTTAATACTAGACCAAACACTCTTGGCACTTATGAATAGCATATTAGACCCACATCAATTGTACATACACGGATACACAAACCTAGCCTAAACTTTTCCTGCTTTGACTTGAAGGAAATCTGAGTCACAGTGAAGATCTCTGGGTCAAGTCCTCTATTTACCTGCTTACACTGTGTTAAGAAAACATTCTTGGCATCATGGAGCAATCTCCAGTGCTAAATCTGCTGGTCAAACTTGCTTGAAGCAGTGTGAAATAAGGGCATTTACTCAAGACCAGGCTCCAAAAGGAGAAAAGGGGTTGAAAAAGTTGCTAAAAGATTTGCTGTCCTGGGGTTGATGCAGTCTGGTGTCAGCTTGTAGTTTGCAGGGTCTACTCAGCTGCAACCAAGACTTTAAACAGAGGCATTCACTTTGCATGCACTGATAAGTCAATATAACTCTTTAAATAATATTTTCACATTTTTTAATTTTATTTATATTTTGTCATACGCCTTAAGCCTCACTAACATCCTCTTGACTGTATTGTGTGACTGGCCCAGTTTAGACTTCTCATCCCTTGGGACAGAGATATAAAGTCTCTGTAGCATGAATAATCTGAAAATGCTGTGTCTGCTCAGTGCATTATGAACCAACAAGTTCAAAACTCAAACAAATCAGGATGGAGCTATTCCAAGCACTAGTCACCTCAGATATATTTTTCTCCTTTTCTTGATCAGACAGATTCAGACTGTCACAGCCTAAATGCAGAGGTGGCATAGCCTAATCAAAAATATTTCTAAGTATCACTTGAATGATAAATAGAGCCTGATGCACAGAAACATAAAAGACATGCCATTAATTAACTTAATGCTTGGTAGACTGGCCCTACCACACCAATACAGGAAATCAGCAATATGAACACAAATGAAACATCAAGGTATGAGAGCACAAACATAATTTAAATTAACAGCTTTGGGTGATGACAGAAACTGCATACTTGCTTCCACTTTATGTCTTTGCATATCTCTTTTAAGTCCCATACAAAATGGGCATAAAAACATACCCATAAATTCACAGTACCTGTGAGACATAGCCACCTATCTGAGGTAAATTACACCAGTAACTATGGAAAGCACCATTTATTGAACTTATAGCTGGTCACACTTCAGAACTCCTCTAAAAACTGCTCTTCAGAACTGCAGGTATTTTTCAATGAAAAGAGTTTGCTTTCTGTGAAAACACACTGTTGCTGAAAAACACTGCAACTGGAAACAAACCAGTTTATAAGAGGAACAAATTTCTCATCCCCAGTTCCAGCTGGTTCCTGTGTAACACACAGCTTTGGCATCTTATGCCCACATCCTCCTCTGTGTGGCACCATGGAAAAGCACCTTGCTAGTGAAACATGTACCTTACATGCCCATACGTCTCTTGTCTTCTCCACACTTCTTCTCTGTATTTTATATAGCCTACACTTCCCTTTTAATAGATTTAAAATACTATTTGAGGAATTAAGCTGCAACGGAGCTGTAGCCAAACAAAGATTGGTGTCCTTTTTTTTTTATTAGGAAGGACTACTGATACAGAAGTATGAAACTGCTGTCATCACAAGGAGGCAGATTTGGGTCTGACACTCTGCCAGGGCTGCCTTCCCAGTAGGAAATTGAACAAGGAAGATGTAGTAAATAAAAAACTCACCTAGGAATTTACCAGAGTGTGCTAAGTGGCTCTGGCAGTGTAAGCACAAAAGCTAGCCACTGTGGAGCAAGCCAAGTGATGTACTTTTAGTATCAGCCACAATAATAACTGCACTATATGTGCACCTTTACAACCCACATAATTAATTGCTACAATAAGTGATGTTATCTACACTGTGGAACCAATTTTCTAGCCAGATGCCAGCTGATGTCTGCCAGAGTCATATCCAGACTCCAGTCTAAAATGAGACCACATCCCTCTTTCATATCTAATTGGAAGCTGAGCACATGGGTTGGTGCAAATCCAGCATGTGCCAGCCTGCCCCTGAACTCCCTCACTTCAGAAACCAGATCACCTTTTGATGTACCCTGTAGAGCCAGACTCTGATATTCTTACTCTTTCCCTGCTTACTTGAGGTTCAGATTGCCCTCCCATGCACAAGTCTCTTACTTCGTATAGTAAAACCTGTCTCAAGAGATTGTTGAGATATCCCAGGTCCTGAAACAGCTGCAGAGGGGCTGGTTTTTCTCGGCATGATTTAATTAACCTTCAGGACCGCAACACTAGAAATAAAAATAGATTTAAATAGTCAAAGAATTTAATCTTTTGGGTTTTTACTTCAATCTTTCACAGGAACCTGGCTAAACAGTTTTTACCAGATTACCCAGTAGAAACCCAGCAGGAGCCAGTAGTAAGCAAAGATGTTGTTCAGCTGATTTGTATTGTCTTATAACAGATAAGGCTGGGGATCCACACATTCCTAAGAGTTACCAGGTCTTCCCTGTCAAGAAAAAAGGCAACAAATGCTTCCTTTCACAGATACATGTCTACAGATTTTTTGGACTTAGTTCCCAGCACTACATTGATCTTGCTGATTGTCATTAAAAATTTGACCATTTTCTGCCACCTTTCACAGACTGCTGACCCTGCTGCTACATATTTGTAGAGTGCTTTGGCTTACTGTATCAGTAAACAGAAATATTCCAGATTCCATCTGACATTTTCTAGCCTTGCTGCCTTTCCAGCCTTGGGATACCACATTTACCAATATAACCATGCAACAGGACGTTGTTTGGTAACACATTCCCAAGGAGCCAGGAACTACAAGGATAAAAATCATTGCAAACTCTGTCTGAACCACCTAGACACCCAGGATTTGAATCACAAGTCAAGTGGATACAAAACTTCTGGGATTGCTTTTGCTCTCAATCTGTCAGTCTTTTAAAATGATTTTTTTTTTTAACTGTTCAGAGCAGAATACTCGGGGGAAGTTGAAATCTAATTCATTACTGAGGCATCTAGCATTCGACTGACAGTGATGCAGGCATGCCTAAATACTTGGAAGATACTTGGAAGAGAGAAAAGGAGAAGACATTTTTCTAACTGTTTTTTTTCATATTCCTATTATGCTCAGTGGAACAGATAAAACTAGAACAGTCACTGGAACAGTCACATGTAGAAAAATGCTATTAGTCTTTTGGGGTAACCAGGAATTGGAGTGGCCATTTCTAACTTGTTATTAGTTCTCACATCACTGATACAAAGACCACTACAGGCAATTGAAAGACTCTGACTGACTAATGATATTTGTGAGAGTCCCAAACGTATTCATCCCCCACAAAGATTTCTGTTGGGAAATCAGGGTGGGTATAAATGGAAGTCCACAGACAGTTTAGAGCCACTGTGATGAGTGAAGTCCTGCAGCTAAGGAGTTATTTCCACTTTTATTGAAGAATAAATCTTGTGGTAGAGAAAAAATGCTAGTTTTTTTTCATTCATCTTCTGAATGGGGAATGTTTCAAATCATGTTTTTAGTATTTTTCCCCCATTGTTTTACTTCTATCCCATGCAATCTGAGATTCTTCTATAATATCACCAAGGATTAGTGGAAAATAGCACATATCTTTAGACTTTCAGTAAAAGATAAGAGGTAACAGAAGTGTAGTCATCACTAAGAAAACCCTAAGGATGTCCTTCACCTTCCCTATTTGCATGCAGCACTTACCAATGTCACAATATTCTTAACATATAAGCCTTTACTGAGTGTGGTTCTTCTTGAATAACTAACATTTGTGTCTTTCAGGCAGCTGCTACAACATAAATCTATGGAGTTCAAGATATTGCTCATTTAGATTTCCTTATTTAGCAGCTGAGCCTCACGCCTCTGTCATTTCTCCTGGCACATCTTACAGTGCTAAAAACTCTCAGTGGCTTAGTTTAACACAAGGTCCATACCTGACTAACTTCTATCCCCTACATCTGTAATTCCCTAGTCAAGCTTGTAATCTGAATTATGAAGTTTTCTAGACCCAAATTCTGCTGGGCTTTTTTGGCAGAACAAAGTCACTAAACAAGAGAATATTATATTTCAGTGTCATATTCAGTGCATGGTTATAGGCATAGCTATTCTCTTCAAAAGCACTGGCAGTTGCAAATCTTCTGTGACACTTCACAACATTATTTCTCCCCAAATTACTTTAATTCTGAATTTACAGCTGCAGGCACAAAGATGGGAATGCTTTGTGATGATTTCTTCTGTCCTCAGTTAATTAGCATGTGGAAAGACTGGCATCCCTGGAGCATGGATGGCTGGTGTCTGGAAGGCAATCAGGTTTTCTAAACAAGTCCAGCTGCAGATGGGCCAGATTAATTTTTCTCTGAGTTCAAATAGGGAAAAAAAATACACGAGCCATGGAGCTGCTGTATTTACAGATGGTCCAAATGTGAAAATCCATAGTGCTTCCAATAGCATGGCTATAGAGCATAAGCTCATTCAGGGGTGACTGCATCTTAATGACTTTGAAGTGCATTAATATCTACGAGCAGTACTATTGACAGGTATTCAGCCATCAATTCTGTGAAATTATTGACAGGCAAGAGCAGAGTGCAAGAGTACATAATCACTTTTCTAGACAAAGGCAGGTAATAACAACAGTGCACAAGAAAGGTGCCTAACACCACCCATGCCCTGATGTTAGGAATTCCTATTTCTAGGAAATATATAGGAAGGATGTAATATGGCAAATCTTTCTCCCCATGGATATAAGTATCCAAAAGAGAAAGAAAATATCCCTGGAGAACAGTTATCTGGTAGGACTTTTTTCTTGAAAACCTGCGCCTGTAGACCCAAGCTTCTGTAGGCCAGGGAGATTGACTTCAACTTGTCCATGATCAACTTAAGGTTTCTGTAAAGGTGGTTCATATCCCTACTACTACCATCCCATCAGCCTTAGCACTTGGGAGCCTAATCAGCTTATAGATGGGAGATTAATGCTGCTCAGAATAACAACAACTTACATCTTGCTGTGTGCCACGTGCCTCACTGCCCTCGGAGGTGACTGCTTCCAATGCACAGTCAACATGAAATTCCAGGGACTAACACACACTCCATGTTCCCCACATTGGAGGCCAGGAACAAGCCAAAATTAACATATTTGAAACTATGTGTGTATAATTAATTACATGTACAAATAACAAGGCAGTCCTTGGAATTTGTAGATCTCCAACACAGCTGTTCTCAGCTACTCTCTTATTTGCACTGGAATGAGCTTTTCCAGGCAAGGGTGAAGCTGAAGGACTCTGATATGTGACGTTGATGGTGCACTTGTCCAAGCCTAGGCTGGAATCTCAGTACACCTCCAGGTATGAGACCTGCTGCACCAGGGTTGTCCGAAGGCAACTCAACCTCTTGATGGTAGAGCTGGACCTAGAGGGAGCCTCAAACACTGAACATCTCCACCAGAACATATCCCTCTAAGCTGCCCACTGAGATCCCCTCCCAGGCAAGCACTGGAAGTGCTTTGTTGCAGGAGGTGGGCAGGGACTTGTAGAGCTGTGGGGTGCCTGGAGAAAGGGTGAAATGCACTGTTACAAATACGTAAGCCTGGCATAAAAGAAGCTCAGTCTCATTTGTTTCCACTCCCTCGGCTTTCCCTTCCCACCAAGAGCACAGAGCCAAACCATGATTAATTCAACGCAACACCAGCAGAACACAGCTGGATATCATAGTCATAGGCTGTTTATTGGGATGCCCAGCTGGATATTAGCCTACAAACTAGACCTGACAGATGTGTATTGGTATAAGCAAAGCGACTAATGAAGTGTTGCCTTTTTGTTACCCGCTGCAGTGCTCTTACACTCAC
Organism: Parus major; assembly: GCF_001522545.3. NCBI lineage: Eukaryota > Metazoa > Chordata > Aves > Passeriformes > Paridae > Parus > Parus major. Next base: position 48,311,056 of record NC_031769.1, read on the forward strand.
AGGCATTGTCCAGTAGCATGAGACCAAGAGAGACAGAACACCTGCTCCTACCCTGCCTTTGGTCTGTGACTCCAGGCAATTCACTTTGCTAAAATGTTTCTAGTTCTTCTAGTTTCTCCTGTTACCATTTTTTTTTTCATATTCAGATATAAATTTTTCTGTGAATGATACAACTGTACTATGAATTAGAGCAGTATCCAAGTCCTACTCCAATAACTTTAGCAGCAATTAACAAAAATCGTGAAATAGTCTAATAGTCCAACCAGGATTTTGAACTTTTCTACAACAAATGTGTTTTGGATTATGAGCAAAATTCAATCACTTCTTTGACTTAGTTAAAAAATGACAAAATAAGAAAATAATCACTAACATTATTGCACTTACTTTTTCCTCTTGTTTACACTAGTTCTACAAATGCTTGAGTTCAGTGGAACTGTGCCTGATTGACATCATTTAAGTGAAAAAGGAGATCAAACTCCACAGAGTGCTCCACAGAGCAATCCAGCCACGGAACTGGATAATCGCCTGAAATTTCTATGGCAACAAGGAGAAAATTGTTCAGCCTACTGTCTGGGTATTTTCACTCTGTGTATACGAGGGAGTGGTATGTCAGAGACAGGGAGAGAGAGAGAATATTTAACACATAATCAATTAAATTTCACCTTTGATCCAGTCAGTTGTTTAGAAATATTATCTTGGCATTAGTGAATGATTTTTCTCATGGGCTGACAAGGTGCCTGTTTATTTTCTGTAAGGAATGATTAAGTTAGACATCCCTTTTCTTCCTATGAACGAATGATGAAAAATGGATTTGGTATTGATTGGCCCACTTAGTAATGCTTCTGGATCTCTGTGCCTTAGCTCTTTGTGAAACTGTAGCCCTGGAGAGCACCATCCCCACACCTGACCTAGCAACATTTTTCTGTCAGGCCCAACACCACGTTTTGCTTGGCCTCCATGTGACTACTTAAGGAAGAGGCAGGAGGAGGGGGCATAGAGACTTTCACAACATTTAACAGCTCTCATGTGAGGAGAAATGCACTCTGTACTCTCCGACTACAGGGGCACCAGTGCTGTCTCATCTTTTCTCCCCTTAGCATCTCAGTAGAGTTCAGGAGGTTACTCCTCATGCACAGCAGATAAACTATTAAACCAGATGTCACTCCTTAATGTGAACTAAGGAAGCAGCAAACAAATTCCTCCAAGTATAGTGCTACCAATTTCCCCTTCTGATAAGACACAGGCCTGTGGCATGGTCAGACCTATGCCTTAGTTGAAAAGCTGTTAAAAGCTGAGTAGATGCTTACTAAGACCACTGAATGGGTCAGACAGCTCCAGTGAATTCTGTGAGGTTTGCAACAGGCTCGCAGTATTGATTAGGGCCCTAACACAACATGAATTTAAGGGCTGATTGATACCAACTTGAACTTCTCTGTGGCTCAAGATCCAATCTAAACTTAAGCATATGCTGAATTTTCATACACCAGACAGACTTACATCTTCCTATTGAACAAATAGCAAGTTTCACAGTATCTGGAACTGAAATTAAAATTTGTTTGTGTAGACAGAAAACCAGTTTGGTAATATCCAGACCTTTTCCCAGTCCACCCAATGGAACAATTCCTTAAAATGGGGAACACTATCTTATGATAAGATACAATCAATAAATACAGCTAAATTTGGCTGAATTTGACTATATTGTGTTTCAAAACTGCATACTGGTAAAAGCAAAGTGACTAGGTTACATATGGCTGCTTCATAAAACCATTATAAAACCATTTGTATGCACAAAGAGAAGAGTTTATGCAAAACAAGAGATTCAACATTTTGTGGCATTGTCACTTGCATGTTGTTTTGCTGGACAGTATCACCTAGACTGTGCAGGTGATACAGTCTAATATCAGGCTAATTTGGAGACATGATCTAGAACTCACAAACTCAGACCCAGTAATGTGTGTAAAAACTCCTCGTTTTGTTGCCAAGCAATCAGCAGTGACAGAAAATTCTCTAATCCCCCTAGAATAGCATTGCAATATAATACAATCAAGTACTTAGCACTACTAGTATCTATCCTTCTGTATATGGTTTTAGGCATCCTAATTATGTGATGTAAATTACCTCTGTGCAAACTTGCAGTGCTTTACAAAAGATTTTCAATAAATACTAATAATGCTGCTGAGAATATTGATAGCTTGCTATTGAGATAGAGGAAACATCTCCTAGCCCTAGTTCTTATCCTAATAGCGATGCAGCAACAACTATTTTTCCAATTATATAGTACTGACTGATAAACAAGCTTTGTTTCTGTTAGCCTAGAATGTTCACCAGTCTAAATCAGAGAATCTACATGAGCTATGAAATTTTGCCTGAACAAGATCTGTAGCTATTCACCCATTTCTGGGATCAAGATTTCTCCAAATCCTAAATCAACTGTCCACCAGCAATGCCCTGGAGTGGAGGGAACTGTGAGATGATTAAAGTGAATAAATAAAGTGAACAAGCCAACATACATTTCACTGTAAATAATAATCAGGCAGCAAGGTCTGACAAACTGAGCTGAATATATGCCTGGGAGTCAAAAATTCCCATAGTTTAATTGCAGTCTTCTAGCACAGTTTACCTCTTTTGCCTTGCTTTTCAGCTTCTCTCTTTTTTTTTGTAAGTTATTTCAAATGGTGTAACAGCAATTTAGCACAGTGCCATTACTCTTCTGGAAGTTGTGTAAAGCATTGCTGCATAGGCACATTTTTGGTGCAGCTTCCTTTATCTGTACCTTTCCTCAACGTGCATCTACACAGTAGTAAAATCTGCTTTCACTGAGACAATGCTCTGTCTAATGCTAGCATGTGGACCATTCTGGGACAACCACTGCCAAGGATCAGGTTGTCACCATGCATGGCACTATGTAGACTATTACTGAGGACATGTGGTAGGGAGATAAATAAGCTACAGGAAGGACAGATACCAGGTTACAATTTTCTCAGCCATAACTAGCTGCTAGAATTTGTAAGCACTGGTGGGAAAGCAATTGTTTTGGTGCTGGCTGGTGAGGAAGGAGGCAACTTGATGTTATTGGGATTTTTCCTGGTTCACGCAATCAAAACAGAGAAAGCAGAGTTCTGCCCTAAAATTCACAAATGCTCTTCCTGCAGAGTCTCTAAACAATGCTGAGGGGAAGAAGGCTGCTTACTGAGTGCTGTTCTTCTCCTTATGTATAGTACAGAAAATATTAGATTTAAGCAGACTCAAATTGCAAGCTGTAATTCAGACACTTGGTTGTCAGCCTTCACAAAGAGAACTCACTGACTGTGAAACTGTAACAAACACAAATGTTGGACAGCTCAAGATCTGATGCTGAATGTGTAGGGTACACAGAAGTCTTAAGCTGCACCAAGGGAAATACAGGTGGGATATTAGGAAAAAATTTTTACAGAAAGGGTGGTAAAATATTGTAATGGTCTGTCTGGGGAGGACACCATCCCTGGATGTGTTTACAAAGACTGGATGTGGCACTCGGTGCCATGGTCCAGTTGAGGTGTTAGGGCTGGGTTGGACTCAATGATCTTGAAGGTCTCTTCCAGCCTAGTCATTCTGTGATTCTGTGAAAGTGCTACACACTGGCACTACATTTTCTTAGTTCATTTCAGGACAAATATCAGGTGAAGAGTTCCAAAATCACTCACTGAGACAGAGCTGCCTTGGTCTTACCTCAGCACCTATTTGAGCAATTTCTTTTGCAAAATTTTCAAGTATTTAGTACCTCTAACTGATCCCATGAAATAGGAAAGAAATATGGATGCTCATCTGCTCTGAAAGAATCATAATATTTACTACTGATTAAACAGAATGTGAGTCGACATAACCAGTTTCCAAATATTAAACTTAATTTTGCAATGGCATAAAAGCAAGCATGTTTAAGGCACTACCATTTCAACTGGTTATTGTTACTCCACATGAAATCTAACAGTATGGTCCTTAAATGTAAAGTGATATACATTTCCTCATCTGCAAGATGATTAGCACAGCTGGTTAGAGCATGGTGCTTATAACATCAAGGTTGTGGGTTCAGTCACTGTATGGGTCATTCACTTAATTATTGGACTTGATGATCCTTGTGGAAGAGTTGGGCTTGATGATCCTTGTGGGTTCCCTTGAACTCAGAAGATTCAGTGACTAGACTATAGAAAGATCTTTGAAGATTATCATTACTATGCTGTACTTTGGATGCTTTCTGAGCATCTGAACATAACAGAAGTCTGTGCATAACGGATACCAATAGGCAGACTTTGTCAGGCTTTGAAAAGCCTTCTCCCTTTATTTCAGTTAGAATAAGAAATGTACAGATTTATTAAAATAAATGGAAATGGGATAGAGATCTCATCACATTCTTGTTGTTGTTCAGTATCTGAACAAATGCCGTGCAAGTAAATTGAGCATAGCCCACATTGCTCGCACAAGTCTGTCTGCTGACAATGTTCCAGCTGTTTCACTAATGCAGTTACTTGGAATTTACTTACATTTCAGATTGCTTCTGGACAAATAGCCCTGGACCAAGAAGTTTTCTGGCTCCTCTCTGACAGTTTGATGCAACAAAAGACTGAGCATGCTGAGGCTAAGCCCTGCAAAGTGCTTGACATAATGTATGTGTTTTATTTAGTATGTCAGAGGAGCAAGCCCTACTCACAGTCACTTTCTGTAGCAGTGATGAGTACTAGCTCTTTCCTATTCTACAAGAGATCAGTTTCCACTAAAGCCAATGCTAGCTCCACTTCCTCCACAGACACCAAACATGGGGGGTCAAAATCTACCAATAGCACAGATCACAGCATCTCCCTGAGAACTGAGAATTTCAAATCAGTGGTAGCATTAATATTTGCCTCAGAGTCTACAAGCAAAGAACCTGACCCCAGGAGCACAGTAACACAAGCAATCCTGTTCACTGTAAATTAACTTCTTCCTGATTCAGTATCACCCAGCCAGCCCTAAACTGCCACCACAAGCACAAAGGCATCATATACATTTGCCTTCCCATTTGTGGGAAAGTTTATTATAGTACCTTGTGCACACTTACATGAAGGAAAGATTATTCTCTACAGTCCAGTCCAGATTTTAATAAGTTCTGTGACTAATTTTGCAATATTTACTTTTTTAATATAGTCAGAATCTGACAAGCCTTGTTTTTTTTTTGCATTTGCATTTATTTTCCTTCAGTTGGTAGCATCCTGTGGTCCTTTCTAGGGGCCAGAACATGAAGTAAATCCTCCCAAGAAGAAAGGACCTTACAATCTGCACTTTTAACCACATCTATGAATTTATTTACTTTGTGCATGGCATAATAGTTTTCGAGAGTAATTTCTTCACCCTGGTGTCATAAGAACACCTTCAAAAGCTTTAATCCAGATGCCAGAAATGAAACTCAAACGACTTTCAGTCCTGTTTTTTCATCTGTTTAAAGCAAAATTCTATCAGCCAATGCTAATAAGTGTTCATAAATTTGCATGGGTCAAAATTTCATCACCAGTATTTGTATATTTCTTCATATCACAAAAGATACTGACTGTCCAAATTCTAAAGCATTCATGTATGTCCCATCCTTAATTTGCCAATGCTACTGAGCAATGTAATTATCCAAGATCAAAAACCGTTTTGCTTTCTTTGAAAACTGAGAGAGGTGGGAAGTCACTCAAAAAAAAAAAAAATCAGTAATTTAAGGCACACAATACAGGCAAAACAAAACTGTCTACTTGCAGCATAAACAGCTTTTTCATAGCATTATTTGTATACTTGGAAATAATAAAATATCCCTGACCTGGATTTTGCCTCTCCTTGGTACAACAGGTTATTGAAATGTTAGACATCTTCACAGCTCCTTCTAAAGTGAAGCCTTTAACCTTTAAAGTGTTCTTTCTTATGTCTGTTCTTGACCTCATGCAGTAAACCAGAACTAAGTCAATCTCTATTCCTTCCAAAAATTTTTAATAGAATTAAATGTATAGGTTTTTTATTGCTCACCCATTTCAAGAATCAGTTAATGATTCCTCAGGAAGCTATTTGTTTGTAGCTTTCATAATGTTTAAACAGAGCTTGACTACAAAAGCCACAAATGGGAGCACACTTACCTGACTAATAGATAAGATACAAGAAAATCAGTGAGGTTTCTTGGCCCATTGAAAACAAAAAAGTCATGAGGAATTGAAAATGTAGACAAGTTTTTTGAATGTCTTCAAAGTCTGTAAGTTCTTAATTTCTCCATGTTATTTTAAAACTAAAAGTGTAGAATGTTCATTTCAGTCTGTATTGCTTATGTAAAAATACAGCTGTAGAAAGTAAATGTCATTACAAGAAACAAGGTTAGAAAAGACCAGACACTCTAAGAGCACAAAACAAACTTAGCTGAATTTCTCCAAATTCTGGTTTTCATTTAGGGAAAAATAGGCTCAAAATTCCCAGACTTCTTCCCCTTTAATTTAAATTTCTTGTTGCACATTACAGCGTACCAAAAGTTTTCAGCTTCTGGGAGGGGGAAAAAAAATCAACATTTATAAAGCAGTACATTGTTTTCCTTCTTGTACAAACTCCTATGCTCTATATTATTGAACTATATACCTAAATTATCATGACCTGCTGTTCAAGACACAGTGGAGAATGGTATCTTCCTAGTGAGCCAAACTGAAAGGTCACCAGAAACCTAATTTCACCACAAGTCACAGATTTTGCTTCAGCTAAATGTTCTAGCTCCTGGTACTGATGCCACAGTCATGAGCACAGACGCTGCTGATGCTGAAGCACCGTTTAAAAATGTGTCTTTCTGCAAGACCCTCTTGGTAACTCAAGCACTCTGCTTTGGTTGGTTCCTCACCCAACCTCCTCTCAGGGGTTTAAAATCTAACACAGTTGTCAACAGACAGTCCACCTGCCTGAAGCAATCAGACAAAAATCAAGGGAAAAACAGAGTAAGGTGAACCAAACAGGGCCATTTTGGGGAGCAAAAGGAGCAGCCCCAGTGGACAGCTTCTTGGTTTATTTCGTTAGTGCTTCCTTTGCTGAACACACCTGCAGAGAAAAAAGCATTGAATTCACGGTCATCAGGCTCAGCATTTTGAGATGAACCCTTTGGCCCACTAAGAGAGACACAGTCAGTTCAGGAAAAACTGTTGTGTCTTCTCAGGGAAGGGGAAGAAGGATACTATTCAAATGAGAACTGCTTTTATAATTAATTTAGGAGATTTTTTCCCCCCTTCCCTCTTCTCTCCAACGGTAGTTAGTTGCTATTTTCACCACCACCTAATTACTTAGTACTGGTTTGTGGGAGGATTCAGCTTCACACGGCATCCCACACAGGTTGTCATTTTGTCAAGAATTCCTTCATTAACAAGCTGTCAATACCCTGCCAACAGCCACCATTTGGTTTGTTAAGGGACTGGGGGCTCTGGAGTGAAGAGTTGGCTCTGTACCCTTTCCTTTTTGTAAAAAAAATAAATAAAGAAGGAAAGAGGCAGATGTCTGCCAGTCTGTTCCTTTGTGACACATTGCAGCCTTTTCCCTTCTTTTTTTTCTTTCTTTTTTTTTTTTTTTTTTCCTTGCTGAAAGAGCAAGGCAGAAAAGGAGGGAGAGGAAAATCACACAGACTGCGTAGGTTGTAGCCCAAGCTCCTGTCTCCCTACCAGGCTGCTTCCTTGGGAAGTTGTCTGGGTGCTCTTTGCCCCACGCTACCTCCCAGCCCCACATGCCCTCTGACATGCCCCAACTTCAGCACTTAAAGGGAAGCTCTAAAGGAACACAGGCACCGTTTTACCTGCAACCTTTAAAACAATCATCCTAATGAAATATGAAGACAGCCTGCCTGTCACATAGGTGCTTCCAGAGGAGTTTGTCCTTTCTGACTAATTAACTGGATTAACACAGATGCTGACATGCTTTGCCAGGTCCTCCTATCACTACTCCTTTGAGATACTGATGATTAAGAATGGCTTTGTGCATCTTCCCCCTTGAAAGCCCTACCATATTTGCACAGTCATCTCTTTTTTCTCCTATTAGCTCCCAAGACCAAATCTCAGCTTGATTTCTCTGATTAGTTTTTGATTGCACTGTGCCTACCAGGTAGAGTTTCAAGGTTAGCACAGATGCTGAGAGAATTGGGGCATTTGTCCATTGTCTTGGGCATTTCCAAGAACCTGCTGTTGCAACCAAGTTTCAGCTATGTTAAGCAGGAATTTAGCTGGGTTGGCACAGATGACTGCAAATTAAAAGGCAAACAGTGGGACAGGGAGCAAAGAGCAATAGAAGTCTCTATGGTATCCAGAAACTATAAAAATAAAGGATTGTTCAGAATGACAGGGGATGAAGTAAGTATTGTCTCTGGAGGTCTCTCTAGCAGGTTTTTGGTCCTTACAGGCCAGTGAGGCTGTCATTGCGTTCAGAAGACACTCAGAGGAATTTAGGGGAATCAAAGACTTTTTTTTCTCCGTTTGTTCTTGTCTAACAATTATGCCTAAAATGTGTGATAGACCCTCCTGTCAGCTGTAAAATCACATGTGCAAGAGTCATATCTGTATACAGAACACTGATACTTATTTGCCAACAGTCTAATGCACATTCAGCTACCTACAAGTACAGGTTTAAAATGCACCATTTAAACATTTCAGCTTATGTTAAAAATTCAGTTCCAGCCTTTATCTTGAAGAAGTGCAAAGGTGTTTATGCCTCTATAATTCTCAGAAGCAGAGAATTATAATAAAAATCAATCATAATTGTACAAGTTACATAATCACTATTGTACAAAAAGGATCTCTGAAAGTTGTGTTTGCTTTGTTCATAGGTACTTTTTGCACAGCAGTGTCTGGATCATGGAGGAGGCTTTATAATATTCAAGTGCAGCGTAAACACAGCTATGTGGATAGGAAAAACTCTCCCCTTGCCAGCTGCAAATAGATCCCAAACATAATTTCCATGGAGTCCACATGAGTGGAGTCAGGGAATAAATAGAAATTAAGAGAGATAGGTTGGCAGTTTGTGCCAGTCATCTTCTCTGGTTATACACTTTTATCATCTCCCCTCCCATCTTTTTTTTTTTTTTTTTTTTTTTTTTTTTTTTTTTTTTTTTTTTTTTTTTTGTTTTTCTTTGCTTATTTAAAGAGTTTGGTCTTTTATCCCTGTCAGTTCTTACAGTACTGGAGAGTGTAAAAGTGGGATAAATAGAACCAGCTGGGAGATGCTTTGATTGTCAGACTGTATGTACCTTGAAAAACACAAGTGTGTATAGAGATAGATAGATAGATAGATAGATTAGATAAATTAGATAAATAGATGATGATGATGATGATGATGATGATGATAGATAGATAGATAGATAGATAGATAGATAGATAGATAGATAGATAGATAGATAGATAGATAGATATGCACATCTTCACCTCTGCAGACTTTTTAACCTCTTTGGGCCCCTTCAAGCTATCACTGCCACTGGATTAGCTCAAAGCTGAGCACTGGTGACCCACTGCCCTCCCTGGTGATAGCAGCCATCTGGATTCAGCCAAAGGCCTCCACATATGTATTGTCTCAGTGGCCTCCCAGGGCATGTATGACTGGGATTCCACTGTAGCTGTGGAAACCTGCAAGAAGTATTTGCTATGTATTTTAACTTATCAAAACCCAAGTTCTCCATTTTCCCTGGGGGTTTCTTCTGTACTTGTTCCCACATTAGAGTAGACATAAGGTCATCCCATGCCTACTCTAAAACCTAAAAACCAAGGGATTTTGTCCTGGTGCTTCACAAGGCATAAGGTCTTTCTAAAATTTGGTTAGCAATTTTGGAATAAAAACTTTAAATAACACATATTAGTCAGGGGAAGCAGAGGGAAACCAGAGGCTTAAATTTCAGAGGGCTTCAGAAGCTTGCAAATGAGAAAGAACCCTCAGCTGATGACCATTTACCTGCCTCTACTTTTCAAGGGAAGTGTAAAAGACTCCAAGATGTCTAATAAATAATGTTTAGAACAGAGCCAAGCTATGTGTTTATGTGGCCCCAAATGGCATGTTGTTAAAAGAACTTCAGCAGAAGCTACGTCCACACAGTCAGTGGTGGTAAACTAAAGCAGTGGCAAGCAGGGTATGACCCAGAATCCAGCCTGAAGGATGATTCTTTAGCTACAGAAATTTCCATGAGTTAAATGCAGAAAATAAAACCTGAGACAGGTTAAAAAAAGAGGAGTACTGAATAGCTTGAAAATCCTGTCCTCTGTTACAGACAGAATAACCTACATTTTTTAAGTGGTACTTGATGATTTGGCCATGTGGTTCCCATATACCTTAATGGGACACAGGCAGCAAAATCCCTTATACAGCACTTCAACAGTGCTAAAAAGCATGCCAGCATCTACACCCAACATTGTTATTCACTGCAGAGCATTAAAAGATCAGCTGTATCTTAAATGTTCCCATTATAAATATGTTTTCTTGAACAACTGAGAAAAGAGGGACTGAAACAGAGAAGTTTCTAGCAGGACCAAGACCCTGGCAGACCACAATGCTGCTGCACAGCAAGTACTATCATCAAACACTAATGTTATTTAAGCATGGGCAAGACTGGAGATAAAGTAAAATACCTTTTCTTATCTTTCAAAGCACTATTAGGGATGAGTTGATTCTTCTGATAGTGGGAGATGTAGCATTATTCCTTCTCTTTTTCAACCATAAAAATAAAATAAAATATAAAATATTTGTCATTACATCCTGGATTGTTTCAGAACCTCAAATATAGTCATTTTCATATAGGATTCATTGAGCTCATTATTTGTGCCTTAAAACAGCTACATTTCTTAAATATCTGTGTGGACACTGAATGACAACATGTTAAAAATATTTAGAACATCTCAAAACAGTTTTTTTGTACTGCATTGAGCATCAACTGCCCAGGAATATCTCTGGGTTTTGGTGAAGAAAAAATCTCCAAAAATTAGCATAGACTCCTGAGCTGGATGACTGTTTACTTCTTCCTGCAGGTTTTCTGGTTTATGAAAACTCCTGTTTTCTGACTAGGATGCCAGCCATGTTGAATAATATTTTCAAAACTAGACAAGAGCAAACTCTTCTACTAAGGCAAATCTGCCCCCGTGAGCTTTAATAAAGCAATGCCAGCTTATGTTCATTTTAATTGTGGGCTCAAGGGTCTTATTTCATTCATATCTGTATTTGTACAGAATCTGTCTAAATGGCAATACAACAAAATCCTCATAACAAACTTAACCCAGGACAAAGAAGCTGAATTATCTTTAAAGTTTAAACATTTTCTGCATTTAAAATGTTTTTAAAATAAATGATAAATATGAAAGGTTTCAAGAGTTAGCCTAGTTTCTGAGGAGAGCAGTTAAACAATGACTCTGATGGGATTTGAAGCCTACATAATTAAGTTTTGCATACATGAGCCTGGAGTTAATTTTTTAAGCACCCTAATGCTTCTGTAGAGTGCTTCATTTTTTATTGGCTAGCTCTGATGCTTTAGCTGCACTCTTTTCTTGCTCACATAATAATAAAATGTACTGTATCTATGAAAGTAAGACCCTGTCCTGGCACTGCTTCTGAAGCAGCTTTGCTTTCACAGTACCAATTGTATTGGTCTCCAGAACCAACCCACACAGGGTTTTGGATTAGGAATCAAAATACACAAGAACTAAAATGCTTTAAGAGTCTCTGAGAAGTATTTACAAGACCAGATTCAGCCAAGGGAAGTGATTGTTCCTCAGTTCCCTCTTGAGGACAGAGGCAGACTTCTTTGGGAGCAGCTCATGTCAGCTACATCTCAGTGTCTCCCTAAGTTGACTTAAATTTTTTTAGAGGTGTCAGTGTCAGCACTATCAAGTCTAAGCAGCTTAGGGACAATTCTAGATGCTTGCATCCTCCAAAATTATATATAAATGCCTTAGAAGACTGCTAAATATCTCTGACCACTTTAGTGTCTCCCTGCCAGTGATCCCAATGGTTTCAGTCCTCTCTTTGTACATGTGCCAGACATTCTTTTCAGTCTTTTTCAGACCAGAACATTTACATTATGATCTGGAAAAGTAAATAACATAGACTGCAAGTCAGATACCAGATTTCTACATTTGTAGCAATTTAAAGTAGAGCTTAATTAAGTTTTGACTTTGAGGTTAAGGTAACTAGCTTTGCATTTCTAAAACAACTTTTACTAATGGCAAATCTCTGTCTTCAGTTACACAAATACTTTCAAATACTGTTCCTCATCCAAAAAAGAATTTACAGCAAAAGAGACAGTGTGTGATACTTAGACTTCAGTATATGGAAACCATTATCCAAATAGAGAATCCAGACAGAGGGGAAATAGTCTGCTTATTTTAAATACAGATGTTTGATGAATTTCTTTGGGCTTTCATACTGGTATTTCAGCTAGCATTTATTTTAACAGCCATAGGAAATCCAAATGATAAAAATTCAGTACTCAAACAGTGCTTCAACAGCTAGACTGAGGGGACAAGGCCTTCCATACCATTTTTCCTTAGAACAAACCAAACAAAAGACTTCACAGCTATCATACTTATCTTTCTTCTTCTCTTCTTTTATATATTGTGCAAAAGCATAGCCATCCTAAGTTCTAGCACTGGGCTAAGTCTTTCTCATTGCAATTCAATTATAACAATTTGTTTTTCCACTTTGTCCATCTCCCTCAAGCCCTGACGTGCACCCAATTTGCTTGGCAGTGAAGGCTACTCAGCCACCTGCAAGGCTCCTCTCTAGAGTCAACACTGGTGTGACCATAGCACAATGTGAGATTTGACATATGGCAAACAGAGTAGGATCACAGGACTTTTTGACTAGATCTAGAGGTACAAATCAGCATGTGGCAGGACTTTTACAAGCCTGCTGACATAAAACACCTATTGATATTTCAGCATTTGGGATGATTTTAAATCCCAGATAATTTCCATGTACATTTTTTAGCACCTAGGATGCCTTCTTTCAAAGCAAGAACTTCAGAGAGGAATAGAACTTAACCACAATTTTGTTTAACTGGGCATTGACATAAATACGTGTGATATTTCATGAGCATGCACACACACACACATACGCATATATGTATAAATACATATACACACATATCCATACATTTATATTTATAAATATAAAAATTTGTACATACACCTGTGCACCCAGAGGCCTTCAAGACATCAGGTATCATTTTCAGTGGTCCCTAAGGCTACAAACACATAGGAAGAGGGAAGCGCAGATCACATGGTGGCAGCTACCCACACAGACAGACAGACTGCTGACAAGCTGAAAGGAGAGTCAGTGTGGCACACATGAGAGAAGGAATTTGAAACATGAAAAATTCTTTCCAGGTTCAGCCCACCGATTTCAGTGCAGGCCAAGTACACTGGCAGAAGCTGCATCACTGATCTGCCACTCTTTGATAAGCCAGGGCATCTTGGCTTATCAAAGAAATACACAGCATGTGTGATTTACATCCTTTGGGCTCCTGAAGATGTAAAAGACTATCAAAACAGAAACTTTTGAATTCCCATGCTTTGTATTGGAAACCTAATCATGACTATGGGACTGTAAGTTGTGCTGAATTTTGCTGCTACATGCTGAGCCAAAGTCTGTCCACATAAGTCTATAGCTTAGCTGGCTTTCATCTCAAGGTTAGTTTTTCAAGATAAAAACCTTTCACCAATGCTAGAAAATTGATCCAATTTTATCAGTTGCAAATTAATGGTGTCTTCCTAATTAAATACCATTATTCCAGTTTAATTATTTAATCCAATCTGACTGTCATGGCTATTAACAGTTTACCAGCAAAGGATGCTTTCATTTTTCTTTTTTAGATGATGTAATGCTGCCTGAGAAAATGAGGTTTGCAGCTACTGATATATATATATATATAAAATACATGTATGTGTGACAATCTTATGATTCTTAAACAGAACAGGCTCCTCTCAATTCCTTGATGTGGTCAAAATACTGGTATGGAGTTTAATTGTCCATTTCTTGTACACTGCTCTACTATATCACACAGATTTGTAGTTAGACAAACTCAGCAAAAATATATGCCAATAATAGACAGCACAGAATTTTTGCAACCATTTACACTGTTTAGAAGTATTTTCTACTTATCCTCCAAATGACTACATGCAGTTGAAAATCGAGATATTTTCCTTGGTGATTGATGTCAATGAAAAAGAAATTAAATTTTAATCATCTGTTAAAAAACTGTTCATCCTTGGTAAGGCTGCAAATGCATTCTTTCAAGGCTACTCCAAGGAAAAGAACAATAGCTTAAAGCTTCACTGCTCCAACTGTTCTGTCATTCCTACAACTAGCAACTGTTAAGATTGAAAACTGTCATCTGGAAGTTTTTCTTGTAAAAAAAAATGAGATTGTGTCAAGAACAAGATTTGGCTAAAAAATGCTATTTAAGCAGTTTCTTTTTTCTTTTTTTAACAGGATATATTATATAAAATTAAATAAGCCTTCTGGTTTCAGTGGATTTCAAAATTCTCATGACTTCTCATTCTATTTTCTTCTTTTGTAACTATAATCATTTGAGTGAACAGAACTGATTTTTTTTCCATCTTCTGAATCATCAGAAAGTTCAGCAAGACTGAAAAGGCAGAGTAACAAAAGGATAAATAAATTTTTAAAGCCTAGTCAGTAATCTAAATTTCAAAAGTTGCATCCCATAGATGGAAAGAGTAAACATTTTAAAAAGAAAAAAAAAGAGATAGCAAGTAGAAAAACTTAAATGTTACTCATATTATTAGTCTCAGTGACAGAAGAAAGGGGGGGGGGGGTTAACTAATATAAAAAATTGTGAATAATAGACTCCAAAACAAATTTTAAAAATAAAAGGAAACATTCTATTTTAAAACCTGAATGTGAGATTCTTAATAAGAATACATAACTACACAATTAGAACTTCTTCACACCTACTTCATAGTCATATTGTTAAAATATTCAGGTTTGTAACACAATAAAATAAGGACTTACGATTTCTTGTCTATTATCACAGGAATCATGATGATGTAGCAGTTTTGTGAATTAGGATTGCAGTATATGCCTTAAAATTAGAAAAACAATGTACTTTAATTCCACTTTGTAAAGGACTGATTATTAATATGTTTCCTCCTTAGAGAACAAGTTATGCCTAGAAATCTTCAATTTGGCACATCTGTAGAATTCTAATGATAGTTATTTCTTCATAAGCAAGGATAGAGAACTCACACTTGAGCTCTTCATTATTTGCCCTGTACTCCCAACTCCTTTTAAAAACTGTGACTCACCATTGTGCCTTCAGTGATATTTTACAATCCTAAATTGAGTGAATTCTATTTATTTCTATGGATACAGTCTCCAGTTCTGATAGGTATGTCCATATCAGATGTTACCACCTTGTTTTTGGTGATGTCCATGACTCAAGGAAGTGGTTCTACATGATGGAAATAGCTCTTTAATCATTTATGAAAAGCATGCAGTTGAACTACATTGTCTGACTACAATGGCTAAATGTAACAGCACTCTGTTAGAAAACAAGACTTCCTAAGCATATTATGGAAAATTCTGTCTCTGACAACCTCCTGAGGACCCCACTGCACTTGTAATGGACAGCCCGTCTCACCCAGGAAACTACAAGCTAAAGTGCTTTGTTTGGGTAAAATCTGGTTAAACAAAGCTACTTTTCTAAAGAGGAGAATGTCTGTGGCAGATTCACAGGCAAAGTGCCTGATGGGAAGCAAGAAAGAAGACCTTGTTGAAGGGTTTAAAATTGG
The DNA here is from genome assembly GCF_001522545.3 of Parus major. Classification (NCBI taxonomy): domain Eukaryota; kingdom Metazoa; phylum Chordata; class Aves; order Passeriformes; family Paridae; genus Parus; species Parus major. The sequence continues at coordinate 48,326,835 of NC_031769.1, forward strand.
CAGTTTTTCCTCCTTTCCCAGTGTGAATGGTTTAAAGTAATGAGGATTTAAGTGAAGATTTTTTCTTACCTCACAACCCCATTATCTTAAATGGAGGTTTGATAATGTTTGCTTGCCAGAGTTTAGCTAGGAAATTTGTCTATCACTGACAAATCCATTTGCTTCTCCTGGGAAGGAGATGGGGTCAGCCCCAGCCCCGACAAAGCTGGGACTGAAGCTGGGGTGCAGTAACTAGGACCCAGCCTGATGTTGGGAGGATATAGGAGAAGAAACACAAAGTCTGTGTGAACAGGAAAGAAAGGAAGAAAAAAATCAATCAAAAATACAGACTAGGGATCACCCTGCCCTGCAACCCCATAGTCATGATGGCAGTTGTCTGAAACAAGGGAAGGTTTTGCTCATCTCTGTTCTAGTCAAACTCAGAAACAAAACAAAACAAATGCATTCCTTGGTCATCCCTCGTTAAGGGGTTGAAGGTTTTTTCCACAGCTGATTTAGCAAGCAGCTCTCAGTTAAAATTCATTTTGCACTCAGCTAAAACTTGAAATAAATATGCTCTGGGCTACTCTAAGTTTGACGTGAGGCATAAATGAGACATTCACTTTAAGACCCCTGGGAGAATCACTGGCCTTAGCCTCTTGTGACCTGCAGCACTCCAAGTCTACCTGCTGACCATTAGTACCGGTCTGTTATCACCTCCTTTTCAGCAGGCATTACTGTAGATTTAAGGACATTGAACTGTTTCATCTTGCCTTGAGGTTTTTCGTGCTTTTAATGTGTCATATCTTTTTTTTTTTCCCCGAGAAATAAAAACTTTTATCTTGAAAGTCTTTTCTCTTGGATTAGATGCAGTTGGTGATGCCAAAAATAATACAACTTTTAGATTAACAATATTTTTTAAAGAGTGAATCATATGACTGATATCTTCATTTAATAGCTTCTGTTAGCTACTTCTGCTTATGAGAGGACATAATTTGCCTCTTTCTCATTTTATTTTTGGGAAGTTTAGTCCAAGTGTGAGAATGCTCCCTTAGGATCACAAAGCAAAGTTGGAGACTAGAGATGCAGAAGGAGTATTTGTTAAAAAGTATATAATTGCAAGTGCCAGTTTTTCTATAAAAAGGAAGCTGAGAAGCATGCTATGAATGTTCATTTGCAAAGTCTCAAGCTGTGACTGCGTAGCTGTGAATCTCATTCCGCTATTGTCAAAGCACCGCATTGGTAATTGGCAAGAATGGATGGCTAGCCACATACAAAGTAACAAAAGTTACAAGATCAGCAGCAACTAAATATACTTGCTTCTTCTCCAAACTGTATAATCTCCTTTTATTCTTTTCCTCTGAGAGCTGCATGATAGGTGATGAAGGATGAAGTTGGGGAATAAAGGGAAAGTGCAATTCCCGTGACTTAAAGCTGGAATCCAAGCCCTCCGCTTGCTTTCCCCTCCTCTCTGCCCCGGAGCAGCAGTACTGCGAGAGGGGCCAAAGTGGCAGCGGCATCCAGGGAGCATTCATCAGTGTTACTCATCAAACCCTCCAGGGACCACCAGGTGCCTGGATGTATTAAACCACACAGTTGTATCCGCAGCCCATTCTCCCCAGGGGAATAGCATCACCAGCTGGGAGAGGGAATGTGGAAGGAAGTTCTTATTAATATCATGTGTCACAGTAGGGCGTAAAGTGACATGACACACAGCGTGATGGAATGCAACTTGGTATAGCACCAGCTATCTAAGGGGTAGGAATTTCACCTCAGCAGCAGCCCAGACTGAAAATATCTGCTATAAATTCCTGTAATGTAGGAAGGATGCCATAAAAAGATTGTGCCTCTTTTTCTGCAACAGCTGTGAATAATTTGACATTTAGGCAATAGTGTAATAAAAATAATAAATAATAATTTACTAGAGCCTGTTGGATCCTTTAATAGAAGCAACACTTGAGCTGCTGAAGTCTCTTGAGCATTTCTGAAATGTTATCGGAAAACATAGGTAAAAGAAGATCCCATTGGTAGCTCTGAATGTCCCCTAATGGTTCCTTATTCAGAAAATTTGCTTAGACTCATCACCTTTACTATAATAAATCAAACACTGATGTGATTTTAAGTCCCTTAGCTACCCACACAGAAAAGATATTGTATAAGATTGTTTTCTGTTACCTTTTATCCTCTCCTGTTCCAAGAAGTTTGGTAAATATCAAGGCAAGTTCTGAAATTGTAGGGAATTTGTAAGCATTTGGGTTGGGGGTTTTTTTGGCTCAGTTTCGTCCTTTAGTTTGATGGAGTCTCTGAAGGATATTTTTTACCTTTTGGTAGAGGAGGAGAAGGACCTGATTTTGTGGTGTATGAAAAGTGAGAGAGTTGAGTGGAGGCTTAAGATTTATAAAAATGGTTTCTCTGGGATAAAATGGGAAATTTTTGAATTAAATTTCTGGTTTTTTTACACAAAATTAAATTTTGAAGACATGAATTGTGCCACTCCAGCTGTGGTTCTGGAACACTAAATTGGGTGGTAGCACCATGACTGGGTGAGAGGAAAATCGCCACAAAAAGTTATGTAGAAGTACATCTCAGAATACTCCAATCTAAAATGGGTGTTTCTAAAAGAAGTAGGAAGCAGGAGTATTCAGAATGTGAAAAAAGTTTCATTATGCAAGGAAATGTGGATATTTCAAACTTAGTTTTATTTTAAACATACCAAAACTAGTTTAAGCCATCAATGAATGAAAATTATATATCCATTCTCTGAAAAAAATTGTCTCAAAGCTGAAATTCTGCACCTTTACTTTAACCCTTCTAAACTCTCTAATATCACAAAAAAAGTATAGTGCAAAACCACTGTTTTCACCTGATCACTTTTCTTTCTGATGGAGAAACTAAACTAAACCAAACTAAAACACACATGAAAATGGCTCAGGTTCCATTTTAACATCAGAACCGCATCTCCCAGTGGATTGCACCCACTGCCAAGCCCTTGTGACTCACAGTACTGGTGTGGCTATATGGAAGGCAATATGGCAGGAACAGGGACTCTTACAAAAGGGGCCAAAAGGTGTTTTGAAAAGGATTACAAGAACAGGGAGACATGCAAGAAGCTGTGCAAAAGACTAAGGAAGCAGTGATTAAAAGGGCTGTGATGGGAAAGGACTAGAAATTGAAGTGATTGCTGTAGGCAGACTGGGAGGGATGCAAAAATGAAGCAGCAGATGGAAAAACTTGGGAAAGGTGTTGGATTTAAAGAATGGGGCTATGGCATGATTCTGGCAGGAATATTTGCTGCAAATTGAAGTGTCAGGATCAAAACAATTAGTTACTAAGGTAGTATTAAAAAGTCCTACAGAAAAAAATGGGCCATTTGCCTTCATTCATCTGAACTGGAGGTAAATGAGCCATCTGGAACTGAGCAGAGAAGGATAAACAGTTTCTCTGAAGAGAATGTGGAAGCAACATCCTCTCTGAGAACCACTTTCCTACATGGAACTCAGCTTGACCAGAGGGGTCCTCTGAGGATAGCAGCAGGTGAGGCAGAGATGTGGTGGGTAAGTGTGAGTGAGAGAGACATTGATAAATGTTTTCCAGGTTTGACAAAGTGAGCTTGAGCAGATGTGCTGCTCTCTGCCCAAGAAGGATGCCGTGGGGCAGAGCCCTTACCCAAGCAATGTGCTTAGCCAGTTGACTGAGAAAATGTTGATTCACTTTAGAAAGACTATTTTGCTTTGAAAAAACTACTTTTGGCTGCCTCTGCTCTTCACAAAGGGCTAAGTCCTCATTTCAGATCAGATCTAGGCAACCCTCTGAGGGCAAGCAAAGGGCATTGGGACCCAGGAGCAGGCTTTACACATGGTACAGCCTCAAAAACTTACCCACGCTGCTTAGCAAATTCCAGCTGCATCTGAATTATCAAGAACTCACAAGTCCATGTCTCAAGGCTCTCAAGGTACCAGGGACCTGCTCTAAGTATAAAACAACTCCTCTGCAAAACAAACACAGAGGCATCCTTCATGAGGCCAAGCAGGATCGGGATGGATGCAAACCTGCCCCTTACCCCTGAACACATCTGGGAATGCAGCTGTGGTGTTTGATGTAGTGCAGGCAGTTTGGAGGGCTCTCAACTAATCTGCTAAAAACACAGGCTCATATATCCTATATGGATCAACCATCCCATTTTCATCCTCTGCAAAAGTCTGTTAGGCAGTTAATGACCTCCTTGGCAGCATTGCCAGTCCTGACAATGACTTGGGAGGAAGCCCTAGGAATATCACCTACATCACAGTTCATCACTGTCTCCTTCTTCCCCTATTTCTCCCCACCAAACAAATATACTTTCTTAAAGCCTTTCTGTTGCTTTTTAGTTTGATTTTCCAATAATTCCCCCTGCTTTGTTGCACTGAACTCTTCTATTCAAAGACAAAACCCCAATATAGTTGAACAGTAATTTTAGAAAAGGCCAGGGAACATGGACCTACACCCACAGAAGCACAGGCCTTAAATAGTTCTGTCCCAGATCCATAAGCACTGCAAAGTCTATTTTGAACAGTCTCTTGATAATTTTGTGAGTTTTACAGGGCAACATAAGGTTAGGCAGGCCTTTAGCAGATCACGGTGAGTAGCAGCAGTGACTGATAGAAAGAAGGCTGCATCTCTTCTGGACTGGTGTGTAGACACTGCAGAACACGTCTGTTTTAAACAAGAAGTATTGGTAAGGGAAAGTCGAGCAGCATTTAGAAAGAGCTGGGAAACATATTGGGGGATTTTATTGCAAATCTTTGCTTATTACAGATGTGCGTTTTTCTGTGCTGCCTAACTGCTGTCTGGGGCTCCGTTTTAGAGCAAGACAAAGCTGAGGAGCTGACAAATGGGCAAGCAGTCTGGCACAGAGAATAGCAGTAACTAATCCTCCCTCTTCAGCTGCTCTCCCTGGACCAGCCACATCTTTCATCATAACCCCACAGTGATGCTTCACGGTGCATATCATACACAGTAATCTGGCTGCATTGGCTTTCCTCAGATACCCACCTCCACCAAAGTCCGTGGCAAAACTACACACATCTTCCCTTGTGCTACCCTGTAAGCAATATCAAAACGTAAGAAAGCCAATTCATTCCTTTAACTCAATTTCTTCTTTCTCTCTCTTTAGTAAGTGCATGCATACCATTAATAATGTGTCCTTAGTCCTCTAACAGGACTTGGTCCTTTTTTTTTCCTTTAAAGCAGAAGAAAATTATACTACTGGAGTTGGTTTAATTTCACTTTCAGAAAAGTGAAGCATGCTGCAGCAAATAAATGCAGTTGGACTTGTGCGGCTGGAACTCCCACACACAGAGACCATTCCTCCTGGGAACTGAAACACTTTTACCATGTGTTAGGTGACAAAACACATTAGCATGTTCCTTATATAGAAACACCATATACCACTGTGTTTTAAGCATAATTGGGTAGGAACGTTGTAACATGAGCTCTAGAAAGTTGGACTCAGATGAGTGAGCATTAATCGTTCCCAAGGAAAGGACTAAGATGAGATTTGGCTTCTGTGTTATGTTCTAGTGGATATGTAGCAGGCAGCTTGTATTTGCTTTGGGAAGTTTGGCATATACCATGGCAAGTGATTTGATAGAGAAACACTTGAATCCTGCATAAACATCAAGGAAATCTGTATTTAATGAAAGCAAAGCTGCATGTGCATATACACAGAGGGAAAAAATGAAGAAAAAAAGAGGCAGCACTGCAACTGTACTCACAATCAGGCTGCAGGTGAACCCTGAGACAGATAAGCACTCACCAAATATCATCTTCACCCCCAAATTCACATGCCTAGATCCCCTCATCTACTGGGGAAACAAGAGAAAAGTCTCCTGTTTTATACGGCAGTGCATGTGGGTACCCTTTGACAAGATGCCCTGTGTTTCCTTACAAAATTTGTGTCATGACCACATTGTTTTACAGGTCAGAGACAGAAGACTTGGAGGTAGACCTTTATGATTGTATTGTCTTCTTTTTTTCTTTTTTTTTTTTTTTTAATCTCTGGATTACCCTTTAAAAAATAAAGCCCTTAATTAAAAGTAGTTCTAATTGCAATGAAAACCTATAGCATTAGTTTGTTGAGCCCAATCCTGCAGATGGCTCTGGAAGCAACTTGTTCAAGTTCAGGGTAATTGAATTACCAGAATGTGGAGCTGGACTCTGAGCAGGTAAAGAGATGCTGGAAATTACTTGTGCCAGGAAATTGGCATTTATAAAGCTTGACCTGTACTGTGTGAAATGATGAGGCTTTTGAAAGCTAAATCAGTCTTCAAGGAATAGCACAAATATCAGTCTATCATTCCAGCTCTGCAATAACCAGATGTGGAATACTTAGTACCTTAATAGCTTGTTTATGGGTCAGCCTGGGCTCCTGTGCCGTGCACACATGGCCTCCATCTGCAGTCTTGCAAGGAAACACCCCAGTCTGTTCAGTTTGCTTTTCCCACCTATAAAAGAGATTTCTGGAGAGGCTTAAAAAATACACAGCATGAGGAGAAAGAAGCAGAATGATTTTTGGAGTTGTCTTTCTAGAAATGTCTCTACCTGCTTCCTGCACTCATGCTTTGACAGCAAAACTGCTCTGGAACCACTGATAGATTCTTTTGTGAGATGTCGGGGAGATCTGGGCATAAAATCCAGGGCACTAAGCGGCACCATTTTCACCTCTCTCTAGCTCTCTGTGCTGCAGCAGATTCTTTCTTCATCATTGCTTTAAGTTAAAGGAGAAACTCCTTAACTATTTTTCTTGACATTTGGCTTAAAAGATTTTTTTTAACAGCTATTGCTATATATGCTTCACTTTTCTGTTTTGTTCCCGTTCTCCCAATTATTTTGAAAAGGTTTGCCATGCCCACATTCACTTTATATTTCTGGCATTTTGGGATTTCAAACTTGAAAATATGTTTCAAATACCAGCATGAGTTTTAGACAATGAAATCATTAGGTTGAAAGAAAAAGCCTAAGCTGTCCATCAGCAGTAATGTTGACTATGTGACAGAATGCATAGAGCTTGTTATCCAGGAAAGGATTTTATTTTTTTTTTTTGAATGCAGGAAATAACCAGAATGGCATTTATTAAAAAGATAAGAAAAAGGATTAATAAAATGTAGCTCTTGGAGCATTCTGGCTACAGTGATGGACCGGTGAAACGTTTGCAGTGTTCTGATCAAGAATAATGTAAGGTGTTCAGGGTGTAAAGGTAATGCAGCTCAGGAGATATTTGTCCAAGAAAGCTTGTTTGGAGATAGCATTTCTGAAAGTCTGCTTGGTGTTGTAATTGCTTCAAGCTTCAAATTATTTTATAGCTTAAGTGAAATTACTTCTTCAGAAGAAAATATTGGTTTCTTTTACATCTATACTGTGATGTAATTTAAGAACAGGTAAAATTGAGCATCAAATAAAAATTTAACACAGTTAGATTGTGATCCACAGCAGTATTCAAACCTAACTTTTTATATCTGAGCAATTTCATTATCCCTGTTGGCAGTGCTGTCTCACCTGTGTTCTGTATGTTACCTACAACCATATACTACTATTCCACATCAAAACAGATGATTAATATAATGAAAAAGAAAAAAGTTTTCTTTTTATGCAATTAAAAAAAATAGATCCAAAATAACAAAAAAGGTCCTGACTCTTGTCTGGGTTTGAGTTTATACACAATTACTATGACATGCAAGAGCATCTGAATCTGTGTCACTGCAGTAAAGAACAATCAGAGTTGTGCTTTGCCTTCTTGTCTAAAGTTGGAGACAATTATGATTACCTCATCCTCCTTCATTTCATACAATTCTCCTTCAGGAGAAGAAGCAAGGAGGTCTGGCATACCTATTGCTCAAAACAGACAGATGTCTCTGCTATTCTTACAAGCTTAATCATAATTCAGTTCTTTGCAGTGTGACTGTGTCTTATGCTGGATCTACTGAAGTTGCAGATACATTGAAAGAAAACAGGAAAAAATATTAACTCTGTTTTTCAGATCACTTGGTGTCAATAAATGTCCAAATCTTTTTTATATGACTGAGCCAATTTAATTTATTTTTTTATTAAATGCTAGAAGAAAAGGACATTCTGAGTGCAAAATATTGCAAACTGTGGAAAAAAAGGTGACTCGGCTGTATGGTCAGTTTCCTCAAGTCACTCATTATTAGCCCTGTGCTCCCTGTGACCTTTCCTAGCTCTCTCCTGAGCAGGGATATGACTACAGCAGGAGGTCAGATGCCTCTTCATCACTCTCAGTCTCCACTTGAATGCATATTTTTTGCTGTAGAGTGAGTCACTTTAGGAGGGAAGAATTTTTATGTTAGAAAGCAATCATTAAGGAAAAATTAGGTAGGCTACACCATTGTGTAGGGTATCAAGATCTGGATGAATACAGTGCTGTCTCTTGGCAGCTGAGATGGTGTATCTGCTTTTAAAATTTGCCTGCTGCAGATTTTTAAAGCTTTGGTTACAAATTCTCAGGTACAGGGGAGCAGAGGATGCTCCACAGGGATCTAATGGTCTTTTGAGAAATGTGCTGAAGGGATACAGCCCCCTTTAAAGTACATTTTTATCAACATAGGCTCACACTTCATAAGCCACAACCCCACTATTTAGGGTATGACTGTGCAGGATAGGAAACTGTTTTATAGTCATACACAGAGACATACAAACATGGTAGGTGGGCTGGGATGATTGCCCTCCTTCCTGAACAATGATGCCTCTTACTGGTACAGGCAGCCCTTCCCACTGCTGCTCTTCTGTGTGTGCACACGAAGCCCTTTGTGATAAACACTCTCTTTTTCTTGTTCTTCTGCATAGTAGCCAGCCCTCTGCTAGCATGTGAGGTGATGCAAAGCCTTATGTTTTCTAGATCTGATGGGAATGGATCCACAGCCTTGGTGAAATCACACGGAGGTCTGAGTTGTTGAAATACTGAATTATGGATGAATTATTGCAACTCAAGAGGGGAAGGCATTGCAGATCATCTGGGAAAGACTGTGACTGGCATGAAGCCACTGGATTTGCAAACTGGATAGGGTCCATAGGCTGGGGGTATATCCTCCTGACACTAGACATTCAGGCAGAAAGCTTTAAAACAACTTAGTGAAAACAGTGAATGACATTATCAAATAACTCTGAAGATTTACCAAAAACATTTGTCATTTTTGGAATAAAAAGAAGAGATTTACACATTACTGGCCAAAGCAAGTGAACTATTGGTGCCATCCTACCCTTCCCTCTTCTTACTGAATTAATTTCCTTCGTCTTCTATTTAACTAGAGTCCACGATTACATCTTCCTGTTAAAATGGGAATAAGATAGAAGTTCCAGTGAATTTAGCAGATGCTTAGAAAGAACCTTGGAGCAAGAAGCAAGATCAGAGTTTTGAAAGAACTGCAAATAAATTTACCCTGGTACATAACTCCAACTGCTTTCCACTGAGAAATGGTCACTTTCCCAATGTCCTATTCAAGGCAATGCTTGTGAAGGATAACAGCTAAATTCATCCCGATTTTGTAAAGCTTAACCATGTGTCTTGGTACTGCTTCTCCCTAAAAGTCTATCTGGTAGCTTTATACTGACTTTGAAAAGAAAAGTCACTTAAGGCAAACTGGATAGAGAGCAACAGAATAAAATGCACATATATGGCTTAGCTGAATTTTTTTTACCATTATCATCTCTTGTTGCTATGGAGAGACAGATTTTATATATGTGCCAGCAAAATCAGGTTATTCAGTGCCAAGCTACCAACTATTGCAGAGATTTCAAAGATGAGTGGCAGAAGTTTCTCTCCTAAATGGGGGCTTTTGAAGGACAGAGGACATTCATCTCCATTTGTCAATTAAAGGTTTGCTCAGTCATTTGAAACCACTAGATTTTTTGGCACACCTAACATAATTAACTCCACCTGGAGTAACTATAATGAAGTCAACACAACACAGAACTCTAACGTTTATGATATAATTAAGCTATTGTGGTGCTAGTTTTTTTTTTTTTATTTGATAACATTTTTCAGCAGATGCCAAATACTAGAGCTCTTTTCTCTCTTTTGGCACTGTTTAAGAAAACAAAAAACAAAAAAAACCAAACAAACAAAACAAAACAGAGCAAAAAAAAGGCAACATGGAAGACTACCATGGAAAAAAATGAAAAGCAGTAGAAGACTATCTAAGAAAAGTTACAGTCTGAGTATTAGGAAGACACTGATCACATCCTCTGATCTGATAAAATTTTATGTGGCATTTCTTAAAATGTGTGTTTCAGCCTTAAGGTTCATATTTTCAAACTTTCTTCACACCTTTAGAATAGAAGAGGTTATTTCTGAAAAAAATAAAAAAAAACCAAACAAAAAAAACTTCTTCAAAGAAATACACAGTACAGAAATAAAAAATAAATTAAAAACAACCTAAAGTACTACTAGCCCCCCAAGAGTTATGGTTGCTGGCAACACTCCTGCCATAATAGCTGTTAAAGATGAAACACCTGGCAAATACCATCAACAGAAACAAAATGTGATGTTAACACAGATCCAGTGTCAAGTATTCCCTGGATTTCATGAGGTTGGCAAGAAATGGACTCAGGTGCACAGGAGTTTGTGGAGAGAACAGACTGCCAGAAGCACACAAGCCTGTTTTTTAGGCAGTGTTAATTTAAAAGATGTTAGCAAAAGCAAAGAATAGCACATTCTACCTTGTTCTCTGCCTCAGCCATAAAATGCGGATTTATTCTTACCGCATTTTTTTTATCACTACAGCTCTGATTTGGGAATTAGGAAAATGCTTTTAAGAAGGGGTACAAGGAATGTTATTCAGCATTTCAGCAAGTAGCACAGTGATCTAATCTCCTGCCAGAGTCCAGCTCCAGCAAAGTCACCCAGTTCACAGCCTTCTGTCTTCCAACCCTGCATCTTGTGATCCCATCTGCCATCAGCCTGAGCCACACCATAGCTTGCTAAAAGCTCATGCTGGCCCAATAAGCATACCTAGAGCTCTCTAGAATGCAGAAGAAATCCTACCAAATACATAACACTGTTCATTAAGCACAAAGGAGTTCAGCTACCTACATCATATCCACTAAAGCTCCACCAAGATCCTTGGAAGTCTGAGTGGCTGGGGTGAAGCACTGCTGTTGCACCAGGACAGCTGCAATATCCACAGCAGTTCCTTACTTATCAGATCTAAAATTCACCTTTTTTTATTCCTTATATTTCGTCTTGATCTCACTCCTTGTTTTCTCCAGAGCAAACACCCCTCACAGGGAACAGCTGGAATCACCAGAAGAAAGCAGGGAGCAATTGATAGAAAAGGAAGCTGTGCTCATTCCTGTTTTCCAGAAAATATGGCAATCACCATTTTGGTTAATTCCAAGGCTGAACCAAGACATTTAAATAAAAAAGCTTGATTTGGAACAACGACAGACCTGAAACCAGATGTAGGAGCCTGAAGTATGCTCTTGATAGACATCAGATTAAAGAGGTATATTTTCCTTATCAGTTCATTCGACTGACTACTGAGATAAATATACCTGTTGTTTTCTGGCATTCATGTGAGCTGTCATCTCAGGCATGTATTTCAGCAGAATTACTAGCTCAGTATTCAGAGCTGCTTTACTGTAGTGTGCATCTGAATGCATACTTGAATTCTAAGCAGGTAAACATTTAATAAAAAAATCTCCACCATAAGAAGTAGAATGACAGCAAACAAAAAAACAAGAATCAAATTCCCAAGCTGTCCTCATAAATCCCCTCAAGCTCTATAATGACCTGGTGGGCGATCAGTGGTTACGTGACATGCATTTGACAGCTCAATCTAGTTCCTGCTGGACCACACTGCTTCAAGTAGATTTCCACACCCTCCACAGCTGTGGCTTCCCGTCTCTGTGCAGCTGCAGCTGATCCTGCACTCCCAGTGTCCCCCAGAGCACCTGTCTAGATCCCTGCACCACAACCCAGACGTCTGCAGTCCTCTGACCCCCGAGGGGCTGCTTCCTACCTTCGGCCCCACAGCACTGTGAGGACTACCTGAAGGCAGGGGGAACAAGGGGAAGTGTAGCTGCTGTTCTCTGGGGATACATCCACAGAACAAGACAATCCCACAATGGGAAATAAAGTACAAATGCAGAGCATACAGAAAAGATTGTCTGGATCAGGCAGAAATTATGGGCTTGATGCAGGAATCAGTGGATGAAATTCTATGTTCTGTGTTATGCAGGAGCTCAGGCAGGATAAATGGTTCCATCTGGCCCTTTTATCTGTGAGTCTGTAATTGGACACTTTGCCGGTGATACAGAACACTCCTGTAGTAAAACCTCAAGATCTCTCTTCCTTCTGAAAGAGAAGTCTTGTGCAAGAGCAAAGGCATCCTAGAATTATCAGAGGACACATTTTCATGGCTAAAGAAAAGACTCTAAATCAAGAGTATCTATGATACTTCCCATGGGAATTCCCCCGTCCCATGCCCTGCTTCCACCATGTTTATCCAAGGCATAAACAGAGGAAGTGATATATATTGGATTGAATTGGTATCTCCATGGGAACCGAATGACTCTGAAGATCAGAATCTTTTCTGTGATGACATTTTTGTATTTTGTATGAGAATTTTGTACACTAAAAGTTAATTTTTCATTACCCAGTGGGACAGGTATTAGCTATTCATTAGCTATAAAAATCTGTGGATGTGGTTGAGAGAGAACCCTATTTTAAAGCCTTTGAAGTATGTGAGCACATCTTCTCAGCAAACCCATTTACACTAGTTCCAGTGCGTAAAAGTAATCAATTGTAGTACAGGGCCTGAAGATCCCCTTGAGAAAATATGCATCTTTATACATGATCTGTTTGGGATACCCCTCTAGGGGATCTAGAAATCAGGGCCCACTGCATAATTCTATGTCTAATTTCAGAACACATTGGGTCCACGTCTGTCAGGCACAGCATTGCCTCATACCCACCACACATTAAATAACACTCAAGTCTCTGGGATGCACAGGGTGGGGGCAGTGGCTAATGAGAATTGGGTTGATAATTGAAATTGGATTTGCATTTTACAACTGGGGTAGATATTGATGGCTGTATGATTACTCATTTTATTGCTTCTGCTATTTCAGTCTTTTCTCCTACCCTCCACTATCTTCACCACCCCTGTGCACAGCTCATGTGAACTGGGGAAAAGTCCCAGGAAAAGAGCATTTGAGCCACTGCATGGCATAAGGACCTGAAGCTCACAGTTGTTATTATTACCACAGAAGGACTTTGCCACGAGAGAAGCACAGAATGGAGCAACAAAATGGCACTGGCTCCAGGCTTGGAGAGGTCTGGCACATCCTGGGTAATCCAGGCATCCCGGCAAGGGATGTGGCAAATTATGTGGGATGGCAACTGCTCATACACATATCACTGGTCAAATAAAGGTTTTTGTCCAAGAGACACCTCAACCCTAGCAGGAGGTGAACAAAGCTGTGTGAGCTTTGTGAGCAAACATATCACTGAAAGTGGATATGAAGAATCCATAAGGAAAGTCAACTCAGCTCAGGCTGGATAAAAGGTAACTCTGGCACCAACTCACAACACACCCACTCAAAAGAAGAGAAAGACTGAGCATTGGCCTAAACAGCATTAGAAGCAAGGGAATCACTTAACCAACAGAATAAGAGAACTATATAGCAAAGAAGCATTAATTTCTTTGTTTGTAAAACTGTACATATAATGAAAAGTATTAAACAACCTCGGGACTTCCACGACCAAGAAACCCAAGGTGAAGAAAGACTAACAGGAGGCCACTGAGTCCATGGGTGGTGACTATCTCTCTCCTTCCCTCTCTCCCTCCACTCCTCTTTTCTATTTTTTTTCCTATCTCTTTACCTTGCATTCACTGTTAAATAAAATTTATACTATTGACTTTGACCTATGGTCTCATTTGCACCTTAATTTGGGCAAAATCATCTCTCAATAATCAGATGTTAACACCTTCCCTGGGCTGCACACCCTGATAAGTGACTAGCAATTGAGGTATAGGATGGAAGACTTTCTGAAAATCCAACCAGGCTGCTTTAAATGAGCCCCCCAGGCTGCAAAGCATATGGCTCAACAAATCCAGAATGAACACAACATGCTCAGTTAGAGTTTTACATCTCTCTTCTCTGACACAAAGCTCTGCTGAATACTTTGGGAGAGAAAAGTGGCTGTATTGCATCTGAGGTTCTCTCTTACAGGCCTGATTAACACCTTTACAACACATAAACCACTTTCACAACTGCACCTTGAGCAAGTCAGAAATGTGGTCATATGTCTCTGGTTGGCCTTGGCTCCCCCTGGAAAGCAAGCTCACTGGACACTGAAAGAATGTTGCCAAGGGAAGAGAGCAGCAGCAGCAATGTGGAAGTCAGCTGCTCTTCCTCGCTGTCAGGGGAGGCAGTACAAGCATGAAGCTCTGGAAAGGAGGCTGGTTGATCCACCCCACTCCTAAAACCATTTTCAGACATGGCTGGGTTAAACTTCCCTGGAAGTAATGTCCTGAAATCAGGCAGAGTAAAGGAAGAATTACAATTGATGGGAATATGAAAGGTACAGGAAAAAAAGGCAGCATTTCTTGCATGTAAGTCTTTCTCTCAGATATACAAGGAATATCATAAAAATTCATGATGAATATTATTTATATATAGCACATAAACTTGACTAATGCTCCTTCAGAAAAGAAAATAAAAACTACGTTTACACCCCTGTGGAGCTTTCATGCCCTCTGATCTCACCTATGGTCAAACTGCTTGACCCTTCTCTACAGAAAAGAAATCACAGCTTTGACAAGACCAATAAGGCTATACTGAGTTCAGGAACAGCCTGGAGCTTACCACAACAATGTATTTACACAAGATGTGCTTTAAAAATACTGGATGCCATGGGTAACAAAAATGCAGAACATTTCTGCAATCTTCTGTAATATCTCTTCACTTGGGCACTGGCGCTCCTGTCCTCTGTGGAAGTCCAGCACTGTGCCACTGAAGTACACATTTCAGCAATCAAAAAACAGAGGGGGAGAAAACAACGTCACTCCTTCAAGTGCTGTGTCAGATCACCATACTAAAAAAAAAGCACTGTAATATGAACAGGAGTGCAGACAGGACAAAAGCCATGTCCAAAATTATGATAGAAAGAGCAACCTATCTTGGTAAAAAGCATTCAGGAGCAGCTCAGAAGCCTCCATTGTCATTAAGGTGCATTTCAGAGGTCAAATTAATTAGCATGAGGAGGCTTTCAGAAAAGGATTGAATCCTTTATTGGCAGTTCTCAGTGTGAAAGCCCTGTCACCATGGCTGAGAAAGTGACTCAGAAATTAAAATGAGAAGGAGAAAGAGAACTGCCACAATATCCAACTTCCCCCCAACACCAACCCATCAAGCCATTCAGCCAGCAAATTCTGCTTTTAAATGTTATTGGTCACATACCATTATGTAACTAATATTGTGTCATATTACTCCAAGCTGTGCCCTGTTGTACACCTAAGTGACAGAGCATCCCTTAATATAATGTGGAGTGGAACAAATACAGGAAAAAGAAGATACAGATTTTATGGGTAGCATGGCTGCTACCAGTTTACAGACTGATTATCCAAACTGATTCATATTTTTATTTTTAATACGATTACATTTCCTGCTACCTTCACCCTCCTCCACATTTTCCCTTACAGCTCAGATGCCTTTTTTTTTTTTTCAAATTCACCAAACAGATGCAAAAGCTGATATTTCTCTGCCTACATTTTTCTTGCAAAAACCCTGGAACCTTGTGCTTAATGAGGAGGAGTTTTAATAGACAGAAATAGAGGTTACATTGGCTAACTGAGAAAAAAAGAACTGGATAAGAAAAAGATCAGGTTTCCACAGAAACAGAGCCACATCCTATAATATTCTTGCCTTTATGAATTTATTTATTTATTTCAGCTATATCTGTTTCTAAGCAATGGGTTACAATAATGTCCAGGAATTCAGAGTTGCGAAAACTCTGCTGTTAATAGGGGTCCAGATCTTCAGCTGCTATAAATCAGAAAACAGCTTTGCTGAAGTCAGCATTGCTAATGGCATCAGCATGATTTATACCACTTAAGGATTTGGCCCAAGTGCTCCACCGAGAAATTAAATAAATGAAAAAATAAGTTAGAAAGTTTACACAAAAAGGAAGCCACCGGAAAACACTGCATGGCATTGCACATAGATGCCCTACTTTGTGATGGCTTTTCAGAAAGAAAAGTTTTTATGTATATCCCCTGGTTGTACGAGGAGAGTGAAGCAAGGTGCACACCTCAGCCTGCAAGTAGAAAGGCAGGAACTAGCCACATGGAGGATAGCACAAAGTTCATTTGGTTTACACCTTCATTTTCCATCCTGACCCTACAACTCTTCTGAAGAAGAAGAATAGGTTCTCAGTATTCTAAAAATATGTTGACAGAAGTGATTTTCAGTTATCCATTAATCACTCATCTGCACATGTATTTCTCTCCAAACATTTAATGGTGTGATAAGGAACTTCATGAGGAGCAATGTGTTGGTGTTTTACCTGGAACTCAGCACAACACTGCATTTGGCAGATAAACTCAGTAGAGACTTTGGAAACTGCGCCACTGTTGTGCCAACTAGTTCAGTGGCAATTTAAATTTCCTCTTGCACAACTAAAATAAAAACAAAATCCAGTTTTGCTAGAATTAAAGAGAGACTGAAACAAATCTGAAACAAAAACTGTTTTCCACTGCCCACATTTGAAGCTGTGAAATGGATTTCCATGTGGAGTTTTTCCAGCTGGATTTTATTTTCCTAATAAACTGAAAATTACACACAGGTCTGCTGAAAAAAATTATTTTTGGAGCTTTTGAAACCTAGCTCCACGTCTAAATCATCTAGTTCTGGCCTCGCTCCTGGGTTTGTGTGAACTATTTGATCACTTAGTCACCATCCCTAGAACTGTTCAAGAAACAACTGGAGCAGCATTTAGTGCTATGGCGTAATTGATAAGGTGGTGATTGGTGGAAGTGTGGGCTCAATGGTCATGAAGGTCTTTCCCAGCCTAAATAATTCTGTGATTCTTCTGTGAAAGGAAGAAAAATAATTTCTTGCTCCATAAAACAGAAACGTACATCCAGGTAAAGAAATACACCCTCATGCTGTCACTTCAGGGATCATTTTTCTGGAGCACCACAACTCCCCCCACTTTAGCTATGGCCACCTTTCAAGGACATCACTGCAGAAAAGACCCCAGAACACAATTAAGTGTATTGCCCCAGCTGTAAAAGAGCAGACCGCTCACCCCATCGGTCAGCCTGACTGCTCAGTACGGTTTGCTGAGCCTGGCCGCAGTGGAAGGCCGCAGCCATTCCTGCGCTCCCCACTCACGGCCTGCCCCAACTCCTCCAGCAGGGCCCAGCCGCGCTCCTCTCACTGCCCAGGCCAGCTGCCTGCACCCTTCATTGAACAAGCCCCTCTGCACATCTCAAGTACATTCATTTTAGTGCTGCTCTCTGATGAGAGGGTGGAGCATTTCTAACACGTGGCAACAAAGTTGGTGTCCACCAGGGAGGCCAGAGCAGCCGGGCAGAGGAGGCACAATGGGAAGACACCTCACCAAGAAATCAAAGAACTTGTAGGAACACTGCAAACCACCACCTCAGCCACACACAGGCAGGACTCAACTTTTTTTCTGGCCACTTCCTCCCTGTGATCAAAGGCAGCAAAGAATTGCCTTCAGCAGAAGAGGCGTGTGAAGGGCTTCCTATTGACTGGCTGCCTCAGCTGCTGTCTCCTGTTCTGCGTTTCATCACTTCAGGGGGGAGAGAGGGAGACAAGAAAGAGAGAAAAACCCGAGGAAACCCTTCCCATATCATTCTCTCATTAAAAGTTGGATCATCATTGTAAAGCTGCATATGCTTTTAAGAAAAGCTGATATTTAACAGCAGGAGTAAAAAAAGTTACAAAATAATAGCAATATTAAAAAAATAAATGTTTTATCCTGTCACACAAAATTATTCTGGTTGCGAAACACAATACATTCCCTTTGATCAAAGTCTTACCTGCTTTCTATTTTACTTCAACTCTAGCCAATAATACCTTGCCACTTCACTAAAACTTTTATCCAGCTCCAGCCTGTAACAGTCTTACCATCAATGTCTCACAATAAGCCATGAGAACTTTCTGTATTATCCCAAGTTCTCCTAAAAGTCAAGGAAACACAAAACTTAATTTTATTATTATTGTCACCTGAGATCTTTTTCTTAATTTTATTTTTCAGATGTTTCTGTCTATAGAGCCACAATAATTATAATAATCTTTGCCCATTGTGCATATGATTATATTCTCAGCAGCAGTACCTTCCTAAATGCTGACAAATTTATTTCGTATTATGACAATTTACATATGTATTATAGAGCCTAAATTCCTTCAGCAATTAAGGAACTAGAAGCAAAAATAATTTTTCAAATGTTAGAAGTGTAAGTACATGCTTTTTGTCAGTGAAAGTATGTAGATTGGCTGTAAACCCCTCTGAAGAAACTGTTTCTCAAATTTATAGTATCATAAGTCTACTTTTCATACTCTCTGTTGATATGATAGTGCACATCATTCTCCTCCTTAGAATCAATATTTTGATTATTTTGTGGGTTATAACTGATGTGCAGTCATCATCTGAGTCACTAAATACATGTTGCTTATTCTTGCTTCTGAGATGGTTTGAGTTCAATCTCCACACAGTGTTCTTTGGTCAGCACCAAACCACTCTTTTGGTTACATAGGAACTCTTGTACAACACTGAAAACTTTTCTCTTTAATGTGTTTATTTTTCTCATAATCTTTGTTCAAGGATCTATTTAGGCTTGACTTTATTGACCTGTGGGGGGTGGAAAAAAAAAAGTGTTACTAGGTGTGGGTCTTGCTGCTATGTTCCTGAAAAACTGTTTGCCTTAGATCTACTTTGCGTCTCTCAGCAGTTTTTTATTGATATCTCCTGTAAACTTTAAAAGTTACACCAGTTCTGCAGGATTTTCTTCATCTTCACACAGCGTTGACAACTAGGCATGGTGCATAAGCTGTGAAAATGCTCTGGTATACCATTTATTCGCTGCAGCAGTCTCATCGTAACCACATGGCAAGAGGGCATTTTCAGCAGCATTTGCAGTCTGTACCATGTCTCTCTTTCCTTATGTGCTTTCTCTATGGACTCACTGAACCATGGTAATGCCCAGAGAACAGATCCTATTGAACACTTTGCTCCATCTTTGAGCAACATTTACCAAAATAATCAAAACGTGTTCTGCATAAGTTAGTTTTCTAAGATTCCATCAGCTATTTCTGCTCCCATAATGGCCACCTGGTCATATGTCACTGGGGAAGGGTCAGTTTCAAAAGCATCACTCTGTTCTTCTTGAAATCACCATGCACTCACTGGCTTATCTTTGTTGCTTTCAGAAGATCATCAATATCTTCTTGCTGGACTTGATCTCCAGCAGTCAAATAAGTGGATTATACATATTCCATTTTTTCCAGGTCTAACCAGCTGTTCTCAAACAGTTCCAGTGATATTTCTAGATACCATTGGTTGGTATTTCTAGATACCATTGGTTGGTATTTCCAGAGAGTTAGAAATCTCCTGGAATAAGAAATCATTCCTTTTATCATGTCTATTTTGTCATACAATGCTTCACTGCTCAGCAGCAAAGTACACCTTCTGACAATTCCAGTTCAAGAATAAATCCTTTTGTAACACTTAAAATAAGTCTGTATCTGGTGTTTTACCAGTTACTAATTTTTTTTAACAAGAACACTTCTCTTCCAACAGACTGTCTACCATTTTTGTGATGTATGTGGGCATTTGGGAAGCTTTCTAGTGTAGATATGGTTTTCTTATGGTACAGAAGTTCAATTTATCACTTGCAAAACAGACTCACAAAATAGAATTCTGTCCCATTCTCTTGCTTAAATGTCCAAAATAATCCCATCATAATTGGATTATACCAATGTCAGAAATACAGAATTCTGGCACATTCCACTACCAGCACTTTCCAGGTAACCATGCTTTTATGTGACACAGTTATACTCCAAGGCCGTAGTTGATTTATGAAAATCAGTCATTACAGCAAACTCCACTGAAATGCACTTGGCATGTATCATCACAAGCCTTAGAGATTTATGTGCTTCTATTCCAAATGGGCAGATTTCAAAACTGGAAAGTGACAATGG
Source organism: Parus major (assembly GCF_001522545.3). NCBI lineage: Eukaryota > Metazoa > Chordata > Aves > Passeriformes > Paridae > Parus > Parus major. The sequence continues at coordinate 48,347,040 of NC_031769.1, forward strand.
CTCTGGGCAGGTTTCAGAAGACCAGTCTGCAAATTCATGCTCTGCAGTGGTAGTGTATTGGCACATGTTATCTTCTGAAGTTGTGCAAATCATTCCATTTCTTCCTTATGAATTTGGAAAAATGTCCACTGGCTCCCTCTTCTTTTCTGCTTATCTCCATAGATGTGACATTTTTTCTTCAAACCCCCAATAGAACACTGCATGTATTGTAAGCTGCACAAAAATTTAACAGCTCAAGTAAATAAAAACAGTAGTAGCAGATGTACAAATGAAATGGTATCCAACTTCATTTCACCAACCATCTTGGAAAAGCAACTCATGCAGAAAGGTTATTGCACACAAAAAGACTGAGTTACATAGATAAATCTGCTTGACTCAGAATTAGCCATCGTTATCAAGCTGGTTAAGCACCGCTTGGTAAACACAGTTGGTCGAGTGCCTGGAGCTGTCAATTTTCCCGCCATGCACAGTGGGATCAAGACAGAGAACAGAAATGGAAAGGTATAGACTCCTCTTTTCGCCTTATTATGTGAATTATGTGATTACTCTTTTCCTCCTGTGCAGATGCTTGGAAAGTAGTACAGAAAGGCAAGCTCTCACACACAGAATACAGAAGAGAACAAATTATTTGATTTCTTTAAAGCGAGTACAGGCCTTCTCACAACAGGGGATTCTTCAGGATTTTTTTTTCCTGACTGTTATTTTTTTACTTCCTGAGTAAAACTGCAATTCCTCCTTTTCTTGGCTCTGTTTTGGTATTAGAATAAAAAAAACTTGAAATAAAACTTATTTAAATTGAAATACAGACACCCTCTTCAATGCCTAATGCAGTGGAACAGACACAGTTTAAAGTACAATCACGTTCACCTTTCCTGAGGGCCCTCACGTGGATGGATGAGCTTTGCACTGACGTAGCCAGTTCAAATTTTGCTTATCTGAATAGCAGAAAAATTTTGTCAAGCAACCAAAGCACACTGAAACTTGATCACAACAACCTGAAAACTGCAGGAATAAATCAACATGGCAATTATCCACCATCCACCATTATCTCAGCCTTCAGTGACTGCATCTCTATAAACATAGGACCAGGGTCAGAAGCAATTAGTCATGTGGCTCACCATGTTCTTTATGATTTAAACTTTATGATTTATGATTTATACATATGGTGACTATTTTTTTCCAGTTCCTACCTGGGTGCTTTCTACAACTCAAGCATATTTTAACCCAGTGAAATTTTTCCAGAACTTTATCTTTCAGAATAACTGATTAGCTCTTACTCTCTTGAGTTCTGGCTTCTGTTATTTATTTTAGGGTTATACTGCACCACCATTGTCAACTAGGTATGCTCTTTCCATGCACAGGATGGTTTTCAATAAGGATTTTTTCTTTGGTCTTTCTCTCATTTAACCCATTGAAGACATCTAAACGTAGCTAGTCTGCCCTCCACACTCCTGCATTTTTGACCCACCATTTTAGGAAAATTTCTTAAAAAAAAAAACAAAAGTCCTCAATGTGCCATCGAAGAATCATAGAATGGCTTTGGTTTTAAGGGATCTTAAAGATCATCTAGTTCCAACACTCCTGCCATGGACAGGGACAACTTTCACTAGACTCAGAATCGATCCAACCTGGCCTAAAACACTGCCAGGGATAGACATCCCCACTGAAGAGAATGAATTCTTTTTAGAGGAAAAAGCTTCCTGCTTTTCTCTTGGTAGTTCAGCCAAATCCAAAGTTTTATTGCGCTTTTTATCTTTCTTTGCAAATGGGTTGTGATTTTCCCCTAGCAGCCCATTCATTAAGTGCCCTTCCAAACCAGTGTATCACTCCTGGCTCAGAGATGGCCATGAACCAGGTCCAGGGCTGGCACAGCAGATTATGAAACATGTGAGTCACTGTCCTGCCAGGCAGCATGGCAAAACCTCTATTAGCATCTTGTTAATTCACATAGAAGCCTCTCCCAGGTTTTCTTTTCTTATCCTAATATGCTGCTCTGTCTTTTATTTCTCACTGCTTCCTCTTCCTGCCCTAGGGAAATATCATATTCCAACAGTTCCTATAACTATTTAATATCCCTGGCCTTTAGTCTGAATATTTTGGTAAAAGGGTTAGGTATCAGCACTCACTCCAAGTGCTGATTAGTGCTCTTTCCAGCAGTCCTCAGGGAAAGTGATCACTCAGAATTTGTCCAGGATTCACAGATCTTAGGCTCCTCCCGTGGCCACTATCTTTTTTATTGCTGTGAAAGGCTTTAACTGTCTTGAAGCCATAGCAATTGACAGACTGGATAAATTTACAGTTTCCCTTGGAACTCTGGGGCAAAGCTGCACAGATGTGCCCACTGCATGAGTAGTCCCCTACTGCTTTTTGTTTGGTTTGAGCCTTGTTCTCTTGAGCCTCACCCCATGCATTTTAGCTCTCCCACTGGCACAAACAACACATAATCAATTCTTATAGGCTTTACTCGGTGCCTTTCAAGATTTTGCTGTGTCTTCTCCAGACTGAAGAGTCCTAGTTTATTTTGTCATCTTTGCCCACCCCCATTGTCTTTGAATCTTTTCTAATTCCACTACATTCTTCCTGAAACAAGGAGATGAGAATTGAATATGGTATTAAAGATAGGAGTAAACCAAGGTTATTTTCTGTTTTGTACTTTAATCCTTTCTTGGCAATTCCTAACATTTTAATTGGTTTTCTACTTAAAAAAAAAAAATGCTTATGATTTGAAGGATCTGTCAAAACTCCAAGATCTTGCTCCTGGGGACAGCAGTTAGCTCAGAGTACATAGACATATAACCTGATGCTGGGGTTTTTTTCCCTATATATACATCTTTCCACAGCCTGCAGAGGCAGAGCTACAGCAGAAATAATGTGGGAGTCACTGCATTTCTAACTCTCCATTTCTCCAGTGTGCACTTACAGCATCCTAAAAAAGGGCAGAAGTGGGGAGAGCTGCTCTCTAGCTCCAGCTGCAGAATAAAACAAACTGACAGAATTCAACCATGGATTGACAGTAAAATGGGGTGAGTCCACAGACATGGGTACCAGAACAATTCACATCTCATCTCCTTCTCTATCAGGAGAGACAAGAGTGAGCAGATTCCACCCACATGACACCACTGTCACAGAGTTCACCAGTTCCTGTGTGGAAGATATAAAATAAACACATCAAAGACAAGATTTTGACTCAAGAAGATCTTAAAATCTTAGGAGACAAAGAAAGGAAAGAAAAAAGAATGAAGTGACCTTACAAGGATATGCAGCAAGCCAGAGCAAAACCATGAGAGGCATCTCCACCCCTAAGTCATGTAAGAGTCATTTTTGCTGCCTACTCTAACCAGAACAGAATAAAATATTAGGGGAACTTGACTAACCACTTGTTCCTCTAAAAACAAAAACTTAAGCTGGTAAGTAAAAAGAGAATATTTCTACAGAGAGGTTGTTTTTCAGTTCCTACCACTCAAGCCTCCAGCCAAAATCACCCAGAGGTAATCTCTGCTCTCATGTCCTGTTAAACAAAGGATTGTCTAACACACACCAAAAACTCAGATCGGGAAAATGAATGGAAACTTTGCCTATAGGCAATAGGAGCAAGACTAGAAAATTTGAGAAAGAAATAAATTTATAAATATTTGAGATGATCTTTTCATTTCATGTTTTTTCTTTTATTTTTTTCATTTTTCACTCCTCACTCTTCTCCCACCTCCTCCCTATCTTCCCTCTCTTTAGTATCCATAGCAAAGTACCCGTGCCAAACAACTTCAAGTGGACCCATGGCAAAAAATTTACAATGTGGAGGAGCCAGGAAAACATCTCCATTGTAAGCTGCATGCAGGCGTGGGTGGACTCAAGGTGTCATATCAGGCTGTCGAATAAAGTATGAGCAGACAATAGTGAATCAAAACCGTTTAAATGAATTGTTTTGTTTTCGCTCACTGCCTGGTAGGTGCACCTGTGCTCCAGATGATATACATCTTTGTTTTCCTGCTTAATATTCAGCACATGAGACACACACATAGAAAAATAAATAAAAGGGAGGAAAGGAGGAGGAGAAAATAGATCACTTTTTTAAGTGCCTTCAGAATTAAATCTTAAAGGTAAGGTCATGCACATAGGAGGCTGGAAAGACTGGGCAATTACCTGTGAGGCTTGCATAATTAAATGGAAGGTAGAAGATGGGGGCACTGAAGACTAGGGAAAAGAAGCTGCATTTCACACCCTGCCAGGGGGACCACGAGTGTTTGATAGCATGAGCAGGTGCAGGAGTGCTTCTTAGAGTATAATGGAGAAAAGGAATCTGTCTGGTTTCTCTTGTGGTTGCAATGCATTTTCCCCAAGATGCAGCTGAAATATATTGTTGCTTCTGTTGTCCTGATGCAGGTGAACATGCATAAAAGACTGTAAAACTAGTCAGCTATTTCACAGGCTGAAATCTTGGCAAAACAAGCTGCCATTGTATAGCGTGAAAGTAATAAAAATAGGAGAGGGAAGAAAGGTTTCTGCAAACACAGGCTCCCTCATAACCAGTGAATCCTTTTTTCTTCTTTTCTTTTGCTTGTGTGCAGTGTCAGGAATCAAACTCAACTGTACTTTTGGCAGGAGCTCCTGCTAGATGTGAGCAGTGAACTTGCCCTGCCCTCCAAGATAAAAGTTTAAAAAACTGAAATGGAAGCTGCTCCTAAGAGCATAAGCTGTTAAAGCAAACCAAACTGGAGCTGCTGTGTTGGTTTTTCCCTTTAGGACATCACTATGGTATTTTGCAGTGATGGCTTCGTACCCTGAGGTCCTTGGGTGCAGGAGGGAGGGATATTAATTTTTTTCTATTGACTTCAGCAAAGCCCTTCTCTGAATTAAACCCAGGAGTTTGGTTGGCTTCCTGAAGAGGTTAGTAAACTATTTTCGGTATGATTACTTTTTAGCTGAAACTAAACTCCTTTAAAAGTCTTATATAAGAGCAAGGTTTTTAGCCTTTGATTCCCCGTAGCCTCCATACTGAGAGCCCAAATAATACGGCAAGTATAGGCGGCAGTGCCACATGTGAGAAACCTGTCCTGGGACTGAGGAAAAAATTGTCTACTGATACAGGTCTTTGTTTTGATACACACTAAGATTTAAGTTAATTAGTCCTATACCTAGTCCTATCCCACCAAATAACTACCGCCAATCTGGTTCCTTTTTCTGGAACCCTGAATAAGCATCCACCCACATCACCCCCAGCAGCATCTTATGCCTTTCCAAGTGCTCATCCATCAAGCAAAGGACTGGGCGAAAGCCACCAAACTGTCTAAATTAACTGCAGAGAGCCAAGGAGATGTAACTGAGCCATACTCTACATTAAGAGCAGGTAATGTTTCTGACAATAAAGAAAGATTTAGAAGGGATGGAATTATCAGTGTTCACTGGAGAATGAATTGCATCTGAAACTGTGCCCTTCAGCAATGTGCTGTGTTGGAACTGAAATTGACAATTATCAAGCTGATCTGCAGACTAACACAGTAGAAGTCACAAGGATCTTTATTACATTCAGATGGTTGGTCCTATGCACTTGGTGACAGCCAACCTTTATGTTCTTGTGTGCTAATGAAGGGGTCTTTTGTCAGGGAAGGACATCAAGTCTTTGGGAAGCTGCCTTCCATAGATACATCATGCCCTCCTCTCAAAAAGTTGGCATTAGCGTTAATGTTAGTGCAAAAAGATTACAGTACAGTAACAAAATACAAGGTCAGAGATGAGAGAGTTCACAGCAAGGATTTTCTCACTAAAAAATTGAAAGCAGCTGTTTTGAAATACATATATTAAAAAAGGCAGAGCTGACAAATTTTTTAAGAGACACTTAAGATGAACTCAAAACAAGAAAGCCCTTTCCGCCTTGGAGTAATACATGAAGACGCATTTCAAGTGTCCCCAAGTCTGTTCTCTCCATTACATGATCATTTGTAAGGAAATCTGGAAATAATTGCCTTGGCTTTAGTGATGACAGAGCCCCTGGTACTGTCCAGCTGAAACTGCCTCCTTACTTTCTTCTTTCTTGCTGTCTCTGGCAAGTTGTTTCCATACTTGTCCTATGACGCTTGCATTTTTCACTCTTCCAGTATTAACAGGAACACACAAATCACTCAGTAAAAAAAACTTTCAAATCCTGTTGAAAGGCCTTCATTAAAATTCTATTAATATCTGTTTGTCTCACACTGTGAATAAATTGTTGACACTTCCATGTTCCTCTAAATAAAGCCAAAAATAAAGCACTGTCTTTCTGAAAAGCACTTGACATGTAAGAACAGCCAAGTTCTTGATGGAGCACACTATATTTTCGCTAAGGGCTCCACTGTTGAATATTCTGGCAGCTTAAGATGTTCGTCTAAACAGTAAATGCCGCGATAATGGATGCAACATTTCACAATTTAGTTGGGGATCTGCCTACACGAGACACAGTTGCTGAGAAATGGACAGATGGAAAAAACCAAAATATTTCTTCAGGCCCCTGACTTTCATTAGCTTTTCACTCTGTAACCCTTAGAGTGAGATCATGAAGTTCCAGATAGGTTGAAAAAGAATCCAAATTTTGTAAATATCCATGCATTTACAAGTTTTCTCCCTTCTTCCTAGGTAGCAGCAACTTCTGCCCCTTTGTTAGGGTAGAATATAAATGGAACCTAGGTGGCATTTTCTAGCAGCACTACCATATGCCTTTAATATTTTACAGAACAGGAAAACATTCCCAAATCAATTACCCAATAGTTTCTTTGAAAAGGCTAATTTAAGCAGGAGAAATTGCATACTAGGCAGGTAAGTTAGAGGTCAGGAGTCTTCTGTGTCACATCAGATGTAATGTTCTTCACAGAAGTCTGTATGTCACATAAGGGTCTTACTGCAGTTTTAGCCATTTGAGAAACAACACATCTTTCCAATGCTGAAGTTTGCACAAAAAATGTCATTATTCTATAGAAGTGGTTCTCTGCCAGGCAAAATCAGAATTATTTGGCTTTAGCTAGGCAACAGAGTTCCCCCTTATCCTTTCCAAATTTTTTACATCTCCCCTTCTTCATTTATCCTGTTATCCATTTAGTAAAAGTTCTCTTCCATATTTTTCCCCTTACCATTCCTTTCCCCCCTCTCTTCTGCTCCACAGAAGCTGCTAGTTTAGCATCTGTAGTGGCATCAGCCTAGCCTTTGATAGAGATGCGGTGCTCCAAGACTGCTCCAAGAGGCCTTCATTTGGGTTTTTTTCAGCAGATATGGCTAGATCTCAAATCTGATTATTTTTATTGTTCAAAAGCTCAGAGTATGGAGAGTTTCTGTATAAACCCTCCTACACTTGCAAGCAACTGGTACAGAGGTCTGAGAGATTTGAGGTCAGCACTGGAAACTGCAGAGCTAAAGCCAAGAAACTTTTTACCACAGATCAACATGAACCCTTCAAGGATACTTACTTCTGACCTTTACACTAACCTGAAGAATATGCTTTGTGAAGTTCTTTCATAACATTGAGCTTTACGATTTAGATCACTAGTATGACTTTGGCGCCAAGCCAGGGAATACGTCACTTGCCCCATTTAACTGCTTGCCCCATTTACACTGACCTGAAACAACTTCAAATACAGGATTTCTAGGAGTTTGTGAATAAATCTCCTTAGTACTTTTAAAGTTAGTGAAATTTCTCACTGTAAAACTAGGTACTGCACCTAATTCTTCAGATCCACCAGGGTTCACTGTAAATATTTCCAGTCCATCCACACACAGTAATTTAGCCTTGGAGACATTTTTCTTCATCAATGAGTATACTGCTTCCTCTTTTCAGTGTTTCCAGCTATGAATTGAAGGAGCATCATGTTCCCAGGGTACCTCCCAGGAAGGTTTCCTTGCAGAGCAAAAGCGAGGGTGGAATCATGGCTTAAATCCTCCAACATGTTGCAGCCAGAACAAAATGAAAGCAAAGCAAAATACAACAAAAATGGGAAACAAAATATACAACTGACACTTTTAGCATTACAGTGGCCAGAAAAAGCACTGGGCTGGGATTTTTCTGAACCTCACAATGGTGTGGCAAGCTGCAAAATAAGGGGAGGGTATTTTGTCAGGAGTGTAGTCAGCATGGTGCTGCTCCCCAGTGAAGCAGCCAAAACACTTGCCCACACAAGAGAAAGGTACTTCAAGTCTGCTTTGAGGTTTGTTAATCCACATATGCAAGTGCCTTGTAGCACAGGACAGACACCTGACAAACTGGCCCTGCCTGAAAGCTGCAGAGAAAACAGGCACATAATAACAGAAAAACAGAAAAACATGAAAGGTTGAGCAGAGAGAGAGAAAAGCTTTAACACTGTTTCTAGGTATGTTTGTACAAAGGAGCAAACCAAACAATTTTCCCTGTTTCATTACTCCTGAACACAAAGAGAGGGGTCCTGTGAATCACTCCAAGCACCTCCTCCAGTGGTGCCTGAGGGGCCACAGCACCAGACAGAACTGAGCCAGAGATAGCCATTAAAAGAAATCTACTCATTAAATCTTCATGCTCATACAGTGATTCAAGCCCAGAGCCTTGTAAGACAAGCATTTCAGCATATTTTCACATTTCTCCACCAGGTCCACTACATTCTTTCTCGTTACTTTTGCAAACACAACCTGTATTTTATAGTCTCCAGTTCATTCATTCTTAATGTTTGTGATTCCTCTTATAAGGCTTGGAAATAGCACTTCTTCCTCAAAAGATTCTGTCTTTTTCCACTTGGCCAATAATATTTCTGCTGTCACAAGGTGGGAGAAAGAAAGAAAGCTTTGGTTTGTTTGCTTCTTTGTTTATGCACTGGCATCCCTGCTTTTCCTATAGATATCAAATGAAATCATTAGCATCTCTGGTGCAGGACAGTGAAAAGGTGTGTATAGCCTCATCTCAGGAAAATATGAGAATTTTCTCCTTTATCCTAATGTCTCCCTTACTTTAGAATGTAAAGGAGAGGTATTCATCTTGCCTAACATAAGTACACACACATGCAACTTAGATTTCCTTTGTAGATGCTGAAAGTAAAAGGCTCTAGCCTCTTATAATGCTTTATACCATGCTCCATATTCTCCCACGAAAAAAAACATTATATTGAAATATGGTCTCTTTCCATTCACAGAGGCAGTCAAGGCTGACTGCTCAGATGTAAATGGTTATTTCATACTCTCAGAGTCACATGAGTTGAAGTCCAGCCAGTGCATCTTGATCACATAAAAAACACAGAGCACTAGAAGAAAAACAAGGGTTTCCTTGCAAAGAAAGTTAGTATTTTCAGTTTGTGTCTTCTGAAACTGCAAACGGAGATGGCACCTGGTAAGCTTTATATTTCCACTGCTTTCAACACTGGGAGCTCAGCTGAAGAAAGAACAGAAGTGGGTGAATTTGTGTCACTACATTATTGGACCTTCACTGTTCTCTGTTGCACAGCTGTTTACAAAAAAGTTCAAAAATTACAATTTTTTTTAAAGGAAGGATTTTGTACTTCTCTCTGCTGGTTCAAAATATAAGGCAGCAAGGACACAGTCATTTGAGGTAAAATCCCTGCAGTTCTCCAGAAACTGATCTGGACTAACACCTAGAATTTCCAAAGTCATGGAATTGTCCTGACTCTCAGCTGCCCTCGACACCTTGGACACACTCCTGGCAGTTTTCTGCTGCACACTCAGACAAGGAGGGGGTAGCAGAGGTGCATGGATTTCTCATTGCCTTTTTTGTGGTGTTATTCCCATATCAGTTTAGTCAATTTTCCTGTTTATTCACCTTGATTATATTCTGCTCAGTGCAGGAGAAATCACTCTGGGTTCAGATATCTCATGTAAATGCATAGCTTACATTTGTATTTTTGACGTGGACAGCTTACATCTCTGTAAAATGCCAATGACTGCCGCACGCTGGAGGATGCTGGCTTTTTGCAGTAACTTTCTTCCGAGAAATAGATTCATTTCCAGTTTAGTGAACTGAAAGGATCAGGCCGTGTGGATGCAATACAAGGAGAGAGAAGGGGGTTGGTGACCTCATTTCGTTACTTTCAGTGGAACTGCATCTATGCTGTTCGGTAAAACTGCACAAATGTAAACGAGGTGTGAACTGCTTTCACATCTCATTTAGGTAACAGATGAGGCATGAAATGTGTTTCAGGGGCACGTGTACCAGAGCAGTATGCTAAGGCTTGTGACAATGAAGGACTCCTTTTATCACACACAAGAACCCTTTCTCAGAGCACTGGATTAGCTCTGAGAAAAAATGTGTGAGGAGGAGAGATATCATCAAGAAATGGCACGTTGTCTGCTTTTATTAGCTATCAAAATATTTTGGATCGCAATCGAAGTTCCTGGAGTCCTCTCTCAATGCAAAGTTTGTTTCGTTCTCATTTCCCACAAAATAAGTCATCTCCAGATGGCACCAAACAATGAAAATAAGTGAGTAAACATAAAGTCTCTCCTCCTAGAAATGAGCTTCTGAGCCAGAATGCAGATTCACTTCTCTTGAAGAACATGAATCTAAAATAAAAAATATTCTTCAGCTTTTCAAAAAAATACAGGTTGCAAGAATGTTCTTGCCAATCACACAGCACGTGTAACATCACAGGGCTTTATTTTTATTTCTAAAACATGTACAGATAAGGTAGAGGAAAGTTAACTCAGGTTTAAGATAAATTAACACAGCTACAAAAAAAAAGTTGGGAAAATGTGAAGAAAAAAAAAGCCAAAGTCATCATAAAATAAAAAAGTAAAAGTAAAAATGCATCCTAAATTAGAGAGACTCTGCAATGAACTATGCAACCCATGGAGAGATATTCACCTCCATGATACAGGGTGAGCATAGAAGGATATTTGCTAGCAGAGAGTCAGAGGAAAATCTAAAATGTATTTTGATGCCAGTGGCAGAGTTGAAAAGTTCAGCAAAGGACACAGTCATGAGGAGAACTTCACATGCTAAGGGCAGCAGAAATGTAGACATCCAAGAGCAAAGCAAAGGAAAACTTCCTTCGCATCACAGAGATAAAGAGTTCAAAAATGTTCTGATTTTTGTAGAAACCCACCAAAAGTCACTTCAGATGTCTTCAGCATTTATACCTTTTATCACAGAAAAAGTTTGAATATACCTGTTCAGAATTTGAAGTACTTCTTGAATTTTTTGACACTGTGAAACCACTAAAAAAACAAAACAACCCCATTTTTGCTCAGTTAAGCACAATTCCCCTGACTGACGGTACAACTTTTATAAACATTAGAAATTAACTTAATCCTACTTTGTTAATCAGTCAAAATTATTTCTTAGAAAGCACTGGTTATGGATAGTGCTCCAAGCTTTGTCTTACAGTTTCTTGCAATGTCCTTTTTTTAATTCAGGTGGGGCACATAAAATACACACACAAATTAACTACTGATGAGTAATGACTTTACAATACTGAAATAATAGCTTGAAGAACCAAATACTTCAGCCATTACTTAGGCAAAACTCTCACTAATTTGAGACTGAAAGGGAAATCTACTTGAATAAAACCTGCACAATCAAGCCAAAAACTGCTAACAAATTAAAAGACTGAATGGAGAAGCAAGGACTCAGAGTTCTGGACAGTGCAGAAATTACCTGGCAGAACATTGCTAATGATTCAGAGAAGTCATTGCAAACATTTTTCTTCTTCTGCATCTCCCTCAAATTTAGGAAGCATTTGGGTGATGTTCTTTATCATAAACATTCCCTCCTCTACCTGTTCAATCTAACTGGTACATGTCAGGTTTCCTGGATGATCACCGTCATTCCTTCAATTAAATGATTATAAATCTCTTGCCTAGCTCTCATTTTCAAGGCTGCAGCCTGCCTGCATATTAACATTGCTCTCACCTCCCTTCTCAACCCTTCTTCAACACTTCTCCCTCCATCCTTTTCCTACGCTTTCTTTAGGTTCCCCAACTCCCTTCATTGTTCTCTCGGAATGTCCTTTCTCCATCTTTACCTGAGAAAGGCCTGTTTTGCACTCAGCTGTGCCCCACAGAATCCACATGCAGACAAGAGCAGCCAATGGACACCCACAGACTGCCACCCACACGCTCCTGATTCATACCCAGCCATCAAGACCCCTTCAAAGTAAGCCTGTTGCCAATTTATCTCACTTTCAAAGGTGACTGTCATGACATGGCGTGTCAGCAGTCATCTGGCATTCACCCTCTTTTCATCTCTGCATAGGAATGGATTCACAGGAACACAGTCCTTATCTGTCCTTTGCAGTTGCTTTTCCCCTAGACCCATTCAGCATTTTTCTCACCTGCACAGATGAGCATCCCAAGGGCAGTAGAGACCCTGGGCATTACACTGTAGATTCAAACCACACAGTAGAAATGTCAGTCCGTGTGTCTCTGCTTCTCCTTCTCCTGTTAATGAGTTCATCTGTCTAGATAAATGGCAGCCATCTGCAGATCCTCTCAGGAAGATCACAGCCTCAAAGATAAACAGTACAGTAAATAAACCTTTTTGTAGATAACCATTGTCTCAATTCATCGTTTGACTGACTCTCAGCCATTAAACTTATTTGCTTACAGGATAGAAAGATCAGAGGGTCCTTTAAGTCTAACTGTGGAGAACACAAGACACTTCAAAACATCATCTCTCTCAAGGATTTTTTTTCTTTTCCTACCAGCATTGCTTTTTTTGTTACATCTTCTGCAAGGTCAAATCACCTGATGAGTGCCAGTTGGGCAGTCTGCTGGCAGAAGCAAGTAAGCCAAAATCACAGGGTCTACTGAAGAGTCATTCCTCTCTGTAACACCTGACATACTTCTCTCTTACTAGAACCTGTATATACTGCTGACCTGATCAATTACCCAATATGGTTTCAAGGATCAGGCAAAGATCAAGACTTTATCATGGTCCTTTCTCTCTCGCTTCAGTGATCAAACAGGTCCTGGCTGCAATTCTCTCAGCAAAGCATGTCCAGACTCTGAGTAGTTGTGTTTTAATCTGAAAGAGGGATGTTAGGATGGCATTTCACTGTCAGTGGAATATGGGGCTGAATGGCTTTGAATCAGATATATTCAAAGCCATTCAACGTTTTACGTATTTTATTTAATGGCCAAGAAAATATGTTTTTTAGTATATAGGACTGCAGAACTAATGCCTGAGGACTACATTAGTGTTACAACTTCATGCAGTGGCAAAATAGATCACCTTCCCTGAGCATCTAATGAACAAATACCATTGCAAAAGGATCACTTATCCTCTGTTAGAGTAAGAGCAAAGATACTGTGCTAACACTCTGTTATTTGTACTTAAAGAAATGTACAGCAGAGACAATTATGAAATAAATCTATTGGTGCAGCAGAGTGCAAGTTTTCCAATGAATTGTTACTTACCTGCAGCTTTTTGATCTTCTGAGGTGTGTTTGCATGAGGTGATGATTCAAGGAGTCAATGAGCTTCAATGGCATTCAGCACACCTCAGAAATGCGATCTCACAGGTGTCCCTGTTCTGTGTTTCAGTCAATAGGAGACCACCTTACACATAACAAAGACCATGACTGAGAAACAAGAAGTATTATAGTGCTGCACACATCTTTTCAGAATTCACCTGAATGCTGATCAGGAATCCTGCCAGTGAATTTAGAATTAAAAATAAAACTAACTAACAATCAAAAAAAGGCAGATTCTTTTAGTTCCAAAGCCTTTAATTCATGATCAAACATAAACCTTAAATGAGAAGTACTCTCATTAATCTCATTTTACATTTATTCAGATTTCTCTTCCTTCTGTGCATATCTTTTTCTTTTCCCTACTTTTCTCTCCTGAACCTCTGAGGTACTGTTTCACCTTTAAAACTAATAAAACTCTTTAATCATCAGGCTGTTAATTCAAATATTTCTTTTTCACTAGTGAAGAGAATTAACATTTTCTTCACTTTTCTGTAAGGGATTTGCAATCATCCACTAATCAAGATAAATAGAAGAGAAATCACAAACTACCCGAGGCCAAGAGTTTTGTACTTTGGTGCTTAATGACAAGCACATAAATCCATATATAAGTAACCAAATAAACAACCCAATTAAAAAAAAAAAAAGACAGAACTTCCAGCAATCCTCATTGATTTCCCTAGTCACTTTGTTTTCTTTATTGCTAGTGAAAAATTGAGTACTTATACACAATGCTTAACTGAGGGATTTCACATTTGAAAATATTTACTTCAGAAAAACTATTCTGAGAAACTTCTGCCCCAATATAAGAAATGAAAAATATTGAAATTGTGATGACAATTGTAAATTATGGGATTAAGAACTTCTTATATCTCATATAATGTCAAACCTAATGATTCATGGTGCCACTGAATTATGCATATTGACCTGAGGGATTCCAGGCAAATAGCAAATAAAAGTGTTCCTAATGACTGGTAAATCAAGGCATACAGGTATGTATGCCATCAAAGCCTAAGGTAGCCGCTGCATGAGTTCACACTTGCTTTTGAAGCCAACAGCAAGAAAATTGTTACTAGACTGAAACTCATAACTTTGTAACAGATTAGGGAATTCTTTGACTGACATTTCTCAAAGGGCCTCACCCTATAATTGCTATATAACTGATCCCACACAAGAGGCATTTCTAAATTCAAGCTCCTTAGATTTTTGTAGGTAACTGGTTTTCAAAATCTAAGAATGGGACAGGGAATGGTAAGGAATGGTAAGACCTAAAAATATTCAAGAGTGATGGTTTGCCTTCACCCATATCTGTGGTACAGATCCTCTGTAATTACTGATAGCATAGCAAAACTTCTTTCATTACCATAATGTAGGAACATACTCCATTAGAAAAGCACCAAGAAGAATTCAGACCTTCAGAGCTTAGAACAAAAACCTACACCTCAAAAAAAAAAAAAAAAAAAAAAAGAAAATAAAACCATACTGCAGAATGACACATTATCAAAGTGGTTTGGCTACTGCTAGACTGTCAGGACATTTATTTTCCTCCAGGCATTTCTCAGGTAGCTACAGAATCTTCCAGCTGAAACCTCTGTGGCTCTGTGGCAATATTAACACATGGCAGAAGCACCAGGATCCGACCTATCTTTGTGGGACTGCAAATACAGGATGCTGTTTGCTCAGGAGTGTTATTAACCATAGAGTCTCTGAGCTCCAGTTGTTAGTAAACATTCATTATCAGAATCTTCTATGAAAATCAAAAGAAGGCAGCAAATATGACGAGGCAGTCTTTTCAGTTTTTCTTTTGCAACTGCCTCTCGGGACTAATTAGAGCTGCTTTTGTAATTCACAAGCTATAAATTCCTTCAGATGATTTTGGAAACACTATGTGATCTCCTTGGTGAGATTCTGCTTTGTGCTGATACGGCAAGTCAGCTAAACTTCTCAAATCATGTAACAATCTGTCTGATTAACACAGAGAGGAAAGCCAAGCATGGTTACAGAACAATGGCAGCTGGTTTGTTAATTTGATGTTTCCCTTCCTCACTCACTTAAGGTTAATTGTACTTCCTGCAGAAGTCTACACTCCATTCTCCTGCTAGACTTTTTTTTAATTAGCTGAAAAACGTTATCTTATTTAATGACTGACCACAGCTAAGAGCTGGAACAGACTATGCCTACATTGCAAAAAGAGAGACTCAGAGCCATAAGATGGGAATTGGAAAGGCTGGTTAATGTTGGATACCAAAATGCAGACATTGGCTCCTTTTGAAGGAAGCAAAGGATGCACAGCCACAGATTTTAAGTCACACCTGCAATTAATCCTTCCTTGTGGGCAGGTAGGACCCATCATCAGACACAGTGAGTATGGACCAGACCACTACAAAGGTATCTCCTGGACACAGATTTAGCAGGATCCAGAGCCCTTACAATTGCCCCTGTGGGGGACAGCAAGCCCACAGTAGGAATGTAATGCACATTTGGGGTATAAGTCTAAATAACAAAAAGAACAGTTCAACCTTCTCCTGGTGTGTCTTCCATCTTCAGATTAGAGACAAAACAGAGAGAAGTTCAGCAGACCACCAACAGAGAAAAGATTTATTTTTTTTTTTGCTGATGCTGACACTGTGGAAAAATAAGAGAAAGGTGATTATGAGAAAAGCAAGACAAGGCATCAGCAGCAGAAAGGGAGTGGCAGAGCTATCCATGGCCACCCATGTAGATGGCCAAAATCCAGCTGCATGAGGAAGACTGGGCTCTGAAGGAAAATTAACAGATCTAGGGTTAGTTGAATGGAATGGAAAAGACTAAGGGATGTAAATAATACCTTAGCAAGATGCAAAGGGTATTTTAGCAAGATTTTACATGGAGATATCTAAAAGAGGCAAGATTTGAAGAAACAGTACTTTTTATTAGACAAGACTGATACAGCTGGGAAAAACCAAGCAGATCTCATATGCTTCTCCCCAATTTTTTTTTTTTTCTTCAGTTATACCCGTTGACCTAATAAAAAATATAATTTCTTGCAAACCATCTCCCTCTTACATCCTAGGAGAATCACAAGTGCAATAACTTTTTACTATCATGCAGATTTTAAAAATATAATATTTAGTCTTTCCTGTAAACATATTTGGAATATGTGAAGGGTTGATGGATATTATAGCTGAGTTTTTATTTCGACAATCTCCTTGCTAAACATTATTGAAAACAGAACTAATCAGACTGGGATTTCTTTTCTTCTTTTTTTTTTTTTTTCCCTTCAGTCAGCTCCTTTGGTCGTAAAGTTTCTCTGTTTTGCTTAAAAAATAAAATATTGAGTAGGAAGAAGCAATATAAATGGATAATGAAAGCAAATTATTATAAAAATGTTTCCCCCTTCACTGCTACAATAAAAACAAATTTTATTATGCTAACAAAGCCAAATTGTCAAATACAGAACTACAATTTGGTTTAATATACCATTGCACACTGCATATTCAAAATGTCCCAAAGTGTCTTATAATAGTAAAAAACCAGCCTTATTACCATATGTGTGTGATTTCCTTATCAACCAAGCACTAAATTGAACAATTAACCATCTAATATATTTACCAAAACTTTCTGGATTTTCTTCTCCCGCAGCTCTATACAGGGCTGTAATCCTGAATTTTTTATTTTGTTTTGGGTTTTGGCTTAGACCATAATTTTGAGTTTTAAAGTGCAAGAACTGATCCAAAACTACACCAGCAGCTCCATGTTTAGTCTCTGGGGCTATATCCCTGTGAGTGCAGTAAAGAGTATTGGTGAAGGTTCACAGGCACTGGGCAGTAATTGCCTTTTGCCTGCACACAGGCTCTCCAAGAGTCCCCAAGCCCACTTTGTGACACATGTCATCCTCTCCAGGGAGGTTGCATACTGCTACCTTATTCTGGAGTCTGTGAGACTCTAGAGTTTACAAACTCCTGAGTCTGTAAAGCTTCTGTAGCAAGAGATTAGGCACTGGATAAGATTGTTTACAAGAGCTATAGCCTCAGTATCTTTGAAACATATACTTAAAGACAGATTTTCAGAAGATATTGACTGTCATGTAAAGACCAAAATATTCAGCCAGATTTGCAGAATTGTACCATGAAGATATCAACCAGTTCTAAAAATCCCTATATTTTCCATTTCATTTATATAAGTAGAAAATAATTTTTTACAAATCTGATGGTCCAGGATAAAGAATTCATCTGAGACTAGCTGTAATGTATACAATATCTAACCAAATTTCATCAAAGTTATTTAAACCCTAGGTCTCTCTGTTCAATATGAGAGTTCAGAAATCTCCCAGATAAAGTTTCTCAAGCCTGTGTCATTTCTGCTGCATCTAAATTTCCCAGCTGCCTGATCTCAGTCCCTGCCAAAGTATTCTCCAAGTTCAAATTTGGGCATGAAGTGGATTTTTTTCAAATGCAGCCATCAAACCAAACTCCTGGGAAAAGACAGAAAGAAATTAATAATTTGAGTCACACAAACTTTTTAGAAGTTTGTAGCATACTAAACTCTAATCCACCTAATGAACTTAACTCCTGACCCCACTGAAATTCACATTCACCCCTTTAAAATAAATCCCACTCTGAACCCACAGTTAATCCTAAAATACAATCTCCTGTGCTGCTTACTTTTTGAGGCCTATTCACAACTGCAAGATGAATCTTTCAATTGCCTGTTGTAACACACCCTGTTCAGTACTTTTGTGAACCACTGGCATATTCCTGACAAAAATGCAAGAAGCTAGTACAAGTGTGCTGTCTCTCCTCCTCCACATAGCTACCTCTAGTAGTCAGATAGTTATTTCTAGCTACCGGTACCTTCCATCAGTAATGTCTTTTCCTGGTAACATTTCATCTTCATTTCAACATGCTGAGGTCTTGGCAACACATACAGTAGATGCTGATCACATTCAGCTGGGGATCTTTTCATGTACTGGGTTATCCTGGCAAGATACTCAGCTGCTTTTCTTGACAGCATCTTGCATATATAGCCCCTAAATGGTTTCCTTCCACAGCAGTGGGATCACCTTTTTCTGTCCTAGGCCCGCTGCTTATCAGCACTGCCAGGATTATACTGAGGCTGGGCCATAGGGAAGATGAAATCCATCTGGTCACTGATGTAATAATGCTCTCTTTAGTTTCTGTTGGCTCCTCCTTCATCCAGCAGTTCCACTTTGTCAGACCCTTTGGGCCTGACAGAGATGCAAGTTCTCTACAGATCTTGAAGACATCTTGCATGGAGGTCTCTGTGATACCTAAGGAGTGCAGGCCAGTGAGTCAAGACAGGACACCTGTAGCTCAGAAGAAATGTTGGGTGTTATTCCCTGTCTACTCACCAGTGCAGCCTTATTGTGCCAAATACAACATAATACATTGTAGGAGGACTTCTATGGCCAGTTTAGCAACTCAACATTAGCCACTTGCTGTCACTGCAAAGACAGATCCTGAAGTCAACTTTAGTCAAGAAAACTCTACGCAACAGCTCAGCACATACGAAGAAAATAACCCAGTCTGGAGCTTCCTCTCCACCTGTGCTATAAAACTAATTCAGTTTTCACCTGAGCACAAATTGTTATCTAACAGCTCTCATACAAGGGAATTTTCAACTTAAGCACAGCTTCAGGGCCACACTCACACCACCATCAATTCTTTCTGTGCTGTCCTGCTTTTTTTTCTTCCTGTTCATAACATTCATGAAGTTTTCCTGTTTCTCATTTTATGGATTCTTTAAGGAGTGACCTTACTCACTCCATCACTTTCCCCAGCACTCATGCTCAAGAGCAAGACTTCTGAATTCTCAGATTCTCTGTCTCCTACCATTAAACTTTTATCTTAAGACCTTGTACTTGTTTTCCACTACTTGCTTTTCTCATTTGATAATTTTTATTTTTTTTTTTCTGTACAGTTGGTCTCCTCCTGGTTTTTGCCTGCTTTTCTCTAAGGCTGAACAAGATTTCTTAGAATCTCACCTGTAAACATATATCAGTGGTCACACCTTGGCTCTAATTAGTCAGTCAATTATGTTTCCAAAGTAACATAAGAAGGGCAGAGATCTCATCTTGATAACATAAACATCTATTCACTCCAGGAACATGCCATGAGGCAGGCAAGTCTGATCCATCAGACACATCACTTTAAACCTTTAACAAGGTGCCAAGTAATTCCTCTCATAAACCTACCAAATTTCTTTTTTAAAACCTTCAAGAAGGGGTTTTCCACATTGCCTTGACAGTTGAAAACTTTATTCTAATTTCTAAATTTTTCTCATTGACAGATAGCATAGGACATTTGTACATTTATCATCATCATTCTTTGTCTTAACATGTTTCTTTTATCCTTCCACAGTGTTTAATTCTTGATGTGTGTGTGGATGGCACCCATCCCTGCTCATCCTTAATACCGCTAATCTAAAGGAAGCATATCCTTTAATCTCTGTTTGTAAGATAAGGATCTCTCTTCTCTTAGTTACTCTAATAACCTTCCTTCCTATCTTTTCCAGTTGGAATTCTCTTTCTTAAGTAGGGGTGATCAGAAGAGCACATAGACTTCCACATCCATTGCAAAGAAGCAGGGCCTTTCCCTTCTGTATCTCCCAACACATCCGAGGATCACAGAATGCCTTTCTCTGGTGTCTTACTGCCATTCTTTAGTGAACAGCGTACATGGATCCTGCATCAAGGATTTATACTACTTCTTTGTTTCCATTATGAAGCTTATTACAGTCTTGTTGGGATCACTAATGTTGAATGTGTCTATCAGCTCTTCTTTTTCTCTGTTTCTGCACTATTACAGGCAAGAATCTCAACTGGGTTTTCATTTTTTACCTTCAGTAAACGTGAAAGAAAAAAAAAATACAACTGATTCCCTCTTTTTTAATCTCTTTGTCAACCCATTATGAGGACTTGTCCTTCTTCCTCTTCTGTGCAGTAGTTAGAAAATGCAATGTCTAAAGACATTAGGTCTAAAGATCTAAAATCTTAAATGCTGCAAGATGTTTTGCTTCTGTTTTGCAGAGCACATGAAGTGTACTCTCACTTAACCGAGCACTGGCAATAGGCTTCTCTTTCAGATTTCTAGCAGTGTTCCAGAGAAAAAAAGATCATATCTTAGCTATCCTTTGCCAGCTCTTCATTCTTTCACCTGTCACCTCATCCTCCAAATCCCTTGCTCACATCTATAAAGGAAGGCCACAGTCCAGCTTGGCAAAAGTACACACAGCAACGTGGAACAACTCACCCAAAATGTTGTGATGTGCATATAAAGGCACTTTTGCTTTTCAACTCTCAATCTGACCATGAGAAAATTCCTGTACCACAATGATTCTTTGCAGCAGATTCTCTCCAGAACACTCCAGCCCTAGAGGACAGATCTTTTCCCCAGTATTTTCACTCCTGCTGCCTTCAACAACTTACAAACTAATCATTATGGCATACATCAAAACCTTTTCTGTAGAAATGTTGGGGTCCTATTCATTTAATAGACACCAGAGAAGATCAACTTCAGATTTAAAAATCTCTGAGTGGCCCAAATTAAGTTATTTTTTCTCTGCTTAGCCTTAAAGCCAAAATAGTATTATTTTCTTAATAGAAATACCCCAGCTTGTTTTCTCTCACAAGCAGAAGCTCTTTAAGTAGAGAGCCCACACTGTAATAATTTACATGGGGAGAACAGATGGAATTGGAGAGGGTCAAGGCTGAGTTGCATGCCGCAGTTTTTTGTGTGCATTCATCTGTGCTACTTTTCCATTTTTGACAATGTAATCCTAAGACTATTGGTATTTTTTTAGACGGTGAATTATAAAGTTAAAAAGGTAACTGTGCTTAGCAAACAGATAGGTCATAAACTAAATTTTACTACACTGTGCCTTCTTATTTCAGTTAGAGGTCCAATTATTAGTATTTTTAAAGACTTCAGAGAGCAATTTGTGAGATGGGGAGAAGAAAATTCACACAAATTTGCCTATGCTTCTGTTTTGAAAATTACTTCAGTTAGTCCCCTAACATATATCATTTTCTGAAGACTGCTCTTCTTCCATCAGCTGCCAGCAGCTTCAAGAAGCCACAGCACAGAAAGGGAAGGAAGAGGTACTGTGGGATCCCAGACACAAAGGTAAATAATGCAGTTCATCCAATGATGATCCTACTTAATATTCTCCACCAGCTTTTTAGAAGGATCATATTAAAAAGGCATGTTGGTACAGAAACAATTAAAGCAATTTTCTTCTTCTATTCTTGCCTTTATTTCTAGATTAGTTGTAGAGATGAGGAAAGGAATATGTCTGCATAATGTTGCATGTCTCTCAAATATGTGTACAAACTGTGAAACTTTTTAAGTCTATGTAAACCTGGTGTTCATCTATGAGGGTATCTGTCTGTGTTATCCACCTTTTGGAATAGGCTGCTCAGGGAAATGGTGGAGTGGAAGTATTTCAATGACATGTAGATGTAGCATTTGTACAAACAGCATGGACTTTGCAGTGTTAGGATAATGATTTGACTCGATGGCCTTAAAAGTCCTTTCCAACCTAAATGATTCTATGATTCTAAAAGAAAGAGGAACATCAGCATAAGAGCATGATTTCTGATTGAAAAGGTGAACTTGGTTGTTATAGTAACTTGACTTTTGCAAAGCTCACTTTCTGACAAAATAAAGGTCTTTTGCATTAGCAGAGCAACTTTTGAGAAAAGATGTAAAATTATATGTGCAAGATATATAATTTGAGAAGTTACAAAAAAATCTTCCCTTTGTCTTTGTTATCAAATTAAGGCAGCAAATACTTTTTTTTGTCAGTGACAAAAGCAATAAAGCACATAAGTCCAAAAACTTTTTTTAAGCTCCCCGTAGATACAAATAGAGGAGAGACTTTTTCTGGCTTCTCAGCAGCAGAGGTAGTTTAGCTGTTGGGGGTGTTGCAGTCTCACACACATTTAGATTCAGTATTCTGCCAAGTTCCCTATCATGTTGTTTTCTTAATAGGCAGGGCATGGGGGAGAGGATTGAACGTTCCATCAAAAAGACTCATAACAAGGTCTCCTTGGTTGACTTCCATATGTCCTTTGTAAGGGATCACATGCTTCTTTCCCTACTCCATAAGTTCTTTCTGAAGAAGGGAAATTTAATACACCTAGGGAGACAGGAGCATGTGTGAAAGTCTTGTCAACTGCTGACAAAGTGTCTTGATGCAGACATTAATTTGTACTGTGTACTTGCTTTTGGGGGAAGATCAGTTTCACACATGTCCTGCTTATTTTTCTCTGACCTTTGAAGGCTAATTCAACATGTATACTTGATTAATTTCATGATCCTATCCAATCTGCACAAAGTGCTCTGTTTGAGCACGTGTAATTAGCCATCTTCTCTTTGCTCTCTTCCTATAGCCTGAATGTAATGAGATACATAATGCTTTCCTAATGTGCTAGAAATTTTATAGGGTTTTTAACTGTCAGTTTGATTTGCTTTTACTGTATGTTCTTTTTTTAAATTGATCCATTCTTTCTCTCTCAACACCCCAGAAATTAAACCTTTAAAAAAGCATTCTTTTCATCCACATCTAGCTAATATATAACATGTATATATAACACCACCATAGAATACATATGCACAAACACACACACACACAACATATGTCTAATAGAAAAATTCCTCTCAGTATGCCTTCCCTGATGCCATATTTGGGTGTTAAATTCAAGCAGAATTCCACAGACCAAACATTATTCTCCAACTCAGATTTGCATATGTACAATCGACAGAGTGGGCAGTCAACACCCAGTCTCCCACCTTATCCATAAAAAATGTGCTCTGTTTCTGGGGCTAACGTCTCAGTTTTGCACATGCACAAACCAACAGACAATGAATGTGCCTGTAGAGACTAATGCATATTTCTCTCACAAGAGTTGCAGAAGCAAAGATCTCCAGTTTGGCAGAAGAAAGAACTCCATCTTGATCTGCTCAGTAAACATGATGCACATATCCCAGTGTAGATTTTCGTTGCATGTTGAAACTGAGATAAAAAAACCTGATAGAAAATTTTGGACACTAGCAACATGTTTTCTACAGCCTGATTATGGGTAGGGACTACAATCCTCTTTTTCACAGCTTAGCAATCTTTCCTGAAACATGACTTGTTTTAAACCTTTCAGAAGAAAAAAATGTCATGGGTATCACCATTATTGTAGCCTCATAATGATTAAGGAATCTCTACAACAATCCTGAAGTTTATGCTGTTAGGATCAAATAGCAAGTCGTGTAAATAAAAGCCCAATTAATTTTTTCAACCCTTCTCTAACAAAAGCATGTCCCTTCTCACAAAAGCCAGAGGGATACAATGATATTTAACAGGATTTGCCCAAGACACCATAGCCTAACATCAGGAATAAGAAATGGGACCTCCTGATTCACAGTCTCATAGTCTAGTTCATAGACCATGTAAGTAAATATATGTTATATGTGCTTGGGAAGAAATATTGGTTCATGCATAAAGTTACTGTAACCTCCTGAAAAATATCATAACTTGTAGAAAGGACAGTAAAGTCACTTAATGGAAGAGACTGTAAATAAATCTCCATTCCTCCGGAATAATGACTAAACAATCAGAAGATTGATTTTGCGGTTTAATTTAAATGACCCAGGTTATAAAAAGTAAATTCTTTATCTAATTCTTAATCAGCTCTAAGAAAGGTGAGCCACTCTGTACATGCTTTCTTGCATTGTTCTTCTGCATTTACACCACAAATGCTCTGGCCTTTCTCAGGATTGAAATAGGTATTTTATCATGATCGATGACTGCATATCTACAGCACTGACTACATCTGTGCTGTCCAAGGAGTGAAAGCTTTGCTTCAGCTTAGCCACCTGTAAGACTGTGAAATGATATTGATTTATTCCTATTTTTCAAAGGGTGAGGATTAGCTGCCCAGGGAGACTAAATTCTGGACTGTTCCCCTATGAAAAATCCAGCAGTAAGTTTGCAAATAGTTGCTTGGTTAAGAGAAATATACATTTAAATACTTCTAATTTTGCTAGTATAACTTATTTTAAGGAGAACTGGATGAAATTTCTATTTCTACTCTAAACATAATAAACTTTTACAAGAAAGAGTTTATTTCAGTGACAATTCTACGAGCAGTGTGGACCAATGCCTTCTCCAGTCACTGGGAATCTGCACATAGATTATGCATATGTGTAACCATGGGATGGGATCTTGTAACAGTATTTGGCTGTTCTGCTAATTCCTCATGATAGATAAACAATGTGTTTCTTACTGACACTTCTCAGAAAGTAGATAATGCAGAAAAATTCTTTCAAGTCAGAAAGGAAAGAAGGAACTTGGAGGAGGGAACAAAAGAAAGACTATGTACCCCGAAAGAAAACAACATTAATCATCCCAAGTCACAAAAATATTTAGAAACTAGGGTTTGTGCTTGTAGCTACCTGCCCAACATACAAATCTGTCACTTAAATTACAATCACAAGCCAAACAGAGTGTGGAGATAAGAATTTAGGCAATGCCAGTTGTTTCTGTTCTGTTTTAAAATATATTTTCTAATCTGGTTTTAACTTTTTATATATATCATTTATCTGTCTTCGGTATCTCCTTTGTGCTTCACTGTCTTTCTAACCTGTTAACTTGTCATTTATACTCTCCAGTATCTGCTTCAGTTGAAACAGCTGCTTTTCTTGCATTCTTTTCTCTCATCCTGCACCTATGCTCCTTTTCCCATACAGTTTTCAAAATGCAATGCAAGATTTTAATTGAAAAAGGGCAAAAAAATTTCCTCTTCTCTGTAACTGCCTTGAGATTTTTGAGACAACTGAAGACGGTATTTCAGAAAATAACTTCAGTTCAATCTTAACACTGTTTTGCCAGTCTGCATAGATTATCTCCATCTCTAAGTAGCGATTATATTTCACTTCCAGGTCTAAATATCCCCTCATGGTGTCTGTCCTACCGAGGCAGCACTAGTGCTGGTTCAGTTGTGTGCAGGAAAAGAAGCAGTGCCTTCTCTGACACCTGAGTCACTTGCACCATGCTCTCCTTTCTCTTTTCTGGTGTAACTGTAGAGGAGGAACCCATGTCAGCTCCCATTTCTACCAGACATCTTAGCTACGCTTTAGACCTGAATGTTTTTCTTCCCTTATCTGATCCCACTCCCTCACTGAAATGCTATGTCTTTTGGATTTAAGAACGTTGGCTGTGTTACAGATCCAGTCTGATTTGTGTGTGACAGAAAATCTGCTTTCATGATTTGCTTACTTCTCCATTTGTTTTCCTCTCAGCTATAAATAAACAGTGCAAATGGTATATTTTTCTGAACTGTTTCTCCCTGTCCCATGCCAAGGACAGGAGGAAAGGGGTGTGAGGGTGTAGAGAGAATCCATCCAGGACAACTGAGAAAACTAATATAGAGGATGGCATATTTTGGGGCAGTTGGTGTCTTCAGGAACAAGATAAGGACAAATGTTTTCTTTTGTCAATTCCTGAAAATGTAATTCCGCTGTCAAAAGCGAGCTGTTCTCTTTGGCACATAAGGAACTGAAAAACAGTAGAAACACCAGCAGAGAGTAAAGCATTCAGAAAGGGAGCTGGTGGGTGGGGGGGAGGACATTAGCTCAGCTCTTTACTACATGATATGTCTTGAAGACAGACCAAAGAGAGGATTACTATTGCCATCTCAGAAGTGAAACCCATCCGCTATCTTCATGTGAGAAACACATTTCAAAGTTTTTTGAGAATTACTGCAGAGACCGCAACTCTTTCGTGTGACTGGGTGTGACTTCCCAGACGTGAAGTGTTCTGCTACCAATCCATCAGAAACTAAACAGGCAAGTGTGAAGTGGTGAGGATAGCAAACAAATGTTTATGTAGTTGTATGCTGCACAGCAATGACTGGGAAAGAGAGACATTACAAAATGAAGTCTCTATGAACTTGAATTGCGTGGTCTGGGAACATGCCATTTTTGTTTGGGTCCTAGTGGTCTTATGGAAGTCGGGGAACAGGCACACAGCTCTTCTGATACTAGAGTATATATCTCCTAGAAGGATTTTTCAAAATTATTTTTCAAGGCTGGCTTGGATACCTCTCCTTTTTGCATTACATCAGCACTGTGCAGCTCTGCTTGAGCACCTCCCCTTAAACTAAACTCCCAGTTGGTTGGAAACACTGCCCACCTATTTTTTCTTTTTTTTAAAAAAAAAGTAAATTGGAAAACACAAAGGGACAGCCAAGGTCTCATTGGCAAATTTGTTTCTTTCAGCACTGAAGAAAACAATCAGTCAGACCTGGCAGTCAGAAGCAGCAGTGATTAGGTCATTGTCCAACAGGAAAAGATACATTCCACTTAGCTGGACATCACCAAACATTTTTTATTTTCATACACAAGATCAGCAAGCATGAAGCCTGTTCATCTAGTATTAAACAGTAGAGGCTCAAATGTCTTGCATAGCTACTTTATAATTCTCTTTCTCTGCTGATAACCAAGGGGCAATGAGCTGAAAAATCAATGAATATCATGTCAATTCAATGTATATCACTGTTGTGACATAGCTTTTATGTAAGATGAGTTTCAGACACAATATAAACTTTCCACATTGAAGCTAGGGCACTTAGGTAACACTTTGGAAACTAACATTGAAGTTAGAGTAACTGTAGATGTTGGGGGATAAAGCAGAGAGGGGCCTCCAGTAAGTCCTTTCAATTTCTAGACTCTGCTGGTTTCTGCTAACAAGATAGAAAGGCCTTAGAATTATTATCATAATTATTCATAAAACCATTGTTGTAGGGGGTGTATATTATCCTAAAAGCATGAGATTTTATGAAACTTGCCCATACTTGCAACAAAACTTCCTATCAGAAATTGTATTAGTCCTTTCCTCCCTGTGGCATACCAATTTCTCAGGTCTATCAACTGCTCAGCCATTCAATAAGGCAAATAAATGTCTGCTTAAGTCCAGTGATCTTTCTCATTTTTGAGCTAAGACAGATTTGAGGACTGTGTTAAGCTTGATTTCCCTGATGGATGATGTGATGCCCATGCCCCAAAACAAGTTTTAGAGAATTCTGTAATTGGCTCAAAAGTCAGCATTACCCACATTGAAACATCAGCATCTCAAGCTGTGCAGCAAAATGACAGCTGTATGCAGAAAGAACAAAAAAACCCACCTCCTAAAATCTGTAAAATGAGGAAAATGGCCAGAATTCCTGTGGCTGTCTTGCTCATTTCTTGACTGATATTTGTTGTTAAAAAGCAATGTACAGAGGATTAGCCAGAGCGATTTGTTGATCACACATACATCCCACATTCAGTACTGTTCTCCATTAATGGACTAGTGGACTGACAGAACAGGAACAACAGGGCCACACCCTACTGACTGCTGTGTACAAAGCAAGACTGGCCTACACAACTATGAAAGAGTAATGATCAGAAATAGGAGGAAATAAGCAACTTTATCCAGACTTTTTCAAGTTAAAGGGACACCAAGATATTAATCTCTTATTACACCATGTAATCAAAGCAATGTTTACACAAAGAGTAAGAGACTGTGCCCCAGGACATGAACTAGCTGTTGCTGAAATTTAGGAGAAAAGTTCTACTGCGAATCTCATCCTTAATTGACTGTGAAAATATTTCTTGCACCTTTCATATAGGCATCAGTCTCTGTGCACCCTGAGAGGACACTATAGTCTAACTATAGCAAATGTAAGCTACTGATAAATTATTTTCCTTATTCTGAGTGATTCAGTGAGACCATAACCTGAAAATTTCAGAAGCATCTTTGTGTGCTTTCTTGTCAATCCATCGATCTGGTGGGTCAGTACCCAACTGTCTGTGCCCTGCATTCTTTTTCTGACAGCTCAACCTTTTCTCATAACAACAAATTCTACAACAGACGACGTAGAGGCACTTGGAGAGCTGTGCCGATGCACGAAAACACCGGTCTGGTGTGACATTCTTTTGTAGCTCCTAAGTCAGTCCTAAAACGCTCTGCCAAGTTTTTCAATTAAGGTCTAGAAAAACAAAATGTCCTTGCTGAAGAGGTAACCCACTCACAACATGAAGGACAGGGGAGATAAGGGGTGTTGAGTAATGTCCCCATAACAGACTTTCAAGCAGCTATGCCCACCTACCACAGCAAACTTATTTATCCGCTGAAAATAAACAATGACACTTGTCTATACAAATTGTATGTATTCTCCAGATAAGCAAAAGGTGTTTTATTTGTCAGGCCTACAGACACTGACTGGAAAACCTGTTCCCTCCTACTTCCATTCCCTTTCCTCATCCTTTCTCCAGCAGAAGCTTCCTCAGAGCCAGTACTCTCTTAGACTGCATATGAAAAAGTGAAAATATGCCTCTGAATAACCTCCATCTCTTTTGCTTTGTTCTTCAATTTAAATCTTTGACCCTTTCCCCTTTATGTCCCTTCATCTCTTTTAGCCCTTACTGGGCTTGCTCTTTCTTACCCCACCTCTGATTGTTGCCCAACCAACTGCTCAGACATAATTTTCCATCTCCCAAATTTCCAAACACCTGAATCTAGCACTTCTTCACCCTTCCATGAACCTTCTTTCCCATCCATCATCTGCCTAGCAAAGGAGGTAGCAGCTACCATTTCTTGATGCTGGGTTTCCTTGTTGGATATTTTTCACATTTTTTTCCTTTCTCCCAGTTCCTGTGCTGCACACCCATTTTGTTGTCAGTTCCAGAGGTGGAGAAACCCAGGAGGAGAATAATGGTGCATAATAGCCCATGAGAAGAAGCTGAATGCAGGCCTGCCTTCAATGGACACAGAAAGCACCTAAGATATCTGTCACTGAAAGACCAATGACGGAGATATTTCACAAACCAGACAAAATGCTTCAGAGTGCTTAATCCTCAGCTGAAAAGTCAGGCAGGTTTTCTTCCCAGTTGTACCAAGCAGGTAACCAGCCTGGCAGCTCATTTAGCCATGGGAAGATATCTCATCTAATAAGTGCAAGAAGTTTTGTTTTAGACAGGGACACCTTTAGAAAATCAAATCGGCCATTAAAACACCCCCAACCCCCCCCAAAACCTTAAATTTCATGGAATTTAAAAGAAAAAATATCCACCTGAAAGCTGTCTAGGAGAGAGTATGTCACAGAGGAGGAACACTTGTCACAGAAATCTGCAGAAAACAGACATCATACCTGCATCTCTTTGACAGAAGCTCAGTATTAGACTGCTCCTATCTTCATTTCATACTAGCTACTTTTGAGCTCAGATGGGCTTTTAGAGGATTCAGCCTTAATACCACCAGTAGTTTAAAACCATAAAATGGGGAAAACAAACAAGGGCTGTAGTCAAAGGCATTGTGGTTTTTTCTCTCTACTGTTAGATTTTTTTGAATTTCTGTCGGATAGTTAGTTCAAGTTCTTATACAAACTGAAGGAAAAAAAAATAATTTCTTGTATCTTGATATTTCCCTTTAGAACATGGACACAGCTTTAGGTACCCTGACTACAGAAAACATTGCAGAAAAAGAAAATGTGACACTGCATGTAAATGTTACGTATACAGAATTGAAATAATTTTGTTATTCATCCAGGTGATACAAAGCTACATCACAACATTTTTACTCCAATTAATGACATCATGTCACAAGAAATCCCATTGACTCTAACAGGACTATTTAATTAGAGACTGACTCCAAATATGCTGTAATTGCAGCCAAGGGTTGCACTGACTTCACATTTCTAACCAGACCTTGGTAAAACAGTGTCCAGCATGAGGAGTGTCAGAATTCAACTTGTATGAGGGAGTTCAGGAGAGTTAGCTCCCTTACTATTCTCACATTGGGAAAGGTGCCTGGCTGATGTACAGGATGAAACCTATGCATCAGATGATTAGGGTGAAATCAACCATTAAATTAAGGACAGGAAGAGATGTTCCTTTCCTGTTCACATTGGAAAGAGACCAACATGGGGTAGAGAAGTTATTTTCTTTCCTCTGTATTATGAGACACTGTCCTCTTTGAAGGAGTACACCTAATGTCATTGCAGGGATCTATGACACCAATGACAACCACAATCATTCTTCTTCCTGTGGCAGGTTGCAATTTTGAGGTCCTCTTCTACTGTGGTGCTCAAGTGGGTCTTGTAGGTAGTAGGAAAAATTTTGGAAGTCATCAAGTACTGTCACTCTCAGGGAGATATTCTGATTATTTTGGAACTGGAAAAGTGAATTTGACCTTGTCATAACTGGTATTTCTTGGTGTGGTTGTGCCTGTATTGAGACTGTGAAGCACTACAGAAGAAGGTGGGGTAGTTTGTGATGCTGAAATTTTAAGTAGTTGTGTAGTCTGTTTTGCTGGGTTTTGTTGGAAGAGCTTCTTTCCTGTTCTATTTGGTGTAGCTGACAAAAAGAAGCCATGGTTAAAAAATAAACCATCTCCAGTCGTCAGGAGCATTGTAATGCACACTCACATCTTGACAGTTTTTCACAGCTTTCCAGTGTAGGAGGAGAGTGCTTGCCACTAGACCTGTAAATATAGTTTTTAGAGAAGGTTCCTGCTACTTTTTGGCCTATATGCATTTGAGAAACAAAATTGAGTATGGCATACTGAATTTTTGAGCAGGACACCGTAGAAATATGAAACAACAAGGAAATTAGAGCTCAGAAATCACAGAAAATTGAAACTCAATCTAGGCAAAGACAAAAAAAAAAGAGTAGAACAGGCAGAGACATTCAATATAGAGAGCTGTTAAAGCAAGGATAATGGCTTTACAAGGAGATTTTAATTCAAAAGGATAATGAAAAAGAAAACAAAGAGGTAATAATCATCCATCCATCTCAGCACAAATAGTTGTTTTGTACAGCGTGTGAAGATTTCAACTGTGATATAATTTGCCAAACATATAATATTCCTGCTATTAATATGCATTTGCCTGCAATGAGGAACAAGATCTGAAGTATAAATTGGAATATAATTTTTTTTAAAATACCTAAACAATTTACTACTTGAGCCTGCAAGACCAGCAACAAAATTCCAATGAAGTACTTACAAAAGAGTCAACAAGAGGTCACAGAAAGGTCAAAATTGTACATGATGTGCTCCAGCCACCCAGCACCACTGCAAGCTGCCAAACCAAGCCTGAACAGAGAGGATACTGAAAACTATATCACATCATTCAGTAACATGCACCAGTCTTGACTTGAAAGAGGACAGTCTTGGTGCTTATCAAGTCCTTAAAATTTTGCTCACATTAACAGCAAGACAGAAGAGTGGAGGCATCTTTCTCAGTGTTGACTTTGGGAAAATTAAGATTTTAAAAATTCAATGAGATTACTGATAAATCCTTCAGCACTTTTTAAACAGCTATTTCTGCTCAAGCTGTCAATATTCTAATCAATATGTCAGAGGGCAAATGCCTTGTAGCAGACCAGTTAAGATACTTAACCCAATTCTTCCAAAATAAGTAGCCTTCACTAATTTCTCACTATATATAGGTTAACCCTCAAGAAAAAATGCATCTAAATACCTAATGTTTGTGCGACCTAATGTAATTTATAGTAATGTTTCTGAGGGAAAAAAAATCAAAAAAACAAAAAAGTTACTGAAATCTAAGGTCCAAGTTCAACAAATCATAGGCAAGTTCCTGACTCCAGGCTCTGCTAATATTCTTCATTTACATTTTGATACCAAGCAGTCCTAAAAAATTTAAATTAAATTAAAATAAAATAAGAGTTGAAGACATCACAAGAGTATAATTTTCTTCAATCATGCTATTTCCCCTTGAGAACAAAATGACACTGAGAACCTCGAGAGCCATAGGAGTTATGATAGCAGTGAAAATCCCTCTCCTCCACTCTATCCCAAAAGGTATCAAAGGAAATTGCCTACTGCACATTGTGGGCATAATCCACTATTACTTTTACAGTAATGCTGAAGAACTCTGCAGAGGAAATGGTAAACACAAGAGTGTTGCTTTTATAAGCTCTAGTGCCGTGCATGCTCACTGCTTATTGCTTTAGGTTCTTGAAACATCGCATAAAAATATATGGATGGATCCTTAGGTTCACTCCAGAGATTCGCCTCATCTGAAGCCTACTTTCAGAAGCTGCCAGAAGAAGATGATGGGGGATACAGAGCTGTAAAACACACATGCAGCAGGGTGATCCTTCCCCTGGCACATCTTCCCACCTTCTAGCTTCTTTAAATGAAGAGAGATTTTGAATGGGTGTTTAAAAGAGCCAGATTTCACAGTGGTGAAATCCCATGTGTGCTGTTTTGACAACCCAGCTTGTAACCTCTGGTCTAACCCCAGCGTGGGTAAGAAGTATGACACAGTGATTTAACACTGCACATTTTCTCAGTGAATCAGCATACATATCCAGGACAGGAATTTCTTGGTCCTCAAAATCATACTACTACGAGCGGATACTTAACACCAACAAGTAATTCGTTGTCCCTTCTTGGCCCATGTATCTTTCACTCTCTGCATAAGACAGTATCTTGTTCCACTTCCACCTATTAACTCTATTTTGAATGGGGGGGGATTCATGTTCTTTTCTGTCATTACCACTGGGGGAAGAAAACAAGACCCAAGTAAATCATCCTCACTGCCTTCAGTGGGATTGCTCTCCCAGACCTCTGTGGGGGTCTGCTGCTTACTAAGAGAAAAAACCAACATTCTCTGGATGACAGGGCCTCAAAGGCAGGGCTGTACAGTGGGATGTAAGTCAAATCAGAGCTCAGAATACATGGGTCTTCATCCTGGCTCTGCTATTTCCCTTCTGGGTGACCAAGGTTGAAGCATTTTGCTGTATGTCAATGACCCACTCAGTAAAAAGGACACAGATACTTCTTGTGAAGTCTGTTCTGGTTTATGCCTTCCATAGCAATGGTTTTTGCTGTCATATGCTCCCACTTTTTATTCCTAGGCTTGTTGAGACCTCTAAGATATGCAATGGGACTAGATGAGAAAGAAGATCATAAAGAGCCTTACAGACCATGTGCCAGACAGTCATCATCTGGATTCTGACATTACAGAGGAGATAATCTTGATGAACTGTGGTTGAATAAAAAAAATAATATATTAAGTATAAATCCAAGAAGGCAGTGTAAGGAGATGAACTCATCATGCTCAACAAAACTGCACAAAGTTTTGATGGAGATATAAAGGTCTGAGAGTCTTCTAATGAATGTGTCATATTTTCATACTAATTTATTTTATGGGAGTTTAGTTGCAGGGGACTCGAGGGGGGTTGTTTATTTGGTGTGTTTGGTTGGTTGGTTTGTTGTTGTTGTTGTTTGGTTTTTATAATTGGTTCAAACACATGAACTGAAAAACTAATCTGGAAAAATTTTAATCACTTAAACAAATCACCACAATAATTTTATGTCATTATAAGCGTCTGCCTCCAGTGCCAAGGCTTCAAAAGATTATTTCTTCCCTTTGGTTACAGAGCATTAATAGATGTCCAGTGAATGCAAGCAGTGGGGAAAAAGGCAACACATATACACAAAAACTGTGGGAGATTAAATGTTTACAGATACAGTGCTGGAACAGCAAATTATTACATATATTTTTTGAGGATTTGGGATATTGATGTGAACTGGAATAAACCCTGAAATTATGTATTTAGCCAGCCTAAAGAAAAGTAAGCATTTTGAAAACAGTCTGGGAGATGCTCCTATCTCCCATATTTTTGCAATATGTGATTGAACCTACCACAGCAGCCACAATACTATGGCTTTGCTAATTAGCTGCCCTTCAGTAGCACACTGTCTAATGAGAGCATCAACCTTAGAAGTTTCTCTCAGCCTCACAGCAAAGATGTTTCAGAAAAAGCTGTAGTGAGATTTGCTATTAAATGTGCCTTTCTTAATTCATCTCGTTAAGAGCATAAATAGAAAGGATAACTAGCTCACCATCTACCCTTTTCTGTCTTCTGCACCTCCTGTCTTTCCTCCTTCTGCACCATGCATACTCTGGGGAATAACACTGACTTAATTGTACATTGCAGGGAAGAGGAACTCAGGTTTCAGTGGGACCTCAGGTGGTGACAAGTAGCAGCAGCGACCAAGGCTAAGCTTAAAGTAGAGGTGTCAGGAAGAGATACAGAGTCCTTCTGCCTCACCTGGCTCAGTAAAGCTGGCTTAGTCTGCTCTACTGTGAGGGACAGCACTTTGGCAAGGAAAACATCAGGTTCTCATATGTAGATATAAGCAAATAAACCTGAAAAACAACATCAGGTAGGAACACAGCAGAAAAACTGCCAGGAGGGGAAGGGGAGGCAGGAGAGGGGTGTTAGGGGGGAAAGATTAATTAATTAAAATCCTTCCATTTCAGGAAGCTGTGAGTATTCTTATCCTTGTGCTCTGAAAAGGTGAGGCAGCCCTGCAGTCACTCTTTTTTACCAGCACTGCTGCTTCAAAGCCCCACAGAGGAAATCTGCATAAGAGCTGCCCTGAAAATGAGGGCAAACTGGGCACTGGCACCATGAAATACGTTTCTCTCTTACATTCTCCTCCATAGGAGATGACAAATGCTATGAACTGAAGCACAGTATGGCCTGACAAAGAACTGTGCTGGTTATAGTGCAGAAAGGCAGGTAATACTGTAAAACTGAGTGCTTTTGAAGCAGGCTATACTACTGCCAGGTCTTTAGAGTGTAGAAACTTTGTTAATAGGGATGTTTCAAGCTGGGTTTTTTGGGAAATGCTTTGCTTTATGTTGTATCACTAGATTTGCTTTTATGCTATTCTGAATATCCTACTCAAGTCCGAGAAATTCCATGGATTATCTCTTTCCTCTGGATCTGGTGTATGATTGTTTGTCCAATTAACACAGGTAGTGGAAAAGACCCAAATCCACAAAGCAGAATAATTACTAGGAAAAGATTTCTGAGGATCCCAAAAGCTTTGGGGAGAGTTGTGGGAAGCAGAAAACTCAAAAACCATGCATGATGGTATGAACAGCCCATGGCAAATAATCCTTTCAGTAAGTCAGCATTTCCAGTTTTCTCTCATTATACGGTATTTGACATGACTTGTCTCTGAAACAGAAAACCCCAGATATGAACAAGGATTAGCTGAAATACATTGCCATAAACCTAGCCTACTTAGGTTGTGTCAAGTTTCAGAGAGCTGTAGATGTATTATACCCAGAGCAAGCAAGGCTGAAGCTTCGTGCTGCAGGAAGAAGGGAAAAAGAAGGAGGTGGTGAGTCAGGAAGATGTGGATGGCAATGCCACAGCATTTAACAGAAAGTACCTGGCACCACAGCATTTAATGAGAACTGGTCTTCTGCAGGACCCTGTGGGCTGCATGGATGGCACCTTTTGGTACTAATCCCTCCAATGACTTCTCACCTCCAGGGAGCGGGGGATGTGAGGAGCATGAAGATGGTTTTTCTCCCCTGCAAATAGGGTCTGCAAGTTAAAGCGCCAGTGCTGGTAATGCTAAACGCTGATGAAGCTTTTGCTTCAAACAAAGACATAAAAAGTGGTGTGGTAAAATGAACCCACTTAAAGAGCTGCAGTTTCAGCAAGCTGCTTTCTGAAAGGCAGCACACTGTTTGTCTTAGCATCTAGAGACTTAAAATCACAACCATCTCCTGAGCAGTGTTTCTCTATTCTGTCCTTTTTAGCTGTCTCTCCCTGGTGAAAGGACGATCTCAGAGAGCCCAGCTCTGCCGCGGGCACGCAGTCCATCCTCATTTCTCTCTCCCTCCTGACACCCTCCAGCAGACCCTGGGGGCTTTTGTTTCCCTGTGCCTGCGGCGATCCTGTCTCCTCGCTGCCTCCTGCAGCCCCAAGCCTGCGCTGCAGTCAGCCCGCATGCTTCATTCCACAGGAGCAGCTGCGACACAAATCATACGACGAGACACAGAGGATTTCACAAGAAAGACCAGAAAAATAGAAAAGAGGAATCATTTCCAGAAGTGGTTAGTTTTAATGTCAAAATACAAGTGTGGAGCCTGTTTTGGCAGCAGAACTTAGGAAAGTGAGACATTCTCAGAAGTTACCTTGCAAATTTAGGCTCCATGCCAAGCTTTACCCTATTTCTTCCGGGTGTGTTGAAGAAATTTGTTTCTTCTGTCTTTTGCCTGACAGCTGCATCACTAACTGGAAATAAGGCATGGGATCTTAATTGTCATTAGCACCTCACATATTGAATACTTACTTTATTTCCTGCAACCAGTGCGTTACATTTGGGATTCAAAACATGGAGACAACGGGTCCAATTCAAGAAAACAACTGATTCCATTAAAACACTCAATATATAAAGGAATATTTTAGCCTGAGTAGGAAGAAGCAATAAAACATCACCCTTTTAACAGTATACCATCATTTTGCCTGCCTGCAGTCACTCCATGTGTACAAATGAAATGTTTTAGAAAAAGCCACATCCCATGAACATGGCAGAGGCAAATCTACCCCTCTGAGGACAGTGAGTGAGTGCATAAACCAACCATTATCATGTCAGCACTACTGGCATATCTCAATAAACCTATCTAATGTAGCTACTTCAAACACGGTAAGCCACTATTGCATTTCACTGCACAGTCTCTCCATCTGAAAAGGTTATTGTTGTTACAGTCTAGATGCTACTTCACTTAGCTCATCCTATGAGAGATGCTAGATGCAAAAGTGGAGATTATTACCGAGATAACCCCTCTGTCAGTCCTTGTAAGTTGCTCCTCTGATCTCATCCAAAAATAAGATTACCCAGAGGCTTTAATGAACTATATTTAATTGATGTCTGGTATTAACTGCACCTTCATAAAAGAGATAATATCTTTTCCCCAGACACATATCACTCATACCCTCACATAAATCTAGTGTTTGTTGAGTGGGGCCATTTATATCATCTTCCAAAATGTCAGAAAGATCAGTTCTTGCTCCAGTTTCTAATTTCCTGATATAACGGATATGCACATCCACAGTTGCCAGGCAGCAGATCTCAGGCTGTAGCCTCCACAGCATTATTCTTCCTAATTTCCACATTAATTATTGTCAGGTTAAAATATATTAATTAGTAACAGTCAGAAACAGCATGCTCCATTGTTAAACACTGGGATTACCTGGCATAGCAAAAGAAGGCAAGTAATCTTTAGGGCAATATCTGAAGGATTGATTGAAGCAGAAATGTACAGAGGATATCCTCAGAGGCAGGAGCTCCCTTTTCCAGCAACAGGCACGTCCTTTCTCCTTTGCATCTGTATCACCAGCACAGGCTCAATACAGGCTGTGTAGGAAGAGCCACAGACAGGACAAATAATTGTGTGAACCTCTATGTCTGCATGGCGCTGAAGAATGGTCCACAAGGCTGAGAAAGGGCAAAAATTGGCAGGTTCAGCTTCTCTTGGAGAAATACCTTTAAAGTATCATCTAAACCCGGGCCAAAATATTAGCAAAATACCAGACACTGCCCAGGAATAAGTATTCCTGATGCGGGTGTAGCAACACAAGTGTGTGAGAGGAAAAGGGAGACAGCCTGCCATGCTTGGTAGCAGTGCCTGGATGGACCACATTCCTTACAGCTGAGAAAACTACAGAGCAATCCTTGGGGCTGATGATGAGATTTCCCCCAGGGTACACAATCTCTGCTCTTTGTAGAAAAAGTGCCTGGTCAAGCACACAGAGTGCTGGGAGATACACAACCTGTACAGTTGGGAAAAAGGCAGCGAAATCAAATAACATCAGGTCCAGCATCTGCTACTGATAATCACTTGAAAGGTAACCAGTCCCAAGAATTTTTCACCATTAGAATGTAAAGAAAATATCATATTTCTCACACTCTCTGCTGAATGAAAACTGGGAGGGGAGCAAAAAATTCTCAAAGTATTAATAAGAGAATCACTCATATATATATATAATGAGCAAGAGCATTGTGTTTCTCCAATGATACTACTTTAAAGAGCTGTCATCCAGCTGTATGAACACTCATTTGCAACACACATAGATCAAAGGATCTAGCCTACCCCAAAACCATCTCCTTAGACAGTGTCATAACTCATTGCCAGGAAAATTGCTTTGACGTCATATACTTCCAACAGGTAAGATCAAAGGGAACCACGTATGAAAAACAGATTTCTCCATCTACCTGTTCACATAATTCACGTAAGTTCACATAATACCCTTAAGAAACAGAAAGCCAAATACACCAGTAAGCTCGACTTGTCACATGCACCTGTTGCCATGTGAAATCAGAAAAAATCTTCCTCTGATTCTATATGCATGAAACGATGGAGACTGTGCCTTCCCAGTAAGGGTGCACCTGCTGATGCTTGCTTTGCCCATCCTCTGTCTAGCTCTTAACTATTCATGAGCCAGGGATTATTGATTTCCAGGCTCTATTACAGGCTCTGATTATTCATTGAAGTCTCAGTGGGTAACTAGAGGAATGATTTGTCACCGTCCAACCATTTGAAAAATTGTTAGTGGCCAGCACAACCTTACCTGGCTTGTTTTGCTAATGTGATTGAAGACTGAGGGTGTGCAACCGGAGCCTAGGCATACGCTTTCCTACCTGTGACACCTGGAATTAAGTTTCTCTTCTATAGTACTGAAAGTCTTCAAACCCCATTCATTCAGCAGGAGTTTGAGAACACTGAGCATTGGAGTGATATTCCTGGTGCCTTCCATGAAAGTGATCCCAAAAGCACAAAGACAGACAGACACAAATGAGGTACTGAGGGATCAAATGCCTTATCTGTCTCCATCTCTATTTTGAGAGAAAATACTCTTTCTCATCTGTTGCACTTTTCATTTCATTTCAAACAGCACACAGATTTTTCCACATTAAAGTGTCTTCATCCGCAGCCAAATAAAAACATTTTGATATTCAAGGCTTTTTTAGATTCATATCCTTGAAATCTGTAGAGGCCCATTAAAAGCCGTGAGGTATCCTCCTCATTAAATGTGGCTCTACAGATGAGCATAGGTTGTAATAGGTTCTTCTCGGTAAAACTGCTACCATATAAGCATCATATTAGGGTAAAAAACAAATTAAAACCCTGTTAGTCAGAAGCTTATCTAGGCTTGAATTAACAGCCTGCACATCCAACTTCCCGTTTGCTGTGTGCAGCCTTGCTGCAAACGTTCAACACCTCACGCTGCTCCTGTAATTGTGTCGAAAAAGGCCATCAGATTCAGAGCACTGTTTCCCATATTTCTGAATTACATTTATAGACTAAGGCACTCCAGGGTACAGCATACGCTTATCTTTCTGCACTTTAAAACATGGCAGGGGTACCGCAGTCCTGGACTAAAGATGCATTAGCAGAGTCATGTGGTGACAAATTGCATAACACCTGCTTCTACTAGTTTTAGCTCTAGTCTGCTATTAGTCCCTTGCTTTTGTGAACAATACATTTTCCCGTGAAAGAATAATATAAAACTCAGTCAAGGAAGAGCTGTATATAAATGCCAGTGCATTAAGCTGAGAAAGCATTAGAGAATGTCCCTGTCAGCAACCAGGAAGGCCAAAAAGCTTGAAAGCACGAAGTTTACACACAAGAGACTGGTGACACACCACACAATGTGACATGCCTCTGTCACTTCACACACCAGCACAGGGCAGAGATAGATTTGGGTCAATCCCAAAGGTAACATTGCTCATCTACAAAGGTTAAACCTCATCCATTTGGATCACAGTCAAACTAAACTGGAGGAGAAATAGCATCCTGTGGAACCAGGCACCATTGCACTACTGCTCTGAAGGCAGCAGCAGCAGCCATTTAACCCTGCTTGCACAGATTATTTGGAGTACTCAGCATTGACTGCTCTTGTTAGACCATGGTGCAAAGGCACTGTCCTGAGGTCAGGGAATGAGGAGGGTGTTGCAGTAACCAGCCCAGAGTATGGTCCCAGTCACCCCTTGATTTCATCACTACAAGAAAGGGTGATGAAGGTCCATAGAAAAGATGGGGACAGTCCTCTTCAGCCACAGCTGGTGAGAAACCAAGAAAATACAGGCTAATTCCCACTTTTTGTGGTAAAATGATGGAAAACTCTATCAAAAATTATGTCTTGCAGAGCTCTGTTTCTGCAGCAGATTAAAGCAAAAATAGAGCTTGGGCTGTCAGGAGAGAGTGAAACCCAGACTTGTGGAAGAAGTACTCCAGCTGAGGACTAAAACTCAGGAGTAACAGTCCCAGGCATGATGGAAAATACAATGAATAAGCCAGTGGTGTGAATCAAAATTATTTTTTTTTATTATTATTATTATTATTATTATTATTATTGGAAATAAATTTGGAATAGGGAAAAACAAGGGGAAAATATTTAAACGGCAAGAGAAAAGGTAAGATGATAAGAAAGGTTGAATACAAAATATTCTTTGCTGAAGCAGGCATTTAGCCTCAGCACAAGAAAGGCACATCTGGTGGTGGCCTAGGACTCCCAGAAATTTCCTTGTGGTGTTTGTTTGGAACTTATAACATAAAAAAAAAGACACCAAAATAAGCATATCTGGTTTTGTTCAGCACAGAAATTCAACTACATTTTCACTTCACAAACATGACACAGGTATATGTAGGTATACAGTTTTCATGCTTCTGAGTCATGGAAATAAGGTTGTATTACAAGCTGGTGTGGCACACTTGCTAACAGGAGGCTGGGGCAACTGAGTTTAGGAACACAGAGAAAGCAATGCCATCACCATGGCACTAATGAGACTTATATGCAAAACACAAATACCCCAATGATACTTAAGATGTACTCTTAAACCATCTGCACATCTTAATTAACTACATGATTCCTGCTGCACTGCTGAGCCTTGCTGCTATTTCCTTGGCATGATCAGTGAGGTGGGGTCTTCCTTCAGAGATGATGCTGGGCCTGGCAGATGAGACATGGGACAATCTCACGGAATGCAAAAGTCTAAGCCTGGCTCATACACCACTTCATTTTACAGTGATAAAATGACCAAGTCCATCTTCCCTTTTCACCAGATATAAAACATTGATACTTACAAACCTCCTGTAATTACCAGAAGGGCTGGAAGGCACAATCCAAGCTGAAAAACAGCTTGTGATTTTCCACAAAGGAAGCTATCAACAGATTTACAGGTCTGAGAACAGGGAGGACAGGCACCTGCCTAAGGAGCTCTCCTGCACAGAACACTTTGGGAGGCGCACTGCTGGTTTCAGAAAGGTTGTTATGCAAGGAGGGAGAAACAACTTTCTGTTCAAAGCAATGACTTGGAACACAGAGGGTTGTCTTTCAGCTTTAAGACTGCTGCAGATTTCTTACTGGCTTTGACTTAGCTGTTTAATCTTCCTGCACTTTCAGTTATCCCTTTAGGAGAATCAGGAGATAACCCTTTTAACTCACATGGGTGTTGTAGGTGCATTCAAGTTGCTGAAGAGCTCTGATACTAAGATGATTTAGGCTATAAAAGCACATAAGTGTATTAGGAATTCTGTAGCTAGCTGATTCCTATTTCATAACACCCACAAAAACTGGCATATGGAGGTCTTAATCCATAGATAAATTCATTTTAATCCCCAAATCTAGTCAATGGCACTGGTTTGCTTCAAGATCAATGTACACATGCAGAAATCTTGCTATCCCAAACCATCTGGATATTACTGGGTTAAGAGAAGCCAGAAAAAAGAGGAAAAGAAATAAAAACAATGGAGAAATAAAACCATTTAATTATAATCATTCATAATTCATCAATGTTTCAGCTGGTGTGTTTAAACTTTTCACAAGTAGATCCCTGCATAAATTCCCACATGCAAAATGTCATTCATGCTAATTTGGTTTTTGCAATTCAGAGGCCAGTTCAGGGACACTGTACTTCGAAAGTGTAGAGTTAGTTTCAAGCTGAACTATGAGCAGAAGAAATGTCTCGAATAAACTAATCATGGGTTCATTCTTTTTACTGTAAAAGAACACATCTTAACAAAAACAGCAAGTATACTGAGGATTGCCTACCACAGAGCAAAGAGGGTATAAATTGTATTGACAAGACTATAACTAGTAAAAACACCACGGCATAAAGAAACCACATCATGTTAGATATGAGGTGTCCTCTCATAGATCAAACTTCAGACTGAGTACAGTGAACTTAGTGGAATGAGTATCGGTCTTGTAGCATGAGTAATGCAATCATCTCATTCATGTGACCTGACAAGAGCTTTCTGTATGTGAGATTTAAGGTGAGAATTTAATAACATCATTGAGCTAGAGCTAATGTCATCTGGAACTTTAAATCTCTCAGATGGAAAGTTATCAGCAGATAGAAACCTTTTGTTGAGTTCAGTTAGTGATTCAGAGAGGCAAATTTGCTGAAATGTCAAGACTGAAATGAAAGGTAGTGTTAACATTCATTCTTTCGCAATAAAGAATGAATTTAGAAGCTCAGAAGGGCTGGTGTGTAGAGCCCTAGATAAAACCAAGCACAGCCTGGGCAGATGCTATTTCAAACTTACTCTTCTGTCTCCATGTTTCACTTAAAAACTTATCAGAAGACAAAAAAGAACCAAAGAAAAAAATTCATCTATTTCTCAACTCGGTGTCTTTTAGCTGGATAATTAGCTATTGTCCTTCTAGCTGTCTGAGGCACTTTGGTGCAGAAAAATATCCATGTGGCAATAGTAGAAAACAATAATGTGGCAGCCCAAATTAAGCCTTAAACTTTGAAGAATGAGAGAACTTGACTTTTATTTCCTAAGGCATTTCTATTGTAAAGGATCATGACTTCTAGTCTTCCCACAACCTGGATTTGATGGCACACCTTCATCAGATTATACAAAGAAAGAAATCAAGTTTTTAAAGATGACAAAAAGACATCACAAAATTAGCACAGGATTTTTCGAATGAGTGGATGAGTTGTCTTGCCAGGAGACATTTAGTTCTACATAGACTGCCAGTAGCAGCAGCAAAGGAAAGAGAGCACATGGAAGAGTTAATGATCAGGGGCACGGTTTGGATGACAACACAAAA
Source organism: Parus major (assembly GCF_001522545.3). Lineage (NCBI taxonomy): Eukaryota > Metazoa > Chordata > Aves > Passeriformes > Paridae > Parus > Parus major. The sequence continues at coordinate 48,390,376 of NC_031769.1, forward strand.
TAAAATTACCAGTTTTCCTTTATATGTGACTTTACAGATTAAATAAATGCAGGCCCTTCATCAAACTTAACATGAGAAAAGCATTTGATGAAATGTCATGTGGGAAAATATTTATTAAGCAGGAAAAGGCAGAGATTGGTGGAAGAAATACAGCGGTATGGATTTTAAATGGAAGTTCTTGGGCAAAATGGAGCTGACCATGGCTGTAGCTGAAAGATCAGCGTGAATTATTCGCATCTCACATCTTCATGTAACAAGGTAGGTTAGAAGTGGGACGGAGCTACGACATTTACTGAGGGATGTCATTGGTTAAGATGACCATTAGCATATTGTGTGGGCAGGACCTGAGGCATTCAAGAACAGGAGTAGTGGAAATGGAATCAAATTGCCTAGTATAAAAGTGGCATCAGCTTGCACTTACAGACTAGAAACAAGAAGCTTTTGTCTGAGCTGAGAACTCATTAGTCAGTGATGACAGACAGGGAAAAAGGCCTGAGGGTTATTCATGGAAGACAGGATGACTGAGCCATGATGGAAAGTGTAAATACAGTCCTTGTTGTTATCAGGTAAAAAATGTTTCTGGTAGAAACAGGGAAGTATTAATGCTGTTACAGAGCTCATAGGTGTCACAGAGGTACCAACTGCATTACACTTCCAGGGAGTCTTATTTAAATAGAAAAACATTTGAATCACAAGCAGGTAATCAGGATAATTAAGGAAATTAACAGTTTCATCTTCCAAAAGGACGCAAATAGAAGTGAAACAAAGGCTTCAAGAGCTGTGAATGCTGTCCACAAGCATAACAGAGAATAAATACCTTCTAGGAAAGGTGAAGATCTAAAGGTTGATACATGCACTGAAAATCATCACTTTATCATGATCACAGAATAAGACAGAGGTCAGAAGAGAAGATGGGCAGAAGAGCCCTATTCCTGTCAGAAAGTAGTAAAACAAACTCAAAAAGGAACAAAAACTCCTTCTAGTTTTAGGGTGCAATGTGATCCTTCTTCTGGCATATATGACCCTTCCAGTTCCATTCCTCTGTGCATTGCTCTTAAAAATATAATATCTCCCACCCATTTCCTCTTTTTCATTCCCAAATCAAATATCAGTTACTGGACTTAGCTGATGTTCTGAAATCTGTGGATGTTTAAGAGCTCAGAAACAATATCCTTTTCCATTGTATGCAGCTTTTTCAGCCTTTATTTCTGAACCAGCTGAATTATAAATACTGCTATCAGTACCTGAAGTAACCTGATAAAGTCATGGTATAAATCAAACAGGTGAAACTGAGACTTTAATCCTGCAAAAAAATATGCTTGCTACCAGAAAATAAAACACCATAGCAAGAATAGAAGTACTTTGGCTCCAAAAAACCAAGAAACAAACAGACAAAAAATCTTGTTACAAATTATTCAATTCATGACTGTCAATACATCATCTGATTATAGCAATTCTAGAAAGATTTATCTTACATAATCTTCAGTTACACGTGCTGAATCTTCAAATGTAGGAGTATTAATCTAAGCAGAAAATGGCTGAGAAGCTGTTTATATGTTTCTAAGCTATGTTTATAGCTTGGAAGATTTTGTGAGAAGAGCTTGACATTTTTTTAAAACCTTTCAGTGAAGGGGGGTTCAGTCTCATTATTGCTTGCAATGACCATGTACTTTTACATGTTTCCTTACCCAAAAACACCACATAAGTTTTCTTTTTCAGCCTGACTTACAGCCAGAAAGGCCTTTGGTATTATGAATCACCCTGGGAGTAAATTGCTTTCATTTTCATTTACGTTTCAGAAGCAAGAAATAATTTCTCAATTTCTCTGGCACCAAGAATACTCTGAATTACAGGAGTGGCAGTGAGAGCTGGTTATATCCTGGATGGACACTTTTCACATCAGCACTGAACAAGACCTAGGCCTTTTTTCTCAAGCAGGATACTTGCATTGGCCATGAACCCACTCATTCTCAGATGAGTCATGAAATAGATGTTAAGTGAAAAGCATTTCCCACTGCTGGCTATGCTTTGGGTGCAATAACTAAGGGAATAGAAAAAGACACAGATTAAACAAAATCTTAAAACACACAGATCTCAGATTTCAAAAGATAGCAGAGGAAGAGAAAATGTGAGACTAGGCAGAGATTTTTCACCAGAAACCATGCTAAAGCTGGCAGAGATACACCAGCACAGAATTTGAGTGGGAGCATCTTCCCATCCAAAACTGTCTCTTCCCACAAACTGTGTGCAACCACTACCTCAACCAGATCATCACCAGATATACCCAGAGCCCATACTGGAAAAGAAAATTAAGGACTTAAAATAGCCAAGAGACATGTTCAAAGAACTCTAATGTCTCTTCAGCACTCTTTCCTCCATCTTGTCCAGTTTTGATTTCTCTTTGGTCTAAATGTGGCTGAATTTTAACCCTTGGTTAATTATGATTCTGTTCAATTAAGGTTAAAGGCTATTTTCTATGCAGATGTCACTCCAGAACATCATAGAACAGTTGTGGTTGGAAGGACTTTTATAGGTCACCCAGTCAACCAGTACATCATCAGGAACAGGATACAAGGCCAAAGATATGTCTTTAACTTGCACTCTCAGAGAAATGTGGTAAGAATTTATGAAATTTTGTGAGAGGATGGTATTTAAAGGACCTCATGAAAATTTCCCTTCAGTTTTTATCCTCTGCAGGTATAAAACACCCAGCCAACAGTACAAACTGTGTGTTATATTTTTGTATTCATCAGATTGAATGCAGCAGGGCAGATTGCTGAGTACATCCAGAACTTCAGGTAAGCCCTAGCACCCCAGGTCAGCAGAGATTTGTTCCAGATCACGTCTCCTTGTAGAAGGAAGGCTTAATGACCTGTTTTTAAACCTAATCAGACAACCATGCCATCAACCACAGCTACAGTCACGGGGACTCAGCTTCTGACATGATTTAAAGGGTAGCTCATCCACTCTAGGAGGAAGAGTGCAAAGCCCCATTGGTGTTTTGAAAAATAATAAAGGCCATCTTCAGAGTAGCACCAGAGGCTTTGCGGAGACACAATTGACCTGAAACTCTTCTTCTACCCCACCAAAAATATGAAACCAAAACCAACCCTTCTGTAATAGTACATTCTGTTTATGCCCCAAATTGGGGCTCATATGGAGCAGAACTCTGTTCATCCTAAAATGATCTCTGCCTTTTCCCAGCCTCCCTGTTCTGCTTGTGCATTTTGCTTCAGTTGGACAGGAGCCATCCAAGAGGTACAGAACAAAGCAGGAAAAATAATCACCGAGAAATAAACCCATTTATCAGCTTAATTTGCTGACCTATTAGACAATGCATTCAATTTTTAAAAATAAAAATGCACTTTCTGAATGCAGCTTCCCAGCAGCTGGCCTTTCTTTTGATTTGTCAAACTATTCAGAAGGCAGATATTAAAATCTTTAACCAGATTTTTAACCTTCCTCTGGAGCTATACTGAACCCATAACCAATTCAATTTTTAATAGCTGTTTAACGTCCCAACAGGAGAGATTTTATAGGCTGGTTTCCAAATTTCACCACTGACTACTGAATCAACTAATAAGCATTTGTGTTTTCAGTCATGTATGTAAAAAAACTATAAATGAGTCCTTTTTTCACAAATGCAATCTTATAATATATTGGGTACTTCTGATCCAACAAGGCTTAGATGAATGTCCTTCATTTCAAGGACACTTCCCTCAATTGAGTAATGCTCTCTGAAAAGGGGGGATAATTAATGTACTTAAAGTTATGTGCATTGTTAACCTCTTTCCCATAACAACATACATAACAAGTGCTGTGCTCAGGTGCACTTGGACAGGTTCCAGATACTTGGAGCTACTAGACTGGAAGTGTATCAGACAGTTAAAAACCCCTTTTCCTGTGAATCACAGCAGAAGTTCCTCATTGGAGTTCAAAGCCTGTATAATCATTGCAGCTATTTAATGATCTTATCATCAGAATCCATATTTTAAAGATCCCTTTCTCATTTCTGAGACACACAGAATGGGAAATTGGACTCCTCTTATTTATTATTTCCAGTGATCTTTTCAGATAATCTTTACACAGAATTTTGTAAGCTCTTCTAATTAGACCAGAAGCATTTCAAGCCATGCAATGTGTTGCTCTGTTGCTGGAATAGATGCAGAAAGAAATTACTATCCAGGCTTAAATGTTATGTGGCTATTGCTGACTTAAACAGGAATGATGGTTTTAGTGAGATCTTGAGCCAGAAATCTAATTTTCTATCTGCTTTTATAACACAGCAAAATGAGCTGTCATGATGAGGTAAACCTATGAGAGGTTAGAAATGAGAAATTTTAAGGGCTATTAAACTTTTTTTAAATGTTCCCTTAGGACTGGCATAAACTTACCTAGCACCTCTGCTTCTGTAATTGTGATATAGTGGGAGAATTCCCAGTGTTCAGTGGTTTATTCAGTGAGCTCCTACAGCTTGGTAGTAACCTTGGCTGACATAAAAATCAGGAGGGTTATCACAGCATCTGCAAAACCAAAACAGAGTTTCAGATTAGTTTGTACTTATTGCATTTTTAATGTAGTCTTGTTTTGCTCTAAGTTTTTTTGTTGTTCATTTTTGGTGGCCATTCTTCATTTAAGGACTGTTTGTTTTCAAATTAATTGGACAAAAAGTGGAGTTTGAAAGAGAGACTAGAAAAATGAAAGAGAGACTAGAAAAAATAGGAGTCTGCTTGAGCAGACTCCTATTGATGGACTCAGTAGGAGTCTGCTCAAATACAAGAAAATGGATGGACATGAGCATGGCCAGGTCATACTCAGCACTCCTACACAAGTTTGGTTTTGCACCACAGAATGAAAACATCCAAAGGAAAGAACGAGCCCACACAAAAAATTAAGCAGATGAGAAATACCTGTACCAGGTAGTCAGAGAAACATTCTAATCATCATTAAATCAACTTTTGGGCAGGACCTGTATCTATAACTAGTGCCCTGAATGACATGTATAATTGTTGTTGACAATATAAAATTTATTCTAGATTTATACCAAGGTTACTGAGAGCCAGTATTTTAATATGAAATGGGTCCCCAGAGACACATTGCCCTGTAGCAGAGAGTAAGAATTTGTGTCACATAAGTTGCAACAACACTGAGATCAGAAATTGTCCTGTCAGCATTCTGAGAGAAAAGCAGGCATGGAAGTATTCAAACTTTGATTTAGTGTCTGATGCATCTGGCCCTGGAGAAAAAGTTTGGGTCTGGGCATCAAGGAAACTGTACAGGTCTTTACCTTTCTGACCCAGGTCCTGCCCACCATCACTAGCCAGTAAAAACATCTGTATCAACCCAGGTCTCACATCCAACTGCCTTTTACAAGGAACAGTGGTGAAAATCCTATCTGAGCACTCATATACAATTTCACAGATGCTGCAAGATTTTTGGAAGAAAGCCTGGAAATTTTTCTCAGCCACGTATCTTTTCAGAGGGTGCAAAATGTGGAGCTGACCTGGTAAACTCCTTGAGTTCAAGCAGGGATGGAAATGGGTAAAAAGAATTAGCTGTGTCCTTACAAGGAGCAGCAGCCATCTCCTGTTTTATTTCAGCACAGGCCTTGATTCTAATGTACATCTCTGCAGCAGCCCAAAGGAGCCATAAAGCCACACTGGCTGACAAGCAGAAGATTCTCCTTGCATAGGGAATTCATGCGCCACAAAGTCACAAATACCAACTCCATATTGTTCTTCCTCCCTGTGGAGGTGATGTAGGCAAATGTCAGCAGCAGCTCACAGCCACAGATCTCCAGCTGCTGGAGCAGCTGCTTGGAGCCAGTGTTGACCTGGAAAATATTAGAATAATCTTAAATCTTCTTTGAATCATTCCAAGAGCTAAACCAGCTGGCTTAATATTGCACACTTGCCCCTCTCAGACCTACTGACAGAATTTCCTTTTCCATAACTCAAATCCTTCCTCACATAGAAAGAAACCCATGGCTGCAGATTATCTTCTGCAGAAGACAGAGCTAAAAGGCTGCTGAATATATCCAATCCTGGATTTGAAGGGGAGCAAGAGGAAAGATTACCCAGGTGCTGCTACTGACATATTTTCTTGTTTCACGAGTAAGTCTTTAGTAAATGGCTAAAGCGCTTCATACATTTTAACCAACTGCTGCCCTTATTTAATGCCACATGTACCCAAATCCTTTCCTTCTGCCAATCAAACTTCAAGTGTGCCTTCCAAAGTTTGTCTCAGATTAAAATCCACCATTTTTACCACACTGATACAGAGATCCATCCAGTAGAGCTCTCTTGATCAGCAGGAGGGGAACAAGATATTTCCTGGAATAAAGCTCTTCATTAAAGAACTTTCCCTAACAGGGAAGCATAGTGTGGCTGCTATGGCATGTAATAAGAAGTCAAAGGACTAAAGCTTAAAAAAAAAGCTGTTTGACTCAGTTATTAACTTCCTTAGCTATTAATTTGCAATATATACAAACTCATCACCATCATAGGGATCTTGAGAAGCTTAACCAGTGAATATACCTGAAGCGCTATAAAATTTTGAAAAGCTGAATACTTGGCTTTATGGAGGCGACCATTCTAGTAAACACTGATAAAAATGAAATAGGGCTGGTAAATTTTTAGCTTAAAGAATAAAATGAACCTGTGGTGGGACCTAAACACTTTCCTCTCTCCATTGCTGGGAGAAGTATACTTGGAGCACAAGAGTAAAATGCTTTCTATTACTGAGCAATTCTGTTATTTGAATTATTCTTTATAATAGCCTTAAAGATATATCTAGGTATCATCAGACAAAATTTATGAACACATGGGCCCAGGATTCTTCACCTAGAGCAGAGAAAAGAATTTTTGTCTTTTACCGAAAGCCTTCCCTAAATTGTCAAAAAATTAAAGAAGGGAAAGTCCTCAGAAAAAGGACGAAAGTTACAGTAGCAAAAAATCACATTCACTAGGACTAAGCCTTTCACTTGGAGATACAGTATAACCCCTGGAAGCTACACAGACTTCTATTCTCCCTTTATATAAGCCAAGTTTCATTTAATGAGCCTTTTTAAGGACAACTGTGTGCAGTTTTGGGCACCACATTATAAAAATAGAAATTAAGCTATTAGAGGGCATCCAAAACAGGGTCATTAGGATGGTGAAGGGCCTTGAGGGGAAGCTGAGGTCACTTAATCTGTTTAGCCTGGAGAACAGGAGACTGAGGGGAAATCTTGCAGCAGATTGCCTTGTGAGGGGAAGTGAAGGGGCAGGTCCTGATCTCCTCACTCTCATGACCAGTGACAGAACCCAAGGAAATAGGATGAAGCTGAGCCAGGGGAGGTTTAAGTTGTGTATCAGGAAAAGGTGCTTCCCCAGAGAGTGACTGAGCAGTGGAACAGGCTCCCCAGGGAAGTCATCACAGCACCAGGCTTGACAGAGTTCCATAAGCATTTGGCAATGCTCCCAAGTACATGCTGTGGGCAAGACCAGGAATTATACTTGATGATCCTTGAGAGTGCCTTCCAACTCAATATATTCTCTGATTCTATGATAACTTAAAGTCAATATGAAGAACAGAATCCATGACACTACAGCCCTCTGTACCATTTGCTACACACACATAGATTAGCCTCAAAGAACTTGCAAACTAAACAGAGCAAAGGGGAAGACCATTACAGAGTTTGGAAAGATTAACTGTTTCCATCCAAACAGTTCAACAAAGATTCAGACTTAGCAAAGTGCCTGAACTATCCCTGCCTCCAGACTCAAAAAAATCTGTATCTCGAGAGACTCTCCTTTAAGACTTGGCCAGAGCTCTGGAGCACCAAGATGCTGCAGAATACAAGGCAAGCAAAAAAGAATCCAAGACTCAAGTCCTGAACAGGCTTATCCTCTAATAATCATAAAATGCCAAACTCATGTGCAAGAAAATATATTTTCTCCCTGACATCACAAATGACCTTGACTCCCAACTTTGCTTCTAGAACCTTTTCAGAACTATACTTATCTCTGACATTTCTCTGCTTGCCTTTGTCTTTTGCCATGATGTTATTCAGGTCTTCCTTGCTGTTCAAAAAAGATTCTAGTAAGAGAGAGATTTTTTTAAAAAGAAAAAAGGATCTGTAAGCAAGTGGAACTATGCATAATATGTTCATGACTACAAGAGCAATGCAAAATGCTAAAGGTTACAAAGAGAAAAAAATCATCTTTTCATCACAGCTATGAGGAACCAACACATTTTGGATGGAATTCCTGAAATTGCCATAAAAAATCGGGAGAAATAAACAATGCCAGGAACTTGGAGACAAGGTAAAAAAATGAAATTATTCATAGTAATTTACAGAGAACACCACCAGGTTACCACTCACTAACAGCACAGAAATCACGACATAAAACAGCTTATATAGAAAACATACAGGAAAGGCTGCATCTTATGGTCATAACATGGTTATGACTGTGAAAAATCCTCTTCTATTTTGTGGCTTTACACAGCATTGTGTATGCCCTTCAGGGCAAAAATTGATGTAAGGACTGGAAAATCATTTGGCCTGTGGATGGACTTAATGGGATCTAAGCTGCATTGCCTGGAAGCACACCTAGCATGCTTGGAAAGGAATAGGTAGTTGAGGGGTTTATAGCACGTTTATACAGGCTCAGACACTAAGACAAAGGTCACCTTGTATTTTGGAGTGTATGACTTCTTGAGACCAAATATCGTTCACTAATCAGTAAATAAATAGCAGGGAACAATAAAGTCTTAACTTTGAAAGGCCTGAAGTGGAGGGAGTAAGAGAAAAGTGCCTGAGCAGGTTAGTGAATAAAGTTTTCACCTTACAGAAATACCACCGGTTTTAGAAGTAACTGGTACAGACTAGAGAAAATGGCCTTCAAATAAATCAGAAAATCCTTGAGTATAAAATCTCTGTAACTGGCAAATCAGAATTAATGTCATCTTATTGCATTGACATGTTTTTTTAAAAAAAATAATTCTGCTATTGTCACAGTGTTGAAACAGGTATCTGTATGCTCAAGCAGTTGTCAGATATTGCAGAGGTATACACAAACTTGTAACTTTAAACAAAAAATTTTCTAAAACTGGAGACAATCTGTTGCCCTAATTGCAACATACACAAAAATCTTGGTTGGAGGGAAAAGTGCTGACTTTATCTTTTTCCACAAACGGGACCTGTGTTCTGAGTGCAAATAAATTGAAATAAAAGAATCAGTAGCATCTTTAGACAGAACCAGGCCCACATCTGGATGCTATTATTTTTCCTTTTCATCTTAATATTTATTTTCAAACATAAAAAGAGTGTTGAATAAAATATTGTGTTTGTATTGCAGCTAGGAATAATAATAGTATCCTTTGCTGAGACTAGATAATTTCTCACTCCTGGAAATATGGACTATTTTTCCACCAAATACAAAGTATTTGTGGAAAGACCCCATCACTCACATTTATTTAACCACTCTATAGAAGCAATGGCTTACTATTGTTGTTGTTGTCACAGCCTCAGCAAAGATGCAGATGTAAATGAAGTATGTTAAACCAAAAATAAGCTTCCTCAATAAAGAATCCATGTGCAAAACAGTAAAGAAATTACACACTTACTATAACAACATCAGACTTCTGTAAGACACCCACACAGAGGCAGGTCTTTAAGAGGAACCTTTAGGAATGTGTGTCAAGAAAACACATGCCCTGGAGACTTGTTCAAGAAGGTGCATTCCTTTATGTTTATATGACCAACAACTCCAGAGTTTGACCCCAAAGCTAATGTTCAAGCCACTTGTTTCCACGGCATCAGCTCCTATAAAGCTGCATCCCACAAAGGTGTAAAATTCAGTCAGTGACAATACACCAACCAAAAGGGGCATCACACAGTGAGAATCACAAGGCAATATGTGATCTACCAAGATACCTTGGCCTTTTTAACATCACACAGACCAGGTTTTCCATTTTGTATTTGATTATCTTTTATGCCACATGTCATTCAAACTATTTGTTTAGACAAGAAGTTAAAGGGACTCCAAACAGTAGACAGCTCCTCTGTCAATGCAAAGGGCCATAGTTCCATTGAAGTCCTCAAGGGCAGCATTCCTTTAACTCTGTTCAGACTCTGGGCTAATGTTTGTCTAATTAAAAAAAAGGAGCAAAGGGGTCTCTATCACCTTCTGTGTCAGCTATAAAAGCACTGATGAAAAATAAATTACAAGAGGAAAAATAAAAGAAGAATATTAATATTTAAGATCTGGTGATGGGTTCTGAGCTAGCTATTACCATTCTGGACAGAGATGGGTTAGAACTCCAGAACTCTGGACAGAGTTGGGGTTATAATCTATAGTGTCATGAACATGCCAGTTTGGTGCTCAGTAGTTGTCAAAAAAAGCAACAAGAATGTTAGGAATTATTAGGAAAGAGAAGAAATAGAGAATAAAACCAAAATTACCATTATGCCCACATCTTAATTCCTGTGTTCAATTAAGAGCCACTCATCTCAGGAAAAGCATCAGTCAAGCTAGAAGAAACACAAAGAAATATAATAAAGGTGCAAATTTAGCACAGCTTCCAAACAAGGAACAACACACTGAGATTCCTCAATCTGAAAAAACAGAGACCATGAAAATGGAGATTTAGAGGCATTGGGAAAAGCATAAATAGAACAGGATACAATTATTCTTTTTTTTTTTTTTTTTTTTCTTTACAGTACAAGAATTAGTTGGTATCAAAGTTTTAGGAATGCAAAACAAAGAAAGAATAGTCAGCTGTAGAACTTTTTAACAAACCTGTGGAATGCTAAAAATGAACATCTGTAAAGAAACTGTTCAGAAAAAAATTGTGCAGGGAAAAATGAATGAATAAATCCACCAAAGAATCTTAAACATCAAGACAGCATGCGAAGCTGAGGACCTCAAACGACTCAAGGCTGGAAGAGTTTGCCAGCAAGGAGATCAAAATACTTGCCCTGTATTTCTGTGGCTGGCATATCCTGTATGTCTGCCAAGTGCAAGACACTGGTCCAATGCAGTCACAATACTGATCAGTTAAGCCTGTTTCAAAAAGAAGCCATGAGAGAAAAGCAGAGATTTCTTGCAGACTCAGGAAGAGTAAGGAGAGCATTTAACTATATGTTTTTTTCTAAGCTCATTCTTAAATTTAGTAGAACTAAGGCACAAGCATAAATCCTTTCTCAAACTGAGGTGTTTTCTGGGATTGGAGGTCTTGTTATTACTATCAATGTTTTTGCATAGTTGTCTTCACTCTCTGTTATCATTTTCCCAGGTTTAAAAAAAGCAAAATCTGTAAAGTGGTGTGACTATTCATTAAGAGCAGATTTCTGTGACTTAATTTTATCAAAGCTTTGTTGCTAAAGCTGATTATAGCTCCCCTGTACTGCAGTGAAGTTTGTAAACCAAAGATCATCTACAAGAAACAAAATATCTTTATTCACAGTTTCTAATATTCACTGATAACATAATACGTATTTATTTTACTGTGACACTGAAATAGAGCAGATGAAAAGCCCCCAAAAGCATTTTCTTTTAAAAATAAATTATTTATAACTTTCAGTGAGTTTCGGGTATACTTTGATTTTAAAAGTTCACTGATCGTGCTCCATTCAAAAAGTACAGAGCAAGAAAAAATAAAGACCTAAAGGAATTTGTGTGCTCAGTGATGCTAATGACTAAGACTCTGGTCATGTTTTCTAGATTTAATAACACATCCTATAGCCTTTTGGACTAATCAAATGAAAGTAGGGGATTTATGTTCCAGTGTGCTGTAAGAAGAGGGCTTAGAAGACTCCCAAAGTAATTTCATTTGACATTCAAAGCTATTTGATTGCAGTTTCTGAACATTTCTACCACATTTGTATTCAGCATGGGGTAATCCGAATTTTGTCGTGTTTTGAGTCTGACTAATACTATTGGTCTCTTTTTTTTTCCCTGTTCTGCAGTGCTGATGGCTTTCATATCACTCAGTCAAAAACACTGTGAGTACATTCAAAATCTCTAACATCAGAAAAATCCCAGCATCACCAGCATATTGGGGGTTATTGTGTAGTATTCAGGGATATGAAATTTAAGGAGAAAAAAAAGGAAGAATTCTTGTATATTAATGGTAATGAATTTTCTGCCACTGCAGATTTTACAAGGACAGTGAAAAAGCTGCTTCTAATATATTTTCAGAGGACAAAATGCTGATGCAAAAACATTTGTGAGATTGTATTATTCTAATGATTTTATTTTTACTAATATAATATGATGGCACAGATGATGTAAAGGCAACTTTAACCCTCTTTATATTCATCTTGCTCTTCCACTTTACTTTTCAGTCATCTTACAGGTACTGTACACAAGGTGCATTCTGCTTTATTATTTTGCTGCAGAGAAAACTAGCATCTTCAGCAATTTCTCATGGCTGAAGGACTGGACACTTTTGCAGCACGGTCACAGGGTCAGACAACCAGCTGCTGCCTGAATTTATGATGTAACAAATCCAAGAGACTGCACAAATATTTAAAAATACTGAACCCACTGAACCACGAAGCATGTCAGATTTCCAACCATCACTCCAGTTTTGATAGGACAGGGACTTTTTAGCTTTCTAGAAAAAGCACAATTAGTAGTTAAATGGATGCTCCAGTTCACATGTCAGCTATTTTTGCACTCAGGATCTCTCTCCTGCCTTTGTTCCAGAGCTGTCCTAAAGTTAAGGCAATAAAAGCTGTTTTGCTCAAAATCTATGCAGATATTTAATGAAAAATGCTGTCATCTTCTCACTGCAACTGCTGCTAGCCCTTCTTTTAATGGTAACTGAACTAGGAGCTCTGTGAGTGCAGGGCATAGCACTGGATTTGTCCTTGGCTGGGTAACACAGCTCTTGCAAATGAGTACCACCCAACCCTAGATGGGGAGGAAGATAAGCAAAAGCTTTTAAAAAAAGGGGGTAAATGGTGGCTACTGCCTATTCACTGGTACAGTCTTTTTAATGCTGCTGGTCACTCAGTTGGATGGGGGAGTGAATCACAGAATGGAATACCATGTTGCAAAGAACCTCAAGGATCTTCTGATCCAACCCAGTGGCAGAAGCACAGTATGGCCTGCTAAACCCAGCTCTGAGCTATCAAAAACTTCAGGAAGCTGAAATGCCTGGTGATTGACCATTCTGGAAGCCTCAGAACAAACGTGTTCATACAGGGCTCATTTGTTTCTATGCTGCCCCTCCCTCATCCTCCATCTGAAGTTCAGCAGCACGTGGGTTGCTGAGCAATGATTCTGCCAAGAGTCCTGCATCAGCCAGCAAAGGGATCCTCTCTGCAGGCTGTGGACAGCCAGTGTCCCACAGGAGCATCACAAGAGCTTCTTCATGAGGGACAAAAAGAGAGCCAGAAAAAGTCTGATCTTCACTTTTTTATTAACTATATCCCCTCAGAAAAGAGAGGAACAGACCTCTGAGCTGGCAGTAAGTGAGAGAGAAGGTCATAAAACCTCACTTTTACGCAGGCTTTTGCTTTGAGGATTTGGGAAGGCCAGGCTGGTCTTTCTCACGTTGCAGAAGCACTAGCTCAGGATGCTCTGTCATGCAAGCAAGCAAACAAAATAGCTTTTAATAAATGGAGTAGGTCAACGCTTTTGTTACCCCTCCTGTACCTGACTATTGTCCTGAACCAAAAGCAATTAAAACAGGGATTATACTTGGACAGCTGCATTTGTGGTGATATGTATGCGTAGCAGAACTCTGCCATGCTTTGAGAAGCTGATCTATTTTTTAGCACCTTGTTATAATTAGAACCAAATGATTTACAATGAATTATTTATTTGATTAATTTCATCCTTTTTTCTTTTCTATCAATGAATTGTCCACCGACAGAATGTTGAATTCTTGAATTCATTTTTAATTTAAATAATATATTTGATGATTAACTCCAGGTCTGTAAGTTATTCATCATTTTCTAATAATCACAATTCAGAATTTATCCAGTGGCATGCTATTTTCTAAGGTTCAGAGGACATATGGACTCTTTCCTCCTCCCTCTTTGGAACAATATGCATGGTACAACATTGTGCACACTTCTAGAATTTTAGTATTACATATACAGTCTTAGATTGTATTATTGTTAAAAATTGAGTAAAAAAAAACAAAAACAAAACAACCTCTGATGCTAAGTTTTACTGTTTAACCCTAATGTTATTTTGAAGGAAAATGAAATAGAAAATCAAACAGGATGAAAACTGCTTCCAGATATTTAGAAAATAAATTCTGAAAATTGGGAAAAATTATTATAACAGGCTACAGAATAATAGTGAGAAGTCCAGTGGCGGACATTTCTATGCAACTCTTCAAGCCAGATATTTTAGGTGTTTCTTTTTCCTAGCCCCTTCTTTTAGTTGGCACAATAAACAATTTCTAAGTGGCTTCTGAAAACAAAGACAAAAGCAGTTAAACACAGAAATTCAACTTAGTCATGGAGGATGTATGATATTACAATATACATCACCTCATGGTAAAAATGCCTCCTCTGCCTCATCTCATACAACCTAAATCACCACACCACAAAAATCTGGATCTTAATAACATTTATCCCAAGGTACAAATGTATCTATAATTTGAATAATTTATTTGGTGACAATTTCCTGCTCTGCAGAGATTCATTTCTTGCAAATAAAAAATATTCACACGTTGCCATGGTGCAATATGGCACACTTTCCATGAGGTGCAGGCCTCCAAGCCTTCCTCTCCACCTTTCACATGCAACACTCATAGTTAGATGACTGTTAATACAGAATCCTGCTTGTCTTACCAGGTGAGGAAGTTTTTAAGCCTCAGGCTATTTTTAATCTTCTGGATGTTTTTAATCCTTGAGAAAGGATGCTCTGTTAATTTCTCATTTTAGTCAGCAGGAGGGAAGGCAGACAATGTAATAAGCACACAGCTGATTGCACACATGAAGACTTGTAAACTTGTCTGTAAATTTTGCCACAAATTATTAACAAACATCTGCAATGTTCTTACTGAGAAAAAAAATCCTACTTACATAATAGTTCATCACGATAGACGCTGAGTGTTCATACAGATGTATTTTTAGCCAGTTCCTATGGAAACGTGATTTATGTGATCACACTTTATATGTGTTCCTCAATAACTTTTGATCCTATTAGATAATTTCAGCTACCTCTGACAGAATGATGGACTCCTTTGGTTTGGGGAGCTGGATCAGCTCAGCCTGCTTTAGCCACCTGAGAATCTACTGACTGAGGCTATGGAACGAGGTGAGGAAAGAAGATGGCACATACCCCAGGGCACAGAAATGTTGTATTCAGAGTTCATGAATTACCATGAAACACAAATCCACAGGAAACATTGGTCCAGATGCTTATAAAAATTCTTGTCTGAAAAGTACAGGATATTCCACTGGCCCAGAATTAGGTTAAATCTTGAACAAGAGAGATGGCCATAACGTGGTGCTTTCAGTTAAAGTATGCAATGAGGAAAGCTTAAATCTGCTCTTACATTTGATATAAAACTCGGGTTGTTGATTCTAAAAATATCAACCCCAGACACAAAGCTGCTGAGCATGCCTAACTCTTGAACCTGCAAGTACAAATGTAGAGGCATTATTTCCAGGCACACATGAATGTCCTGTTTAAGTAGGTTGAGAGACTCCTGGTGCTTATAATCTCCTAAAGAACTCTTCTTTATATTCCTTAAAATCTGTTCATAGCCTGGATGTTGTGTATGTCTTCCTCACTGAGCATATCAGGTTCAGTTGCTCTTTCTCTAGAGTCCTTATCTTTCCAATCTCATGAGGATAAGCAGAGCAGAAAACAGTTCAGATAGCCACAACAGCCACCTTTAGGAAAATGTGTTTTGATTTCATAATCCAAGTTTGGATTACAAATGTTGTTTCCTCCAGTGGGTGACACCTAGCAGGTCCCACAGGAAAATCAAACTCAAAAACAAAGCAAACTTCTACTCATTGTCTTCCTTCCTACCCCAATTTTCTTGGTGGATCACTATAGAAGGTATGTAATGACAAGTGTTCTTTCTGCCTGCTTACTCTTCCACTGCTTTTAAGTGAGTTACAGACACAATTCTGAAAGATGGTTCCCTGTATACCCTGACATGAAAATCCAGATTCCTGAAGAACTGGAGCAGTTCCCTGGTTCTACTTCACTCTCATGTGCCATACCAGATGCAAACCTCCTCCTCCTCCCAGGTGACCAGTGCTCAAATGCTCACTGGGTCTTTTATCACTTTCAAAACAAAAGTCAGGTCCCGGACCCCAACTCTCCACAGAATTCAAGCCCTAAATGAATTTGTACATCACATAGTGCCAATTTTACATTTTCACCCTGCTTATCCTCACTATGGCTGCATCCACAAACCACTACCCATGGAAGTTTCAACTGCAAGTAACTTTCATTTTCAGCAGTTTTTATGTGTGCTGGTGTTCCAGGGCATGTTATTTTAGCAATGCTCAGGAAAATCAAGCATGGTTTTGTTTTTTTTTAATATTGCCATACTAATAAGAGATGTTAAGATTCTAAGGAATCTTCAAAGGATAGGAGTAGTAATAACAAGGGAAATGTCTCCAGCACCACATTTAATTTAAAAGTGCCGAGGTAAGAACTTAAACTCATCTGGACACTCTAGGAGTTAATATCTGGCTTTATGGGTGTGTACACACGTCTGTATGCTTCTGTGTGGCTCCCACACCTGCAGCTCATAATCATACATAGTTTTAAATGAGTTGATAAAATGAAAATTACCTTCAAATGTAAGGAAAATGCATTTGACATACCTCTTGTTCCAGCACTTGCGAGACTCACTATAATTACTACTGTGAGCTTGCAGGCAGATGGCAAACGAGGCAGCACCTTGAATTCAGTCAGCAGGATGCTGCAGAATTGCTCTC
Organism: Parus major; assembly: GCF_001522545.3. Lineage (NCBI taxonomy): Eukaryota > Metazoa > Chordata > Aves > Passeriformes > Paridae > Parus > Parus major. The sequence continues at coordinate 48,407,291 of NC_031769.1, forward strand.
ACTAACATTTTGTTCAAGATGTTTCAACACACAAATCTAAAAACTGGCAACCAAGACATAACTACTGTGATTATTAGTGAGCCTTAAATAAGGAGCACGTTACCTCTCCACCAGCCTTCCCCATCTCTCTGCACCCACAGAGTGTCACCTATGCTGTACCCAACCTGGCTGCATGTGCTTGGCCCCAATTAATGTTATTACAGACTCCAAGATAGAAGGAAGAGTCTGCATTAACAGATGAGCTTGAAAAGGACCAGATTCTTTCCCAAGGGAAAAAAAATAATCTTGCTCATATCAAGGAGATAATTTTGAGACAGCACTGGCATCCAAGTGACCTGGTGGTTGCCAGCTGCCTGAGTCTTACTGAGCTTTTAATATGACAAAAGGAAGGAAAGGGAGGGGGAAATGAGAGCTTTGGGAAGATAAGGCTTTTTAAAAAAAAAAAAGGAAAACATAATAGGCTAAATATCCATCTGCCTAAAGGCAGGGGGGTTATCTCTATTCATTTTTTTTAATCCCCCTGGCTCCTTGGCTAGGGGACTTGGGAATATCTCTTTGCACAAGAAATCTCTTCCAGTGGAACTGTGGAATAATTTGAGAGGTTGCAAAGGAAAGAGTGTTTATATGTCTGAACAGCCTTATGAAACTAATACCAGAATCCTACTACAGTAACAGAACCAGACAGAAGAGGGTTACCTATGTTCTCTTGTTTCCATTTTAAAAGAAATGGCATTTATGCTGGAGGTTGGGGTTTTTTTAATTTTGTTTGCTACATAAGATGTGATTTTACACTTCTGGAGTCCCTCCTTACATAGCTACATTGCTGGAAAAGCAAACATTGGCTCTTCAGCTGCTGTTGCAGAGCAGCCAGCTACCACGCTGCTGATTTAGACCACAGGAATGAGCACTTTGCAGTATTTCCACAACCAAGTCCAAGTACTGCACGTAAGGATGAAGTGATTAGAAAAGCTTTCCCTAAGAACAATGAATTTCCCTTTCTGAAGTCACTTTAATCCATGTTTTTGCACCCCAAACTGTTTGCATAACTTAAATAAATGGGTAGAGTTTATACTGCAAAGGTAAAAGTATTCTTGCTGTTTACTAACTGTTTATGCTCGTACACTGATAGGATTTATTTTAATTCACAGAAAGAGGGGTTTTTAGGGACATAATACATAAAACTAAGTTTAAGATTAATAAAATACATTAGACTTCCTAAAGAGTGTTTCTCCCATGACCTGCACTCAGAATGGTTCTGGTGTGAGAGTAGAATCAGGGTCACTATTTCCACCAAGAGAATTTGAGGGTAAAGGCAGAACACCTATTCTTTGTAGCACAGGGTGGCTCAGCTGCAGCAAAGGACAACAAATGCAGTACATGGCATATAAAGGGCAGATAAAAGTTTCCATTTTATTCTTCCACTGAGATACTCAGAAAATTATGAGTTTTGCTTCTTGTGTATTTGGCAAATAAGAGCAAACATGGAGCTTGTGATGTTGCAGAGTTGCATCTACTGTTGTGTCATTCACTACCTTGATCTTGTGTCCACAAAGGTTAAGAGTGAATAGAGCAGCAATTTCTCTTTTACTGGCAAGCCACACCACATGACCAAGTGCCTTATCACTGCTATCAATACTGCATTTGACAACACATTTTACATGCAGATGGATCTTTTGTTACAAATACTTATCAAAGGTAATAAACACCTGCTTTCCTATAGCCTAGATCTCATGGTGATTCCCACTTACATTTTATTGCAAATAAATTACATGAGGTCCATGCTGTCCCTTATCTCATTAAATTTATCTTAGGGTAAAACTAAGGTATCTTATGTTTTCTTCATGATCATGAAAGTGTGACATATACTGTGGGGTTAAAGTAATTAATGCCAGCAATATTTTGCACCTTGGAAAAGACATCTGGGGCCTGCTCTCAAACAGCATAAAATGACTCATGTGGCAAGCACTTCTGTCCTAAAGAATCCCCTCCAGTGGGGTAAGAAAAAAATGCCACTTGCCCACTTTCCCAGTGACACACCTTGGCTATCTAGGCATCATCACCAGCTTTTGATGGAATGCAATGAAGCTGTGTTTTGTAGTGAGTGTTGCCTTCAAGGTGTGTATACAGACTGCAGAGACAGCAAGATTGAGAACTTTGTTACTTTGCTGTAAGGGTTAAAATCTGCCAGGAGTGGGCAGCTAGATTTGGTCAGAGTTGTACTTAGGCACTGACAGGAAAGCAGAAAAGTAACAAGACTAAGAGGAAGTATTCGCTGAATATATATTTTCATAACCTAGATAGCTGTAGATAACAACTTAGAGCATCCTATTTCTGATATAAACAGCAGCAAATTAGTAGATGAGGTATACAGGGGCTATGCCTCAGCCAGAGGTCACAAAAATAACACAGGAAAAATAATACGGGGGCGGAGGGAAGCGTCAGCATTTTAACAGGCTTTGCATAATACTGTGACAAGAACTACAGCAAACAAACCACACAGATCAAGAATGCAGAGGGTTGCAGACAGCACTCAGATCAGAGCAAGGGTGTTCAGTAGGCACAAAAGCTGCTGATCAAAGAGTGACATCCACCCCGTCACCGTGCAAGCCGTTCCTTTGCTAAAAGCCCTTTAACACAGCATAGCAGGAAGCAAACACTTTGAGCAGGAGTAAACTTTGAAGAAGGCAGACATGCAAAGGAGCACCATGTATTGGAGCAATTAATACCGAGAAACAAATTCTATTTCCTGCTAATCCTTTCATGTTGTCAAATAGGCAGCCCAAAATAGGATCTGCGGAAAATACTCTAAAAGGTCACAGGGAAGGATTACAAACAGATCATAAGGTAGGAATAAACATTAATATTTTTACATAATATAGATCTACATCTGCTGAAAATCAGGCCCAACTGTTCACATACTTCTCACCAAACTTATATGAGAGCACATCAGTTATTATTAACAGAAGATATTTTTTCCCTGACTGGAGCTGGCGTGGGGGAAGCCCAGAATCAGGACATTTCCACTCTCAATATTGTAATGGCCTTCATAGGTATCCAGATAACACACCTTGCCATTTTTAATTGATGTAATATTTTTTCAGTACCCACCAGACTTTGCCAATGAATGTTTTAGCATTAGCAGTGTTGAGGCATTGTTAATGACAAAAATTACATCTGTAGCACATTATACTTTCAGAGTGCATTAAGTTAAATAGTTAATAAATTAATTGATCCTTAACAATATAAGTAGCCTGCTATTTAGACAAACATTTTAAAGTGGATAACAGAAGGCAGGCACAGGTTCAGGGCCCTGCCTATGATATTGCAGCAGAGGAAATAAGAGAGTCTAGATTAATCCCAAGTTAAATGCTGATTATTAAAAGAAGGTGATACTGAATTTGACTTAAATAATGCAGGCAGAAACCTTCATTGAATACCATGACAAGCAAGAAACACTGAAAATCTGTCCCTGAGATTACCTCAGTTTATTAGAGCATGGTGTTAATAACACCAGGGTTGGGGATTTGATCCCTGTACAGGCCATTTACTTAAGAGTTGGACTTGATGATCCTTGTGGGTGCCTTCCAACCATGAATATTCTGTAATTCCTGTTGGCTGAGCTACTGTGTTAGGACAGTATCAGCACTTAACATTCTTCTGTAAGACGGTCAGGGGTTTGATGTATTCTACCACTTTTGAAAGCATGATTTATGATATCCACAGACAATTGTACTCCTTTATGAGACACAGAGACAAGATAAATTTGCTTTAGCTTATTTAGAAGCTCTTGGGAGAAAAAAAGAAGTATTGCAAGTCTTTATGTAGGAATAAAGCTGGTAGATATACATTTAAGTCAGTAAATTTCCCAGAAAACTATTATAAGGCCAAGAAGACTCCAAGTAGGAAACAGTTACACTTTTCAATCACACATTTCCTTATACAGAAATAATCCCATGGCACATGAAAAGACATATAGAAAAGTATTGTTGTACTAGTCCTGCAACTGCCTCTTAAAGATCTCCCCATGGAAAATGATTAAGACACTTTTTCCACTCCATTGCTTTCCAGAAAAATGTGGAGCCATTCTTTATTCACTCTAATAGAAATGAAAACACCCCATTTTTTAATTAAAAACAAAAAATCCAGGATCCCCAGTCACAGTGGGAAACTGCATGATCAGAAACTGCAGTGCTGCCCTTCAGGGAACTACCAAAAGCTCTCCATCCCTGCTCACCTGTGGGAAATCTTGCTGTGGCACAAGTTTCCTAAAGACAACTCATTATCAGACTATATATTTAAATCTCATTTAAGGAGTGCTTTGTAGACTTATACAAGTCTATACCTCTTCTAATTCACCCAGAACTAATGAGAATTACTGCAGATGAGCAGTGCTGGGCTCTGTCAACACAAACTGAGGAAGTTTCTGTGACACATGCTTTCTCTCTGTATGACTCCAGCAGACACCATAATTCCTTAGTCTCTGTGGAATAGGTGCTACAGTCACTTGGCTGTTTTGCATGAAGAAGCAAATAAAAATTAAAGTTTTCATTTATTTTACCTTGCATTATTATGAAAGATGCATTTTTATTTTCAGGGTACGTTCAGTAGTTTTATGGGGTATTTTCAAAGTCCAATAAGAAGGCAATTCATAGACACGAGGTAACAATGGAAAACAAAAAAATGGAAACAAAAAATGGAAAACAAAAAATGGGGAAGTGCTAAAGAGCTGAGTTGGCCTTAGATATGTATTTTCACAAGTGACAGAAATATGACCTTAGCTAGTGGTTGTAGCAACAGGATTAGTAGCTAAGAGGATCAGGTTCCTATTCTGGCTGAGTTGCCCTCCTAATGGAAAACAATTAGTAAAATCAGTTGATGTTAACCTGTCATAATAAAAAGTTGAGATGAGGAACTGAACTTGAAACAAATTCTCTACATGAAAATTGGTTCAAAACTTTACAGAAAAAACACATTGTATCTAAAGCAATCACTTCCATTTTGGTACCACAGATCAACAGAACTTAGTAGAGACATTTCATGGTCTTTCTACCTTCAGATATCCTGCTTTGAAAACTATTCTAGGTAGAGATGTGGTTAAGAAAATAAATCAGTACTTTTTTTCATATAATTTAAACTACAAAAGTGAAATTGCAGTGAAGTTAATGGCTTCTAAAGTAGTTGCTACAAGAAGCAGTCCTCTCTTCTTGCATGGTTTTCATGATAAAAAGAAAAGGAAAGAAAAGTTCAGTCTTTCTATAAAAAGCAAAGCAAGTTTTTCCTGTGCAGTGATAAAATTTGGTTCAGCATCTCATTTTGCTACAATTTATTTATGAATTCTCTCCAGTCAGTTCCTGTGTTGGGACATGATGAAAGATTGGGTACCCTACTTAGCATATTTCCTATTGCCATCTAAGGTAAAAGGTGACTGATGCACAGGAATTTTAGATTCCAGTTAGACATTCACCTAACAACATATGAGTCATTCTTGTTTCTATGCAAATGTCATCCTTCACCTGAAGGAAAATTCCTGCCTCTTCATATTTAAATCTCATCTAGTTTTCATGGATATCTCAACATCACCACATCCTTGAAATTTTCTGAAAATACACTGAGGGACAAAACATCTTTATCTTTTTTTACATATTTTACCAAACCAAATTCTCTTCTTAATTCAGACAGTAAGTAAATGTCAGATATTAGAGAAAATATAAATACAATTAAAATAATTTCTCTCCTTGGGCAAAGAAGATGACACCAAACACAGAACTGCAGTTGGCAATTTGTATAGTTCACTTCTAGAGACCTCACTCCTAGTGACAGACCTCTCTAATGCCACATGGCACATAAAGGGATAACCAAAAATCAGGATAAGGGAGAGCAAAGAATGAGCTGAATTCCACAGAAAAATTCTAGATATCTAGATTTTCTCCCAAAAGCTCTGTTCTTGTTTTATGACATGGTTAAAAACAAACAATAATGCCCTCATAGAAGCCTTCTGGCATAAGCATATCTGATTGAGACCATAATCAGATCTACTGAGTTATTGTGGGTCGAAATGGGATGACACTGCTACAGCCTGGGGTACCTCTGCAAAGTTACCTTTGAAGTAGTCATTCTTCATGGGACATTCTTTCAGGTGTAGTCCACTGGCCTTTGAACCACACACTGGTCCAGTGTCTAAAGCAGAGCATAAGTTTGCAGTGGAGATGTGGCATTTAAATTGATTTCCAGTGTGGAAATGCAGTGAAGGTCCAAAGGGTTCTGGCATGGAAATCCTTTCACTGAATGTCGGGCACAGCAATGAAAGCCCACCTTGTGGACATAACACTGACGCTTCCACAGGCTGTGAGCTGTTTGGAGAATACTGAAAAAGGACAATTTAAAAGATAGTCTGGGCCATTTACATGCATGCTTTGCTCCCTATGGATTCACCCAGGTGCTTAAGCAAATAGGGCTAGCCAGAATGACACACTGCTCCCATTTGGTGACAGCACTCCATCTGCTCATCCCCTCCCTGCCTCAGAAGATAACAGAGAATTCGATCATCCTCCAAGAAAGCACAACAAATAAACTGCTTTTGCAAGGCCACATGCCACATACCAGCAGCCCTGGGCCACAGCCTGCTAATTACAAACAGGCTGAAGAGAGCACTGCCATGCCTTAGTGAAAATATCCCTGGTGACCCAAAGTCTGAGGCCAGTGGGCTGCTAGGAGAAAGCCAGGAACTCTGCTCCCTTCAACACAGAGGAGCTGGCAAAGAAGAGGTTGACTTTTGTAGCCCAGCCATTAGCCATGAGAGCAGTCACCCCAGTTTCCCTAGGGGCCAGCCCAGGTGGTGGAGCTTGTGGAGGTATTGCAGGCAGTACAAGATCAGCCTGAACCCTGCCAGCAATTCCCATGGGTTTTCGTGCCCCACTTAGGAGATCATCTGAAGAGGTAAATGCCTCCCAAGTCGTAGTCCCAGTAGCAGCAGCACAGTTACACAGACTTTACTTTAATGTTTCAGCAGCATCCAGCTCTGTTCTAATTAAATTCATAAGTTGGTTTTCTATGTAGCACCTGTGGAATTTCTGAAGTGCATTCACACAGGACTATTGGCTTTTACTTCAGGCAAGAGACGCCAATGAAAGTGCAATGATTTAAAGGCACAGGAAAGTAAAACTTGAGCCTTAGCTTAATCACTAAAAAAGTAAAGAATCACTAAACAAACTAATTATAAACTCTAGGAAACAAGAACACTTCCTCCCAAAATGATTTACTAAACACTAGATAACAGTAAAGAAGAATATTTACTTGGACACTTTACACAGTTTTATTACTTTTAAAGAAAATTACTTGCAAAACTACCTGTGATGTTCAGATAACTACCAAAATAAATTGTTCTCAGCATTAAAATTAATGTCTCACCCAGATGTGAGAAAATAATGTGTGTTTTCCTATTGCTTCTAACTAAAATGCCTTGGCAAAATACAAAAAATAAGGAAAGCTTATTGTGTTTCTTTTTCTTCAGAGAATCTTGCATTTAGTGGTCATTTTTGCATTGTTTAAGTATACCAGAAAAAAAATCATGGTGGTCAAGCAGGAGCATACAATCATTTAGCTGTTCTAGTTCTTTTACCAGCTCCTATGCTCCTGCTATATCAGAGATATCAGATGAAAAAGGAACAAAACCGGACAAAAGCAGCTGGGTGAGAACTGGATGTTAAAATAACCCAGAGACACAAATAGACAGGGAAAAATAATCATGTCAAATTTAAAAAGAAACAGAATATTTATGATGGACCAAAAAGCCTGGAAGGGAATAGCTGCTTCCCTAGTATAAGAATGAGAACAATTCACTATCCTGACATAGTATTATGATATTTACATTTCAGGTGCAGGGGAAAGAGGAACATATTTAAAATGTGCCAAATAATTCACAGATATATTAAGCCAGTCCATCTGGAAATGAGACATAGATCTCTGGAACTTCCCTCAATATCAGATTTAGAGGATGTATTTCATATATTGATAGGCTGTTTAAAACAAACATCTTACAGCTGACCTCAAATGTTTCATCTATTAGAACCAGGTGGTTATTCAAGTTCCCCATTCTAAATATGCCCTTGTGGAAACAGAGGTGGGGGAAAGAACTGCAGTGCAAGAGATACCCAGACAAACCAGGGTTGAGAGGCAGTGGGCAGAGGTACAGGGCAATCCCAGAGCTATAGCTTGGATCCAGCCAGAAGCAAGGCTTGTGCATCAGCCCAGGCAGCAACAAAGGGGAGGGACATCAGAGCACAGGACCTAGAGGTACTTTCCAACCTAAATTATTCAACAATATTAAATGGTGTTGATGTACTGATGATGTTATCACAGTACTGGGAGAAAATGCAGGGAAAAAAATGGGATTTGCAAAATCTATCCATCTCCAGATATCAAATTTATTTCTCCAGGCCAAACCACATCATAGAAGCAGTTTCTTGTTGCCCAACAATGGCAGTATCACAGGTATCCCACTGACTCCATTTCCCTTGAGCCTTTTGCTCCATGTCCTCTTGCTCAGCTGTAGTTTGCTCCCTGTCACAGCATTCCCACATATCTGAAATATGGAAGTCCCTTACCCTTTAAAGTTTCCCCACTCTATCCCACAACACCTACAGGAATTTTACAAATCTTCCCTGGTGCTGATTTTCTGTATTTTCACTGCATTCACCTTAGCTGCAAACACCTGACAAAAAAAAAGGTAGAAGCATCTAGCAACTATGGCAGGTGTTAAAATCCTGCACATCATTTTTATCTGGTACAACAGGCCACCACAAGACATTATGCAACTGACTCAATGTGAAGGCATTTAAAATAATAGAGTTTAACGACACATGTCTTTTGTAATCTGCTGAGGACTGCTCCTGTCCCCACTGAGAATCAGTAACCACATTACTGGAGGCAGAACCAGACCTTCTACGTCAGCACCGCCCATCCATATTCTAAATAAGTTGTACAAGGAAACATATTAGTTTCTAATCTTGGTTCTTCGGTGCTTAAATAAGCCTCATCACCATAGCAACAGATGGCTTCACAATCTTTAATGCCTCTATTTTCACAAGTCCTCTGAGAAATAGAGGAGGACAGCTGTCCCCATTTTACAACTGAGTAACTGTGATGCAGAGAGACAAAGTGATTGGCCCCAAATCCTGCAAGAAATCTATGGCGTGCAGGATGTCAGGGCACCAGGTCTCCCAAGCATCCTACCAGTGCCCCAACCTCCTACTCCAACCTTACTTCTAAAAGTGCCTTCTATGCCTATGGCTACATCAACAGACTCTGAAAACCAAGCTTTTTCACAGAGAGGCTCAAGCCTTCATTAAGTCTACTGTCACTTCATAGATTGAGATGTTTTTGATTGATTGATTTCTTTATTGGACAATCATCTGCCCAGGAAGTTGAACTACAGAAGAAGTCCAAAGGGAATTGGAAAAAAAAAATCGATTTGGCCAATTTAGTTAGTCAGAAAACACTGATGAAACTGTGGGAATCTCATGAGTTTGTAAATATTTGAAAGACTGCATAGGGAACCAGATCTGACCTTTTTTTCCCCCGTAGCATTTGACAATAATCCAACTTCTACCCTGTATTCAAGGGAACATAATCATTAAGTAGTTGGCAAAACTAATATCTGTCCAGTTGTTCTTCCCTGCGAAATAGTTACATAAAAACATGAAGTCCATAACCTGGAAAGAGCAAAACCGTGTCCCACACCTCTGCTTTTATGTGTGTTACACATATCTTTATTTCTGGGCATAAATATGCAAATTCCAAAAGTGGAATATTCTGTTCTGGGACTCTGTTTTAGACTGTTTCATAAAATTTAGTCATTAAGTCAGTACTTGTTTCTGAATAGATGTTGTTCTGTCTTGTCTCAAGGTTCAAGTAGCAACTTTTTTCTTCCTCTATTTATAATAGTTTATAGGTAAAACAACCTATAAAAAAAGAAGCAAGAGAAAATTAATTTATCAATATAATCTTTTTCATTTACAATTAGCATCAGAGTTGTATATGAAACATCTCAACCTTAAAATGCTTCTGCTTATCACAGTAGTCCACACTGTTTATATTTATAAAGGAATTTGCACAAATGCCTTTAAACTGATGCAATGATGACTTTTATTTCACTTTTCTACTTCTGGTATGTTGAGTTTCCTATTATACTGGCTTTGTTTCAGGAAACTGCTTCATTCATTCCTCAGGAAGAACTGCTTCAAGAGGGGCAGATGGTAGCACCTACAAAGTGAAATACGGAAACTGTCTCTACATGGCAGAAGTGTCTCCCTGGGTGCTGGTGAATTTTATACTTTTTAAAAGGCGTATTTTACTTTGGAAACAGAAGCAATTACTTTTAATTGTGCTTCTCAGCATGAAAAACTTACAAAAGGCATGTTTTCCTCCTCCTCAAAGTCAGACCTGTATATTAAAAACAGAAACAGGCCATAGTTGTCCTGGGAATATACAGTTGCTCTGCTAAGCGTGACTGCATAAAGAAGTTATGTTATGTATGGAGTTGCCTGAGGTTTATCTTGGCTGTCTTAACTTTGATGAGATTAGATTTGCAGAATCAAATGCAAATACAGCCTCTGCTTCACTACAATAAACCTTGGCACTTCTTTAAGCTACCAAAACGTGTCAATGCTTCACTGTATCAGCTACTTTAGAGCATTAGCACTTTTTCCCTTACTTAGGCAGAAAAGGTTAAAATCCAGGACAGATGCTTTAATCTAAAGATTAATTAGCAGAGAGAGCTGATACCATGCAGAGCATGCAATTTGGACAGTGTGATTGACCTCTTGATCCCACACACCTTGGTGGACCCTGTGAGTCATATTCTGTCTGACAGACACCAAAAAAGGCATCAAGACAGCACCAAGTTGATCACATTTCTTTCTTTTGGGGGCAGTCTAGTTGTCTCCCTTTAGAGGCAAAGAAAACTGCCATGGGATGCCTGAGATATTCCCTGGTTCTGGGGGGCACAGCACTGCCAGAGTCGTCACCACTACATGCAACCCAGCAGAAGGTAGGACATGGAGATTCTCAAGGATATATAAAGCAGGGGAATATTGTGTGCCCAAACCAGATATCCAAATGACAAAAAAAATTATGCCATGGTGAATATACATATGAGGAACCAAAGGAGTAAAGAGCTTTAGTGACTGCAAATGTATAATCAACAGCTTTTGCCCACAGTGAGGGAACTTGGGATTTCATGTGCATCAGTCTCCATGTGCAAAAAATATCTCTAATGACACAAGATGTTCATATTCACAACCATTGGTAAAGTTTAGCTCATACAAAAAAGCAATGTACAAGGTAGAATATGGATAGAAAAGCACATTTTCAACCCTTGTTCATCCCACATAAAAAAATAAACTTCCCTTAGAATGCTACTTTCACTTCATTGATATAGTCTCTCTAGCACAAAGTGCAACCAAATTAACAATTGCTTTTATTAAAACCATTTTTCTTCTGTATTTTACCTGGCCAGAGATTTGTTTGACACTGTCTAGAATTTAATAGACGTGAATTTAAAGACTGCCTGGTAAGAAGCAGACCACAATCTCAATTATCCTTAAGTCAAAGAGATATTGGAAAATAGATAAATTGCTTTTTTGAAAGACCCTGGAATCGGATTCCTACCCATATTTAGCACTATTTAATTAAGGAATGATTCAGTTGAAATATGAAGCTTCACTCTCTGACCAACATAGTTTTCTGTTCAACAGAGGATTGAAATCCAGAATACTTAATTGCACTGCTAAAACCTGATATCAAACATGTTACATGTTTGCACATATATAAAGCAAAAAACAAAGAAAAACAAAACTAAAACAACACAATCCAAAGCCCTGAGAACTGCCCTACTTCCTGAAAATAGCTTTGTGCACCTTGATGAGGAGAGGCAGGTCATGCACAGCAAGCTGTCCCAAGAGGTTTCCCTCAATTCTATGAAACTGCAATTGCAGATATATGTGTTTTATGTAGGAACAGGACACAGATTCACAAAAACACACAAGAAGATGAGAGACAGAGCATGAATCTGCCCTCTTGCATGAAAGGAACTGAGATAACACAACAGGAACAGGCTAAGACTGTGAACAAGGCACATGGAGGACAAAAGGATTTCTTGTTTCCTCACCAACAAAATTGGTAGAGGAGGTCACAGGAGCTCAAAGCTTAACCAGACACCGTGATCAGAGCTACCTATTAGTTTAACACTCTTGTTTGGGTTGGTAGATGTCAATGTACATCTCCACATTGCCAGACTGTATCATTGATTCATCTCCTCTCCAGGGATCTCCTCTATCAAACATGCCCCAAAAGACTTAAAGTGTATGCCAATATGGGCAAAGAAAACAATTTGGAACAAAGAGAAGAATTCAAGTCAGTAGGATGGGAAAGGTGGTGCAGGGAGAGGTTTACCACCATAAATTCACAGAGCCTCTGTTGCATTCCTGAATTCAGGTTCATGTTGAGGAAAACTGGAAAAAACTTGGTCCAGATATTTATCTGGTTCTCAGGTCAAAAGACAAGAGTTAGAACTTCCCACCAAAGCAAAATGGAGATTCTTCCAGTTAATATTCCCCTCACACTAACACACAAATGCACACAGCATGTCTCCCTGCTTTCCCTGTCACACTTTGCATACTCTTAGGGAGGTGATGTGGTAACAACTGAACACTGATAACGCCTTGGCTCTGAGTTTGGCTGCAAAGATAATCCACCACACGTCCCTATTTTCAGCAGAAAGAACTATTTCCAGTGTTTCTACCCAAAACGGGGCACCGTAAGCCAAGAAATGCTGCAGGAGGTTTCTAAATGGGTTTTATTTGTTGGTTAGCTTTGTTTATCAGAAAGTCCCTTCTCTCAGCTGCTTTTTTCATTAAGTCAGTAATAGGGCACCTCAGCAACTGCTCAGCCACCAGAGATTTTAAGAATTCTGCAGACATCTACGAAGATTACAAGCATATCAAAAATATACTGGGAAGGTACTACAGAGGAGAAACTTCATTACTAGTTTAGTGATTGGGTTGAAGAAGTATTGAAACATCCCTAACAATGTAACCTGCTTCTTTGGTATTTTGCAAGCGCTGCTCTGACTTTATTGATGAGCTGAAAGATTCACATAACTGAGCACACTTACAGAAAAATTAATAGACGTATTTCAGCCTTATTAGGGCTGCTGCTTAGCAATCAGGAAGGTAAAAATCCCTGATTCTGGGCTCCCAAGTGACTCCATGTGCTGAACTGCCTTCAGTCCTGGCTGGTAGATGGCATCATTTGCAGTTTGTCAGTAAAACAGAGTACAAAAGCAACTGAAAACAAATTAGACTAAGGGACTCAGCTATAAAGAAAAAATTTAAAAGCCAAGTGTCTGCAACGTATTCAAGCCATGCAAAAAGGCAGATATTGATTGCCTGGAAATGCCCAAAATATGGCAATAACAAACACAGAGAGGATATATTTAATGTGCTCCAGAGGAACGACTGGAATGCAGAGTATGAAACTGTGACTTCTGTGACAAGTTTTAGGAGAAGCCCAGTTGCACCAGCATTGATTAGCTATCAGTCACTGTCCCCTGGTTAATTAGAATATTCCACAAGTAATGATGAATTTTCAGAAGTGTTGTGCAGAATTAATTTTAGGTGACATAAATCCAGCAGTGATGTAGCAAAGTTTTATCCTCTGACAAGAACCTTGCTGTGAGCTCAAGCAGCCCCAAGCCCAGACTGAGCTTCTCTGCGTTAAAGGGTCGGCACCAGCTCACTACAGAATGATTGCCCATACACTGCTGCATCAGAGCTCTTGGAATCCGTACATTTAATATCTCATGTATTCCATAGATTCATTGAATGGTTTGGTTTTGAGGAATCTCTAAAGATGAGCCACTTCCAATCTCCCTGACATGAGGTAGGGACATCTTCCACCAAGCAAAGCCCTGTCCAACCCAGCCTTGAGGACTGCCAAGGATAGAACATCCACAGGTTCTCTGGTCAAACTCTGCTCCAGTTTCTCACCACCACTGAGGTTAGGGTAAAGTCTCATTCTCTTTTGTGGTCAAAGCCTTCTTTAGGCTTATAGTGTCTTAGCTCTCTGTTAACTCCTGCTGCTGATATACATCTTTCCTGAGAGTGATCCCTTATCAGGCAGTGGAGTAGCCTCCTGAGACAGAGATAAGGTAGCCTTATTGTTGAGAGAATACAAAACTAGGAGAGCACAATACTAGAAACTCTATTCCACAGAATAAAAACCTGTAACAGCCTTGTCACAATTGAATAAGGCTTTTCCATCTTTAACACCTACAGGTGATGCACAAAGTCCTTTGAAAAGCTGAAGGTATTCATATTCCAAAAAAGAAATCCCAATATTATTTCATATTTTGAAAACTCATTTCTTCTGGTTCTCCTAAAGTAAAAAGTGGGATCTATCTGAGGTAACTCTTCGCACTAGTCTAATGGACTAAATTATAATCAAGTCTGCTGTACTGTTTTAATGGAAAATATGCACAAACTTACAGAATGCTTCATTCTCATTAACTAATACCTGACATGTTTTTCATTGCTTCATCCACATTTTTCTTCCTCTTTTCCACTGTAAATAGTGGATTCAAGAAAATATTGCTATATTATCTAAATTTCCAGTCCAGCTTAAAGAAGTTATTCCTCTCAGGAATTGCTGAGCTCTGAATAATAATATCTTAGTGAGCTTTCCACAAGAAAACCAAGGACAAGTTCTTAGTCTAAAGCAATATCTGAAGATATTTCCTTACATTTGTCAGAAACAACTGGAAAGAAAGGTTTATGAAGCTCAGCACTGTCAGGCACAATCAGTCACTCTGCAACATGAAAGACTGGAAGAAAGAAGTTGCTGATCTAGGACCCAAAGGATTTCTTGACATTTATTTTTCACAAAAGATACAGCTGTTCTAGAATTCAGGCTGACCAAATCTTGAAGAGAAAAAAAAAAACAGGCAAAGACTGTTTAAAACTATGCCCAACCCAATACTCAGAAATAAAGAATGAACAGATGCCAAGAACCCCATCTGCCCTTTTCAGGAAAGGGGCCAAACATGGTTCTTTGCTTTTCTGAATTCACACTTGGATGAGATTGCATTTTTTTTTTAAAGGATAGAGTGAAAGTTTAATGCAAGTGTACAGAAAGCACACAGAAAAGGTTTTAAGAAAACTATTGCTAAGAATAAAAGGAATATTTCACTTTCTCTGTGGAAAAGAATCATGAACTATTCAAGTAAATTCCAGAGCATTTAACTTCAGCTGAGAAGCCCACAAAAAATAAAATAATAGAAATAAAATTAAAAAATAGATAGTGGTTTTAAACTAGGGTTATGCCCTCCATCTCTATCCACCACAGACAGGGTTAGACAAGGCCAAAGAATTCAGGTCATGCCCTGAAAAAGAACTCCTAACTACAAAATGTGAAATAACCCCGTTCCACTTGTTTTCACAGTTTACCAAATTCATATTAGGAAAAAAAAAAAGTGTCCAGAATGGATGAGCATACCCTCTCTTCCCAGATAAATTGGCTGCTACCAGTGTAGGACATTGCCATAAACTTACCTGGGTTAGGCAGATTAGCACATGAGCAGCAACAGCTTTTCCTAAAGATACAGATTAATTAGGCTGTATAAAACTCACATTAATCTATGTAAGACTCCTTTCATAAGGAATCTGAGTAATGAAAGATGGTTGAAGACAATGGCTACATGCATTTGCCTTTTCCTGACTTGTATAAGTCCTGTCCTGTGATCATCAGCAGTTTGACTTTAGGTCCATATGTTCTTCTTAGCTGTTTTGGGTGGCATTTCTTTGAGTTTTGCCTATTCACTTATAACAGTAATGAATAATTTGCTAAAAAGCAAATAATATAAGACATTAATCTGCCTTAATATTGGTATGCCAAAGTAAATTTAACAGTTGCCTAGCACCATGGATTTCAATAGAGCATTTCCTCATCCCCACCAGTGTAAGCTGGAGAAGAAACAGCCACACAATGAAGAATTTGCAGGATCTTGTAAGTGGTTCACTTCATCGAAATGCTACAGTTCTTCACTATAATAGGAATGATTATATGTGGGTTTAGCTCAATTAAGCATTACTGTGGTAATGCTCTCTCTTTTGTTATCCAAACATCATTGCACATGTTCATCAGGATGACTGAAGTTTATCCAGGGAGCTAAGTCAATTTCCTAGCTTTATCTTTAAGTGAGCCAAATTTAAAGAAATAATTTTAAACCCTGAAACTAACTGTTCTCCATTCACATTTGCGACTTTAAATGTACATGCCTCTACTGCTCACATACTGGCTACAAAAATGCATTGCCTGATTACGTGATAAGCTCCTTCCAACTCTTTTTCTGAACCTTTTAAACAACATTCTGTGTATTATGTTGAATATTTGAAAACTGTTAGCAGATCCTGTCACCTTTTCTCTAGGCTAAGAGGCTGCCTGTTCGTATATTTATGTCTTTGAAAATCTGATCTTTCTGTTTGCTCTTCCATGAGCTCCCTACAGTTTGTCCACATCTTGCTTGAACTGTGGCATCCAAACTGGGAAAACCACTCTAGGCAAGTAGTTTAGCAGTGTCTGAGCAACAAGTTGTTTCATGTTGATGCATCCCAGAATGATCTTTTCTTTTTCTTTTGTTTTTGTGCCTATATCATGTGCCACTTCACCTATTTCCCACAGAACTTTGCCCTTCTGGATTTGCAAGATTGATTTCTCCTATCTACCTGTACTACCTTTCCTCATTGCTATTGCACAGCCTCTTTTTTTTTTTTTCAGACAGTAGCTTCAATCTATCATTTAGAATTCACATCTTCCCTTAAAATACTCTGGGGGTCCCTTGTGGATTTCTGTCATCTGTGCATTTAACAAGTATGCTCTCTACCCTGTCTTCCAGGTGACTGATGAAAATGTTCAGTAATACTGGGTCTGAGAGCCTCAGTATTTTGACTGTGGGTAACTCGCTGTGACATTTCAGCAGCGCTTTAGCCTTAGATGATGTTTCTCAAGCCAGCTTGATTTAAAAAATATCAGATTAGTCAAGAAATCTCCATTTAGTTCTTCCCTGTAAAAGGCAGAGATATTATCCTTTGTCCCATATGCTAAGTGTGTTGGACACAAATTCAGTGAAGGCTGATGGAATAGTAGTAATTTCTCAATATCATCCATTGCTCAAATGTCCTATTCCCAGGAACAGACAACCAACCCTTACCTTAGGCATCCTGTTGCTGGTTTACATTGCTGTTTCTGTGCCTTGGCAACCAGAGACAGCGTTTGGTTCAGTGTGAGCCTAACTGAAGCCCTTTTTAATACAGTTAGAAGAGCATAATGTTACATTTCAATGCATGGTATTACATTTTAATGCATTTTGGCTTTAAAGTAGTTTCTTGAAAACATGCCATTGCTACTGATGCCTCTTTTCCAAAATGCTCTGCAGTCTGTTTGCACAGGACAGCAACTGCAAAAGCAGGCAGCTGTAATGAGGTTTTTTCCTACATTCTCTTAAAACTTTGAGACATTTGACTGTAAAACTACCTGATCTTCCAAGTCATTCTGTTGTATTCTCATTATACACATTCACTGTTTCACAACTCTTCTGTTTTCAACATACAATAAGTGGATCATTTCAAACTGATGCACAGATTGCAGCTGACATATCACACTTGCATCAGAAAACCCTCCCTACTCATCCATACCCACATATTTACGTGTTCACATATACACATACTCACATATATTCATATATAAATTTGTTTACACAGAATTTATGTACATGTACACAGACACACATATTTACACACTGCACATGCATACCTATTCCATATTTCACCTACAAAGCTAGGTGTTTGTTCATAATACAAATTCTGTATTGGTACCTAACGGCTTAAACAGAATATTTTCTGAATATTAACTCACAAGAAAATTAGTCAAAAAATTATTATTTGGAGTGTAGAAGGAGGAAAGGAGTAGGTTCAAAAACACATAAGAAAACAACCCCAGGTATGCAGCCATGAAAATAATCAAGCGGGGACATTTCACCAAATCAAAGAAGATAACAACAGAAAAGGAAAAAGTATCAAGGCTGCTCTTTGATACAAACCACCACTTACATTCACCCCTAAATGCCAATTAAGTTCCTTGTTCACTTTTAGACCAAGATTTCTGCAAAAAAACATTTTTCCTATGGGCTTAGACCCAAACCCCTGCACAGGGGGCAGTTTCACTACTCAGGATGACCATCATACATTGCAGTCACATGATGCTGTAGGAGAATTCCAAAGGAGAACAGCCAGACTAGGCATCCCACATACATCAGTAGGACTGTTTGGAAAACAGTGACTTAATTTAATATCTATTTGTATATTAATGAATAAAACAATTTTTGAAGTACTCATTGACATTAATAAAAAAAAGGAATGTAGAAGAGACCCTGTATATTTTTTTAACTTGTGCAAATTGTTTCAGGGCTGTTCTGCATGGTCAGGAGCTGGGGCTGGTTGCTCACTCTCTCCCTAGGCTTATTCCTCAAGCCAGAGGGAACAAAGCCTATCCCTGCTCCTCAAAGAAACCACAAAGCTGCTTCAGTTTTGACAAAAGAAAAGTACCAAAATCTTTCAGGTAGTTCCATCTATATATGTTCCTTCCAGTGCTGCATGAAGGAAGATTTATCTCATTCACTGGACTTTGGACTAGACTTACATATGTAGGAATAAAAGACAGAACCATAATCACATTGAGATCTAAAATACTTGGCCTCTTGGTCTCAGCAAAGACAGGTCCCATCTATCAAAAGCAGTCATTTATATTACCCAGAACAAACTTGGACCAGTGGGAATTTTTGCAGTCTTGCATCCATGCAGCAATAAAGAGATTAAACATACTTCAGTGAAGTGGCTATAAGACCTTCAAAAACTCTGATTTCTCTGGTGTTTTCTTAGAAAGTTTCTGTGAGATGCATCTCTCGGGAATATAAACTAAGGAATAAAAACTGCTGGTTCATAAGGCCTCCTCTGAACATTAACTGTAGAAAGCATAAAAAAGGAAATGAGTAATCTTTAGGTGTAAAAACAATGTTATAGTTAATTACAAAGAAAAAAAAACTTTTCCATCCTCAAATAACTTTGAAATTTTATTTTATTGTAATGTGAAGTAGACCTTCCTCACAGGAGACCCAGGCTGGCCAATCATAACAAGAACAGGAATAACAAGAACAGGAATTTTAACATTTTATGTTCTCCTACATCGGAAAGTTTGGTGTGCTGTTAAACTACTATGAATCACCAAGTTTTTTGGCTGAAAAGAGCTTTCAAGAGCCTCAGACTCACCTCAAATGGGACTATAAATCTGTTCATGCATCATTTGTATGGAAAGTTTCCTCACATAAAACAAGTGATCAGAATAACCCCCATTCTGCCATCACAAACTCGGTGCATTTAAAATGAAAAGCAAACATCACCATTGGCAGGCAAATCTAGGAAGCCTTGTTTCATGAAAGTTTTGACCCAATGCTTTCCACATTTCTGTGCTCTCTATAGATTTTACAAAACTCTTCCCATCATGAGGCATGTAAAGGGTACTCATCTACAGTGACCAGTCACCTAGTCTCATGAAAGTTTGATCTCTTCATCAAATAATCTTAACATCAGTCAAGTCACATGTTAATTGTGAGAGAAAGAAAAAGGTAGTAGCAGATGCAGCACGACTGAACAACTTGCAGTTAGTTTTCAGTGGGGGTTTAGGGAACCAAATAAAAGCACTATCTGTATTTAACCAAAACACAAAAAAGTGAGGGATTACAGCCTGAGCTGACATCGTACACTCAGTTCACCAGGTTTGCTTAAGAAGTTGGTGCTTCAAAAAATCTCCTGATTGCAGTCTTACACTGCAAATAGTAAACAGCTGAGCCCACACAACTGTATTTACTCCTCCCTTGCCTTTCAGATCAATCACAGAATATTATTTCCCATTCCTGCACAACCGGCTGAGCTCTACTGCCAGCTTTGTACAGCATCAGCCACAGATCCAGCAGAGTAAGGAAAAGAGTTCCCATTAGCAGAGAAGCATCACAATGAGCCTTGTGCACCTGCTCATAACATACCCAGGGATTCACTCTGCAAAGAAAGATGGGAAAATCTCAGGATGTGCAGCAAAGAAATGTTGGGTCTGTCATGAAGGTAAAATGAGACCTTTTCCAATTTATGGAAACTGGCTAGATTTCCATGAGTTTCATTTGCTAGTATCACTGACCTTGTACCTGCCCCTTTTACCCTGGAACCTCTACTCCCATCCAACTTCTGCCACTCCTCTGTGCTTGCCTAGGGAAGATGTTTTGCACTTATATCCAAAGCCTCAGCCTTGTGGCACCTTGGCCACATGGTAGCTACCAGGCTGAAGCCCCTTTCAGCCTTTGCCAACAAGTGAGAAAAGTGACAGCACCTAGGAAAGGAAACCTGATGCAGAAATGTCTGTGTGCACCATGCCTCAAAGGTAACTGAGTTTCAGCCTGATTGAAAACTCAGTTATGAGTCTCAGCAAACCTAGTTCATGAGGTAGGACCATAGTCACAACACTCAGTACAGTGATTTTCCTCGTTGGTCCTTACTGCTTCCCTGACTTGTTCTGGTTTGGTGTTTTTTAACCACAGTAAGTTCAATATGTGTCCTTTAAAGGGCATTTGAAACAACTTGTGAGATGTCCTGCTCATTAGCACTCTTTAAGTAACACAGTCTGCACTGTGAGCTTAATTATGAGGCAGTGAAGAGAAATTAAAAATTTCAAAAGCCACTAAATGTTAAAAATTAAAGTGGTATGTTTAACTGGAAAATTGAATTTAAAAAATGTGAGTTATTAAGTGAAGAAGCCATGTACCCTATAATAGTCTCAAGGATAATGGCTCTATTATTTTTTATAGTCCATATATTGTTAGCCTTGCATCAGCTAATAAAATAAACAGCAAGATTATCATAACCATCATTAGCTTTTCCTAACAAGGAAAGAGTATCTGCAAAAATAAAACACACAAACAAGGAAGATAAACATTAGTGTAATGGAGTACACTCTTGGAGCAGACAGCCACTGCTACAAAGAAACTGATCTGTAGGAGCATCCATGACATTCTAGCCTCAAAAAAATCATCCAGGCTTCAAGAGAAAAACAGACCATATAATAAGATGTGAAGGGGACCTGAACAGCACACCAGGATGAGAGATCCTCATGGACAGAACAGAGGTGACTCTGTCGGCCACTCATAGAGGACAAAAGATCTGCTTCTGAAAAAGAATTTTGTCTGGTTTAGGGTTTTCTTGGGTTTCCTTCAGGAAAAACAGGTAGTTTTTGTTTTCAGATCTGGATATCTTGACTTCCCAGAGCACCAAAGGAAAATAATCACTTATTACAGAATGTCTTTACAGGGAGAGTCACAAACTCATTACAGGAAGAAATACCTCCATCACATCACTGTCTGTAAACTAATGGTACAAGGTGCTACTCATGTTATGGGGAGGGAAAAAAAAAAAAAAAGAAAAAAAAAAGTCAAGCCAAGAGAACACAAATACCTTACAAAAAAAAAAAAAGAAACCAAAATTCAGTCAGGCCTCCATGGAATAGAAATCTCTCCAGGTCCAATAAGACATTTAAAGTCTCTTTTGTGAGAACAGTAGTGGTCAGAATTGCCTTGCTCATAGAGTACCTTGATGGACAAAACAGTAGTTTGGCTCATATCAAGACAGCACACTATACAGAACAGAGATAAAAATTAAAGTATATAACCTATATTTGTCTACTGATATCAATCAAAATCCCAAAAAGGAAATGCACTTGGTTAACACACAGTAACTTCCCATTTTATGAAAATAAAGAGAAGTAATACTATTCCTATAACACTATAGAATAGCATTATTTGTATATTCTTCAAATAGTAATAACACAATTCAAGTAAATATTACTTTTACTGCCTTTCCCTCTCATAAAACCAACACAGAACTTATTGCTTACTTAGTTCTTAATAAAGAAAAGCTGGTAAACATATCAGAATCATTAAATAGATTTGAGACATGCAATTCTGTCGAAGTTTACCTAAATTTTCTCAGAGAAAAACATGGAAAGTGTCTGCACCAATATTTCCTGTGTCAAATTTTAATAAATTAAGTGTTTCTCCTCTGTATGTGCTCACATTTTACTAAAACATGCATAGAAAATAGTGAAAATATTCAGAGTAACAAAATTTCCTTTGTTGATCAATCATTGCAAGCAAAATCAAATCTGTTATTAGCCATCAGACTCTCAATGGTGTGATGAATGCCTGGGATTTACATGGCACTTTGCATCTTCAGAACACTGTAATTAATTATTTGTGTGCTGTGTGGCACAGCTTTCATACAAGGCTCTTTTAATGTCCAACTAGACATTAATTCTAATGGCTGCTTTCCCAAACTGGCATAATATGGTGAAATTCCAGGCATATCAAACATACATGAAGGAAAGATTCATACTGAATGCTGCAGCAACAGAAAAAATGCATTTATGTCTTTTGCTTGCTTGATGGTTTTGATTAAAGCCTTTAAAAGTGGTTTAAGGTTTGGGTGTTTTTTAATAAGATAAAGCTCCAGAGGGAGCCCATGCACCAAAGAATATATACATAAAGTATCTTCCAGACGAATAGTAAAACTGCATGAAGAAATTTCTTCAAATTGATGCTTCAAGCCTATCATTATTAGTGATTTGTAAATTTCAACTATATGGAATAATCCTCCAAAGAATTTTTACATGACAAGGCCTATTTTGACTTGTTTAGTGTACATATGCCAGCAAATGCAAAGCCTCTTCAATGGCTTCAAATCTCCATTTGATATCAAAAATAATATAACATTGCCTAAAATTCAGATGAGTTCAAGTCCATGGTTAGTTATTCAGAGAAGACAAGAGACACCTAAAAGAAATGATATAAAATACAGTAAGATCATGGAATCATTTAGGTTAGAGAAGACATTTTAGATCATCAAGTCAAACCATAAATCATACATTGCCAAGTGTGCCACTAAACCACGTCCCACAGTGCTACATCCACACATCTTTTAAATACCTCCACGGATCGTGACTCAACCACTTCCATAGGCAGCCTGTTCCAAGTCTTGGGAACTCTTTCCATGAAGAGATTTTTTCCTCATATCAAATCTAGACTTCCCCTGGTGCAACATGAGGCCATTTCCTCTTGTCCCATTGCTTGTTACATGGAAAGACCAGCCAACACCCACCTGGCAGCAGCCTCCTTTCAGGGAGTTATAGGGAACAATGAGATCTCCCCTGAGCCCCCTTTTCTCCAGGCTAAAGTCCCCCAGTCTCATCAGCCTTGTGCTCCAGACCCTTCATCAGCTCCTTTGCCCTTCTCTGGACAGGCTCCAGCACTTCAATGTCTCTCCTGTAGAGAGGGGCCCAAAACTGAACATGGGATTTGAGGTGTGGCCTCACCAGTGCCAAGTACAGGGGGTCTATCACTGCCCTGCTCCTGCTGGCCACACTATTGCTGATACAGGACAGGATGCCATTGGCCTTTTTGGCCACCTGGGCACAGCGGGCTCATGTCCAGATGTCTGTCAAACTGCACCCCCAGGTCCTTTCCAGCCACTCTTCCCCCAACTTGTAGCACCACATTGGATTGTTGTGACCCCTGTGCAGAGCCTGGCACTTGGTCATGCTGATCCTCATACAATGGGCCCTGTCCCATTGATCCAGACTGTCCAGATTCCACCCAGAGCCTTCCTGTCCTCCAGCAGATTAGCACTCCTGCCCAGCTTGGTCTTGACTGTGAACTTACTGAGAATGCAGCTGATTCCCTTGTCCAGACCTGGCCCCAAAACTAAACAAGTAAACATCATTTGTGACAGACTGTCAGCTGGACTTTTTGGTCAAGCAGGGCTTAGCTTTCATAAACCCATTTGCTGTCTGGCCCTGAGCCTGTGGTTGTACAGCACATGTCTTGTGATGCCACTCAAGGTGATCTGCTCCATAACCTTCCCCAGAACTGAGATTGGGCTGACAAGTCTGTAGTTCCTTCAGTTCTCCTTGTTCTTGTAGGTAGACATCACATTTGCTAAGTTCCATTCAACTGTGACCTCCCTGGTTAGCCAGGACTGCTGATAAATAAAGGAGACTGTCTCAGTGAACACTTCTGACAATTCCTTCTGTACCTGTCATTGGATCCCATCCTGCCCCACAGACTTGTGTGTGCCAGGGCCTGTAGCAAGTTACTGACCATTTCCCTTTGGATTATGAGAACTTCATTCTGTGCCCTGTCCCTGTCTGCTAGCTCTGAGGATTGGCTATCCAGAAAACAATTGGTATGGATATTAAAGACTGTGACAAAGAAGGCATTAAATACCTGAGCCTTTTCCTAAGCCTTTGTCACTGTGTGTGCCTTACATCCAATAAAGGATGAAGATTCTCCCTAACCCTTCTTTTGTTGCTAATCTAATTACAGAAACATTTCTTATTGTCTTCTACATCAGTAGCCAGATTAAGTTCTAGTTTGGCTTTGGTCCCTCTAATTTTCTCCCTGTATAACGTCACAATAGCCTTGTAGCCCTCCTGAGTGGCCTGCCACTTCTTCCAGAGGTTGTAAACTCTGGTATTCCCCCCCTCAAGTTCCAGACAAAGCTCTCTGTTCAACCAGGATGGTCTTGTTCCCCACTGGCTTGTCTTTTGGCAAGTAGGGCTCCCTGCTCCTGCCTCTTTAACATTTCCTACCTGGACTCCTTTGCCCTTCAGCACTATCTCCCAAGGGACTCTGTCAACCAGTTTTCTAAGCAGGCCAAAGTCTGCTCTCTGGAGGTCAAAGGTTTCAGCTTTTCTTATCCCCCTCCTTACTTCTCCAAGAAATAAAAAATTCTGTCATGATCACTGTGCCCAATATGGCTTTCTACTACCGTCACATCACCCACAAGTCCTTCTCTGCTCACACATGTCCAGCAGCACACCTTCACTAGCTGCCTCCCTCACCAGCTGTGCCAGTAACCTCCTGACTGTGTTCTCTCTGCTCTATTTCCAGCAGACATCTGGGAATTTGGAGTATCCCATAAGAACAAGGACCAATGACTGTGAGATTTCTCCCAGATGATTGCAGAATATTTCCTCTGCCTCTTCATCCTGGGTGGGGCTGTCTGTAACAGCCTCTCACCAGGATATCCTGCAGATCTCCCCCTGATTCTTACCCATGAACACTCAGCCTGCTTTCTTTCTCTTTTTTCTCTTTTCCTGAGAGTGAGAATGTTTTCAAAGACTAAGAGGATGATTATGGTAATGCAAATTGGTGAGGAGCTGTTCAAGCGGTTATTTTGGTAGAGGTTTTTTTAATTGGCTTTGTGGGGGAGATAAGTTTGTTTTTTTGTTTCTCCCAGACTGAGAAGTAATATAAAGCAGGTTTATCTCATTTATCTCATTCAGTTTTCTGAAAACTGAGTTATGCAACAGTTTATAGTAGAAAAAAGAGAGAGGAAGGAGAGAAAAAAGCTGGAGACAGTGAAAACTTGTCCCAGACTAAAACATTCATCAGGGAGATAATCAGGAGGAGAAATTTAGAGTTACTGCCTGCAGACCCCAACCTAAGCATTGCTGATCCCGCTGAGATTTCTGGCTCCACTGCTTAAAATTACCCACTATTATTTTGATTTGGCTATAAACTGCAAACCCTTTTCACAAATGGACTTAAAATCTACAATCCTATACAATCAGGTTCTCTTCCCACTATTAAATGTTCTTGCAGCCTTAAACACTCCTGTGGACTTCAGTTTTACAAGCATTGCAGGATGTCAGCCAGCCAGGGTAATAGTAATATTTCCCCAAAACAACATGGACTTTTAAATGCCGCGCTTTTGGTGAAGAGAAGAAACACAAAAATATACAGAAAAGTGAAAATAATTCTATTCCTCTGTTTTGTTTCCCAGAGCCACTGAGAAAAAGAAAAAGCTACCTGAGTGAAGAATGGAAATATTTGCTATGTTTGACAGAGGAAGCATGATTAAAATGCACTGAAGCTGAAATAACAGCTAAATTCTATCAAGAATAATTCTCATCAATTCATATCACAAGTGCTGCAT
Source organism: Parus major (assembly GCF_001522545.3). Lineage (NCBI taxonomy): Eukaryota > Metazoa > Chordata > Aves > Passeriformes > Paridae > Parus > Parus major. Next base: position 48,433,432 of record NC_031769.1, read on the forward strand.
TTATAATGCAGGTAAAGAGTATATAAAACCCATTTCATTTCAAGGCACATCTTATAAAGTGTGGCCATTACCATTAAAAAGATATCCCCCAGAACATCTCACAAGATGAGAGGAGGCAGAATAGCATATCAATGTATCTACAGTAACCAGAAGGTATTTAGTCCTGCCAGCAGCGCTCCAACATAACCATCATTTCTCTGCTCACTTGCACAGAAACTCTCACAACATCTGCTCAGAATTTTTTTCCAACAAAATAGTTTTCCATGGGAAGTTACTGGCTAAAAAAATGAGCTCTTCATGGAACTGTGGCAATTGCAGATAATTCCAGGCAAATTTCTTCCTGACCTTTAGCAAACAGCAGTGAAGGTTACTTAGGATCACTGGATTTTTTGGCTGAACAGCAGCAGAGGGGCTGCTCTAAAGTCAGTGTCAGATATGTAGGCTTGTATGAAAACATATTCTCCCAGGGGACTTTCTCAGAGGCAGGGATCCCAGTTCCTCAGGTGCCCCAGAGATAGTGAGAAAACACCTCTGTGTTCCAAAGGATAAAACGTCATCACATGTCTGAGTTAAGAGACATGTCAGCCAGAAAAGATTTTTCCATTATTCCAAAATATCAGCCACTGGGAAAAAGAAAAAAGGTTAATATGGAAAGATAGGTAACTAAGATGCAAAATGTTTTTCAAAGTTAGATTCAATTTTTTAAAATAATGTCAAACTTTAAACATTTCATTTTTAAGTGTTTGGGGTGGTTTTTTTCCCCAGAACCTCTCATTTCAGAAGAAATTTTTGCATCTCAATGGTTTATTTTGATTTATAATTGAATGCTACATTTTACTGGAGAATTTCTCACTGAATGAGTATTCATCCAGTTAAATTTGTCAGAATCCTAAAATGCCAGCTTACCTCACAACTCACTGCATTGTTTTAAAAATTAAAATGGCAATGGTAATTAGCACTGGCAATTGCGAAGTGGCAGTAGCAATTAAACAGCAAAAGTGTAGGCTGCATATCAGGAAATATTTTTCAACAAGCAAGTCTATTATATTTTGAAATGTATCTCCCAAGACAAGTAGCAAAAGCCCCACCACTTGGATCAATTAAGTGAGACAAAACACTTGAAAATACATTGTGGGGAACAATCCCCTGCCAGCCAAGTAGATGGACAAGATGATCTTTTAGATTCTTTAAATCTCCAAAATCTGGGGAACAAACCAGCACACTGCCATGGGGAGCAGGGATGCCAACAGGCACACCCTGACTTCCAGAACTCCTGTTAACCTGAAGAGAAACCTTGAGCAAGACCAGGACTGTGCCTGTGCACCAGTGACTGGGGCTCCTGCAGATGTCCAGAGTACTTCTGAACCACTGGGCTTGCTTGGGTCTGGCTAACAAAGTCTTGTAAGGCATAACCCAAACCAGGCTGGAAAATTCTCCCCAAAACAGGGAAAGATTCCTCCAACAGCTCTGCTGTTCCTAAGGACAGAAGCAGCTGCTTCAGTAATTGTCTGGCTCTGTCCATAGAGGCTGTACAGGAGCTATTTGGTAGAGTTTTGCAGCCAGAGGGTCAGCATGTGCTGGGTCTCACCTCGTGCCTATCCAACAGGAGATTAGATCATCACCCCCATACTTTAAGCTTGAAGGGGTACAAAAAGCAGACTTCAAAAGCCCCAGCCTTCAAGCCTGTCATCCCTGCATCAAGCAATACAGGAGGCAAGTTCAGGCCTCTTGGGATTATTTCATCTTTCTGTATTTCAATGCAGCAACTACCACATCATCTGCACACCTCTACAGGTGTTGTGTGAACATCAAAAAACTTTTTATGAAACTTTCAGTCTCGAATTGCTTAATCTCATAGCAACAGATTGTATTCATGAGTTTGCATAAAGGAGAGGAAATGCTCTGCAATTTGATATTCCCTAAATCCATGTCATTTACATGTCTTTATTCACAGTCTACTTCTCACTTTTTTTTTTTTATGACCTACACTAGTATCAATAAAAGCCCTGGTCTTCATTTATACTTCTTCCATTCTTCCAAATGCCAGAGGAAATTTCTTAGTCAAAAAATAACCTGTTTCTTGCCTCTTTTTTTTTTTAATTTCTCGTGATTTCTGAACACCTGCTCTGTATGTCATATTGCAAAACACTAGGCAATTAAAAACTTACAGAACAAGGGAAAAAACAAAGCTTGTCGGTGTACAGGGAATTATACATTAGACAGTAATAGCTACACTTGCAGCCATGAGTAAATTGTTAATTTATGTGTGTGTTCAGTGCTAAACGACAAAAGCCAAAAATTACTGGGATTTTTATGTTTAGACTTTAAAGTCTAAAGTGAAAAAAAATCAAAAGCAAAGTACCCATGGCAACCTTAATTTTATTCATCTTGCCCTATGTTGCAGCTCTTGTTCAGTGATTTCACATTCCTAAGTAAACTTACATCTCTCAGATGATGTAAAGCAAGGTTAAAGAATTCTAAAAATTAATAAAGTCCTTCAGCATACTTGTAAGTGTGCTGGAGGCATTCAAATACACATTTTGAAGAAAAAAAATAACTGCATTAATTTTTGAAAAGAAAAACATGCAAACTGCCATCAAAGTATTTTCAACTCATCTCTTATACTTTTAGCATACCCTTTTTCACATTTTTCTCAGTCTCTCAGTACAAGAAATAAGTAATACATTACTCATTTTACCTTTCAGTGTTTAGTCTCTGCTTCTTTGCTTATGTTCCAATGAGACATGAAAAATTACATTTACCATGATTGTTTGGAGGGGGGAACTTTCCTTATTTTTCCTCACTGGAATATTTTTATAATTATTTTTGTAGACAAGCGTAATTTTGTATGACGTTGTTTAGTATGAGTAGAGTCATCCTGTAAACTTTCCAGGCAGTTTAGCATATGTGTTTTGCATAACACTCTAATAATAGGATGCTTACACACCCATGCTGTCTGTCCAGTAAATGTGTAAATTAGCAGGTTCTCCCTCATCCTCAGAGCTCAATGTCTAATTTCATCCACATTTAAAAGACAAGGACATAAGCCTCCAATATAATTGAGTTCCTACAAGTTTAATGGAAAAATGAGCAGGCTAGAAGACGACAGACATGAATTAATGTGGCCAGTGACATCCCAGAAGGGGGGCAAGTGGAGCTGAGACACATTTTGTGTCACAGCAAACAGGTGCATTAGCACACTGGATATGCAAAGCTGCAGGTTAGCCAGGGGTTGTTGCAGTAGTGGGGGAAGGAATTACAAATCATTGTCTATTTTCCCAATGGGATCATACTTTAATGCTCCTGACAAGGTTTACCAGCCAGATCTCAACACCATTTTCTCAGAAAAATGCGCTGTTTCTGAAGAATGAATGCTGTGGCCTGCTAACTTCCCACCTAAAGGGTGTTGTACAGGTTGGAAGGATTCAAGTAGTCTTGCAAATAAGAGCAGAAGTAATTAGACTTTTAAAAGTAGCCAGTTAATGAACTTTGAAAAGGGCTGCAGGGGGCCAGGTTGAGGAGCTGATGTAGCGTTCAGCCTGGCTGACACTGGTGTCACTGGGAGGAGAACCACTGCTGAGAGCACTTTCTACACACACTGAACAAAGCACTGCCCAGAGGAAGTGTATTATCTTTACAGAGATTCATTTCTTTACACTGTGAAAGTGATGCAGTCTGCCTCTAGTGAATTCAGTGGAGCCCAGCAACAGGTTTTGGCGAGTTTCATAGTACACTGGCAAGTTTCTTGGCTCTGTGCACATTGCCTCAAGCCAGAAGGTACCAGAGCTCCAAACCTCAGAGAGTCACAGTCATCTTTTACAGGCATCCTAGTTCCAAGCATCCTTCAGATCCCTTGATGCTTCGTGCTGTCACAGAAATTAAAAAAAATAAAAAAATTTAAAAAAAAAGTAGTTGCTGAATCAAGATGAATCATCTATTTTGTTCCAAGCCCAGGAAAAAAAAAATTAGAAAAACCTGCTCAAAATCACCCCCAGAATTTCTGGAAACACGCCATCCTTCCTCTGGCTGCTCTGCAAAGGCGACACACAAGCATTAATACGAGATCTTTACCTAAAGTCTTGGACCATAACCAAACACCATTCACTCTCTTGCCCTTTCTCAAAAGCAAACAAAAAAACCTCCACAAAAACAACAACAAAGAGCATTATCTTAGCCTTTGTATCAGATGTTAACAGGATACTCTTTTCTCTCCTCTTAATAAAAAGTAAAATAATACATTATTAACTTTGGTAACAATAAAATATAGTGATGGTAAATAAAATACTGCTCATTGCAACTTTAGTTATGATTAGTTATGATTAGTCAGGAATTGCAATTTAATAGTACTCCTTGGCTACCTGGTGCTCCACAAGGCTCAATCCCAGGTTGGGGTCTATAGCAGCATTGCTGCTCAAGGGGCACTTAGATGGACTGGTTCCATCAGACAAAAATATCTGATACCAAAATGTTTATGGATGAGACCTTACACAAGTAAAGAAATTTCAGTTCTGTGATATATATACACAGTTTCAGTTCACTCTGTATAGAGTGATCTCACCTGAATTTATATTTTGCCACTGCTGCACTCTACATTTTAAGCTGAAAGTTCTGTTGTTGCTGCAGGACACTATGAATAAACCTTATCTATCAGACAGTGAATGAGACCATGGATTACAAAATGAGAAACCCATCCTCCTTAGCTCAGAGCCATTTAGTGATTTTGAGTTTGTATGTAGCCATCATATGTTCTGAGACGTCTACCAGTAGAAAACAATACAAAGTAAATTCTGTGTACTCAGCCACATTTCTCTCTTTCTCTTACTAACAACTACATAGGGCCAGGAATTCCTTACCCATCCCTCACGGAGCTCTAGCTGATGCATTAGGAACAGCTATTTGCTCACTTCAAGCATTAGAGATTGACTCCACTGGCTCTACATAAAACAGGCAAATTTTATTTGTGACAAACAGGCTCAGAGCTGTGAGGTTTCCATGGAGGCCCCATGGGATGTGTCACTAGAGAAATCAGAGTGTGTGGGGACATGATGCTGGATAGCAAAGCAAGAAGCAGAGGAACCCTGTTCAATGTGTGAAGGGAAGCATCTGCCCAAATTCTTTCAGCTGGGTGGTTTGCTGAGAGAGTGTAAGGCAGAGTGTGAAAGGCAGCAGCAAGGAGAAATGCAAAGAGTCATAACCAGGATAGGAGGCAGAATGTTAAGCTAAATAGCATTTCAGAGTGAAACCCTCACTTCTCTTTGTGTTTTCTTCAGCCATGCTCAGAGACTGTCCATCAGCTACACATTTTCTCAGGAAGGGGAAAAGTGAGAACTCTCTGGACATGCAATAAAACATGATTATCCCACAAAAGACAGAGCCTGTGATTCTCCAGCAAATGTCTTCTTGGTTCTGACTTTTAGGAGGTTTATCAGATTCACCTCTCAGGAGTGGTGAATGAAGGAATCCTGCATTCTTGAATGCAGGAACAGGCACCATTCTCATAAGCAGCAGTCACAATCCTCTGAGATGTTTTCATTCCCATTTGGAACAGGCGATGCCCTGACTGCAATGCTCTCCCAAATCAGCCTGAGAGAGGGAAGCTCATGCTTCTCCACTAACCTATACCTGTCCCACAAAGTGCAGCCTCAGCAGTGAGTGTGGCTGTGGCCCCAAAGCTCCAACAAGGGAAGCATTGAGTGCAAAGAGCGATGTCCTACAGACGAGGCAGCGCTGGAGGGGGCTGCCTTGATTAAACCGGGTTGTTCTGCTCACAAGTCCTCTGTGCACACTCTTGGTTATGGCTGTTAGAGCTGCAGCAGGGTGACATGAATTGCCTTTTATCTAATTGGAAAACACCCACAGAGTTTAGAAGTACTCATTTAGACAGGCAAATCAATAAAGGAAATGGTAAGCATGAGAATACAGTGCAGCTATAGAGCCTGTGTGGGTCCTGTATGCTTTTGCTTAATAAAGATTAACTCTTGCCAGTTTGCTGCAATACCCAGACCTCGATAATAGCAGAACTGGTGGGTTCTGTCCTGTAATGGCAAGGACTAGCTTGCCCTTATGCATACACCTCAAGGCAAGAGAATAAGCCTTTTGTTAATGAGGCTAGAAAATCAAAAGACATTGCAGAGAAGGCAGAAGAGAGGAAAAACCTCCCTTCATTTTAACAGTTCTGAAGCTGGCAATCAGATTTCTATTAAAAGGGGGAAAAAAAGCAAAACCTAGTTTGCAAAACAACAAAAGCAGCATCTGTATTTCTGTAGAGGTCTACTCCTATAACGCAAATTGCAATGAAGAAAATGAGCAGAAGAGCAAGTCCAGCTTCTGAACTTTCAACTTTTCTTGTCCTTTTACTTCCACACTCATCAGTGACTGTGCAAATCCTCACCCAGAGTCACTCAAAAAAAAAAAAAATCAGGACTATTAAGAACAATTATTTAGTTGTTAAAAGCCCCTACAGGTTTCAAGAAAAAGAAAAAAAAAAAAAAAAACAGCAAAAGCTCCACAATTCTTACAGTTGCTTAGTTCAGGATTAGTTTTGTTTTTTCTTATTTCTCTTTGACATTCCTTCCCCTAAATCTCCAATCACTTTCACAACAGGCTTATACTGAGTAGCTTCAGGCAGCTGAGAAAATAAAAATCCTGTTTAGCAATGTAAGTATCTCTCCTCTCACTGCTGCTAATAGGAGTTCTGTGCATAAATCACAGCATGCACCAAAGGGAGAACAGATCTTGAAGCCCACGACTATCTTCACCCACTGCTTGATTCTCTTCTCATTTACACTAACATATTGGCCTCAGGGGGAGCTTTTCTGACATGTCTCAGTGTAAGCCAGAGGAAAAGCAGGCCCCTGGGATGACAATAGAGAATTTGGCATCTTAGCCTGCTGGCAAAGGTCGGAAGGAACATTCAGAATAATACAGGTTGACTCATAATGGCTCCACAGAAACCAAAGGCATGGGATTGGTTAGGACTCATGTTCCAAATTCAGCCATCCTTCCCTCACCACCACCTGCTGGCCCTTCCACAGGTACTTTACAGAAGTACAGATAACCCAGTATTTCCTTGCTGGGGTGACAACTGTTTAGAAAAGGGTGTTGGAGGAGTTGACAGGACTGACAATCACCCCATGTTCAGGAAGTTTCTTTATCCTCTCCCTATGAACAACTCACTGCATGGCTGAGGGTGAGTCTGCCAAGCAACCTCTCACAGCCATTGTTGTTGGGATTAGAAAGCTCTCCTCTGTTCCAAGAAAAAAAAACTACCACCAGTATTTTAGGTAAGTTATTTTATATATAGCAGCTGCAGATCTTTAGTTTATGTTTCCTTTCAAACAAAGATTTTATTGATCTCCATAAACGAGTAAAAGCCAAACAGATCTTTAAAAAAAGTCCTTCCATTTCCACTTATGTTCAGTTAGAAAAGGAAACACGTAATAAAATTAATGGATTTTTTTATTCGTTCCTTTTCCTCTTATTGACAAAGTGTATTTTAATAAGGATTTTATCTCCTCTTGCTTGATCCCACACTAAAGTCATGATCCCGTACTTTGGACATCAGTCTGTTGCCATGGAAATCATCATAATATCACCAAAAAAGCAGTATTATGACTTCACTGAGGGATCAAGGAGAGAGAAAAAGACAAGCTGTATGGGATCAAGTCCTTAAGCAGCAATAGCCTTAGTTATTAACACAAAGAAAGAGAACAATTTTGAAAAATACATCAGAGACAAATTCACATATGTTTTGCAAAGTTCAAAGAATATTTTCCCTAGAAGGCAAATGCCTTTTGAAGCAGTAATTTCAAAGAGATCCTAAGTGCCTAGTTTCTGTCCTTCCAATCTGTAATCCCATTCACCATTTGCAACATGCTCTCTCTGTGAATAAATTCTGGTCATTTTCATTGCATCCCTTCCCAATGCCCACTCTCAGGAGCTCCTTGCCAAACTTGCAGTCCCATTTCAGTACTGAAGGGGCTGATGCTTAATTCAAATGAACTTTTTCAATTAAACACAGTCATTTATTTCAGGTGGTTTGGGTGGTGGGATGAGGTGACATGTGCCAAATTCAACCACAAAATGGAACTCATATGTGGGTAGCATGACATGCAGACCTGGTAAGCTCGCTCTAAGCCTAAAAGCACACTCAGTATCCCCAAGACTGCATTTTGCCTCTGAAGAGTTAAAGTGAACTCTTTTGTTCATTTTCAACCTCTGCTATAACACTTCCTTGTGCTGCTTAAGAACAAGACAGGCTTTAAGGATCCAGCCATAGAAGGCTTTCCTAAGAGATGGCCAGGCCAGTTTCAGCAGCTACACACAAATTCAAAGGTGAAAATTTTCATCCTTTCACCTGTACAAACAGTTAGACCTGAAGGCTCATCCAGGACTCTTCATATCCCAGTAGGGCTGTGTGAATGAATTAAAACTTGTGGAAAAAGAAACACCATTAATACTTTGAAAACTTAAATAGCTCAGTGGGTCCTGCATGGTGGTGGGTGCTGCCATATCCTGTTGATGTAAATTCTGACAGGAGCAGCAACCTTACAAGAATAATAGCAAGAGAGACACTTTGAGAAACACCAGAAGTGAGTTGTGGCCTTAATAATTTCCTTTCAGGACATATTTGTTTTCGTGAGCTCTGTTCCAGTGATCATTTTGGAAGGCAGCCTAAAGCTGAAGACGAGAAGAGGCACTGCTGCAGAATTCAACTTTAGACTTTGAGCTTTAACGAGCATGACCTTCTCCCAAAACCTGCCAGGCTTGGCAGCTCTCTGAGAGCTCCTTTCCACACACCAACATCAAACAGTTTCTCCCTGCAACACTGTCTCAGGAAGAAAATAGGATTTGCAGTAGTCACAGACAGTACAAAAGGTGCTGGAAGAAATATTAGAGAGAGAAAAGAAAGCAGTGGTTGAGATAAGGCTGTTCCCTTCATGGGTTCTCTCATTTTCTGTTGGATGAAAAACTTATCTTCCTCCTGAACACCAACATGCACACACCATAAACTTGTGATTGCTTCTGAATTTACATGTATACAACTTGGGTTTCTCAACATTACTAAATCTTCCCAGTGAGAAAGCCTAGAGCATCTGTACTACATACCAAAAGACTATTCGTTCCCATTAAGAATTCACTGGCTTTTTGCCTCCAGATGTGTTTTAAGCTGCTGTGAAGCCTCAGAATTCAGCAGATTAATGTGCTCCAAATGTCATTTGATAAAGGGCACTGCTGTCAATGGTTCATTCACACTGCACAGATTTAATTACCTAAATGAAGTACCCTCCAAGAAAAGCACATTTCTTTCAGTTAGGAGTTTTTTGCGATTGCATTTTAGGTTGATTTTTTAAAAAAAAAAATAAAACTCCATTTCAGTTTATATTTTTTCCTTTCTAATTTAAATTAATCTCCCTAGCTGTTTTATTTTAGAAAACACCTGGAACAGGACTATTATTTCAAAGAGGCAATTATGAAATTGGAAATATAACTATGATATTTATTCCTTTAATTACAGATATAAATAGGGACTATAATGCAGAAATCGCTTACAGGCATCTTCCTGGATTGTGTTGGAAGAAAACTGCAGAATCTGCTGCTCATATAATTCCAAGGAGACTCAAAACTAAGATAAAATAAGGAGGCAGCTACATCTACTACTGAGTTCTGCCTGAAACTTTGGCCTGACCTTTCCCTGTCATAGGCCTGGGAGTGCAACCAGAAGAAAAATTGCAAGGGTCTTAGCAAATTATTGAAATCAAACAAAAATATTGCAGCTCTGACTGCAGAAAGCAGGACTTCTCTGATCCTGGAGTAAGCAAAGCAGGATTAAGTCACAATAACAGCCCATATCCTTTGCCAGAAGTCTTAGTCTTTTGCCTTTTGGAGCTGGGAAATTTAATCCTATGTTGAAATGTCTACAGATAAAACAGAGGGAGCACTAGTTGACAGAGAGAAGTTAGTGAACTAAAGGAAATTGATAGTGGAGGTCTTTAAGAGTAGGGAGGATGAGACCACATCAGGAATAAAAGGGTTACATGGAACTAGAGTGTCTCTCAGGGCTTCTCCCAACCCTATGCTACTTTAGGGCACCCATGCCAACATTGCCCAGTGCAAGGAAGAGAGATGGCAGCAACACCAACAATTGGAACAAAATGCACTTATTCACCATCCCTGTTCAGAGCCCTTCATTATTTTAGCTGGCCATGGTGACAGCTATAATTAGGCACTCTTAGCACAGCGTGATACCTTTCAGAAATCAAGGCACTCCCCTGCACTCCCCACCCCCTTGAGAGCCATGTCAAGGGGCAACTTCCACAACTGCTGCCTGCTGACCCCTTTCTGACATGACTTGATCATTCTCAGTTATTGATCTCAGCTCTTTTTTTCCCCCATTCGTGACTCCCAAGCCACCTGCCAGGTAATAAAAATCTGCATCAAAATGCACAGCACACAGTGTGCTGCGAGCCAGAAGCAACATTTGTCTTGCAGACCTGGAAAGCTGACAGTGTCTATGGGGGGCAGTTATCACAGTGTTGTTTGATCTTTCTGCTAAGGTTGTAAATAACTTCCATGGGTAGCCAAATGGGGACAAAAATGGAGAACCTGCCACGGTAACTATAAAAACAAGGTGCTGCTCTGTCAGTGGCAGCAGGCACAGTTAAGCAAGATAAGCAGCCCCTGCTGCCTACAGACCTCTGAAGACTCCCTGAGTTTCAAAGGGAAAGTATAGGATGATCGGTTTTTCTTGCACCACCATTAATTAAATCTTTAACTGCATTGCTGTCCATCAAGTACTCTGCTCAGAGGCAAGCCCAACACAAGCATCTCTAAATGGCTCGATGAAGCCTGGTAAGGATATGTCACATTTCAATACCAGTCTCATGCAGGAAAATTTTTTTATCCCTTTGCTCTCCAAAGCACCTCCAAACCCCATATGCCAGTGGAAGTTAATGTACCCACTGAGTGAGGTTAGCAGTATTTTTGGTTTGAGATTTGCCTCTTTTCTCACTCCCTTTTTCCACCAGAGTGTGAAACTCTAAAATATGACTTGTGTGGCTATATATCTGAGTTACACATTGTTTCCTAAAAGCCTATTGTGCCAGGTTTACACTGAAAAGTCAGTGTACCAACCCAGCATACTACTAAAATAAAGGTAATGAAGACCTAGAACTGATGCCACGGGCTCTGCCAAAGAGATGAAGGTTACAGACCTGATTCTGTCTCAAAGCTTCTCCATTCCCATTTCAGCTCTCTAGCCCTGAATGAGGACTTTAAACAACTCAATAGAGCAATAAAACTGGAGACAAGTTAGGCAAGTAAAAGAAGGGGGGCAAGAGGAATAAAAGCACACTTGCAACAGCTGTTCCTCAGTGTTCTCCTCAGATCTAAGCAGGTCTCAGGTATGGAAATTCAAATAAAAATCAACAGCAACAATGAAATAAACTATACTTCCAAAATGAACTTATTCTCTTAGGTCCAATGGGACCAAGAAATCTCTAAGTAAAATCAGAACTCCAAATACATTATGCTGATCCTCAATCCATTAAAAATCCTTCCTGAAGCTCTGCCTGCCTCACCACTGGGTGTTCATTAAACATTATTCAGTGTTCAATGAGAGGATAATGCTTTCTGAATTTCCAGTAATGTTCTAAATTACAAAAAGTAACAACCCATTGCTGCTGTTATCACAGACTAGAAGATATCTCAGGACATCTTTGGTTCCTTTTTCCTACCTTGGAAGGCTGTAGCACCTTCCAAAGAGGAGCTCTAACTTCCCAGGTAGAACAATTTTCTTACAGTCTCTATTTTCAGCAAGACACTTTGAAATTAAACCTAGAATATGATCATATTGTTTTGGCAAATATACTGGCTGGCTTGGCAAAGGGAAAATGCACATACAAGGCTTTCATTTCACCTCAAAAGGACAGGTATTGACAGTGATTGAAGTCTGTTTAGTGAATGAGGCTCTTGAAGGCACACAGGAAATGAATCAGTGCTTTCACTCTATTTTTTTTGCATAATAGCAGTCCCTTTCCAATAACACTAGACTGAGATATGGGTGCAAGATGGGGGTTGGGGACCAAACTCTTATTTCATCTCCAAGGCGAATGATATCTCAGCAATTACCTTTAAAGTGCCAGCAATGTTGCTGCAGCCAGGGAATCTATGGGTTTTTTCTGTATTAAATAATTCAAACCAACAGAAGTTTCTTCCCTGCTGTCACAATCCAGCTCCTTTTATAAACATTAAACATATCTAACATATTTAAGAGTTAGCATATAAATATTATACACTAAAAACATCTACTTAAAAAATGTTTCCATCAAGTTGTTCAAGGCTTTATATCTGGAGATTTTTTTATTCATCTTCTCTTAGATGTGTATATGCTGCATATGTAAACAGGTGATAATATATTTTTAATAGACAGGACAAAACTTAGAGCTTTTGATTTAAAAAAAAGAAAAAGAAGGAAACAGACATTCAGAAAAATCTAACTTACTCTTTTACTAGATCACAGAGTAATTTGACATAGGCTAAGAATTTTTTATAGCTGCTCATCTATGTCATTCTTCAGTCTTAATGAGGTACAAAGATAACCTTCCAAACTTGTTCCCCCATTATTTAAGCATTTCTAAGTTTTTCTCTTTTTCTGTAAATTATTACTGTACAGATATAAATGGATTTGCAGCACTAGAGCTAAGGAGCCAGTTCTCCTCTCCTTTATACCAAATAAAGCGAGGAATAACTCCAATGAGAACACTTCTAAAATTGACTAAATTGTACCAAACACATTCCTAGTCTCGAGGCAACATTTTTCTCTTGAAAAACAATAAACCCCCCCAAACTTATCTAACAACTTCAAATGGGTAGTTTATGAGATCTGGCACTTTGGGGGCTGGAAGAAATATTATTTTAATGAATTGAATTTATGGAAGCACTTAGGTTGGATCATTACTCTCAGAGCTATAATGCTTAACTTGAAATAGTGACTTAAAGCTAGATTTGCTCCTAAAACACAGGATTTTTCTCCCGAATGTAGGTGCCTCCTTTCAAAGTTATAACCCAAGAGATTTCACACAATTGCAACCTTTCTCTTGAAGCATTTAAACTCCTTTAGCACTTCCTTTTTTAAATGAAAGCTGTCGTGTGCCTTAACATGTTCTTCCAAGCCTGCCCAGGGCACCTGCGGCACCCAGTTTTGGCCTGATGGAAACCCAAACTGGAGTGAGAGCAGCTACAGGAGTCCACACCCGTGGCTCTTCTTCCTTGGGTCCCTTTTTAGGGAGAAGGCATTCAAAACTGGTTTTCCAAAATGAGCACTCCAACACCCTTTTTGAGGGAAGGCATGCACTGGTTTGACTTGCAGAGCTGCAATGCCTGTGGGAAAGGGTTTGAGCAGAAGGAAAGAGTGGCAAGTTTAGCAGCACAGCTCTGAAACTGGAGGGTCCCTCAGTAAAGAGGGCCAGGATTCAAGTCTCTGCCCTGTCCTTCCACAGAAGCATCTGTAAGATACATTTTTTTTCAACATTTTGTGGTAGTAGCATCCAAATCTGATGCCCATGAAGTGTCCCTCCACCTGATAATAGTTACAGCACAGGTGGAAGGCTCTCCATCCAGTACCAAGGGTCAGCAGAGGTAAAGGACCCCCTCACTTTCTCATCCAGATTTGTTGCTTACATGCAGCAGAGGAGGTTTTTTCCAGTTCATACTCTTGTGCAGCACTCCATGTTACAACAAGCTTTTAAATCGGTAAAACCCCAGGGATAAGGAAGGATTCCAGAACACAGACTAAAATACCATGGAAATGAACTAAAGCAATTTGTGATTTTAATTCCCTTTTTTTCCCCTCTCACAATCTGCCCCCTACAGAAGATTATCATGATCTTCTTACATAAGTTAAACAAAGTAGCATAGGCCACTGCAGTATCATCCAAGACCTGTAACTTGACTACAAATTCTCCAAAAGTGGATGATTTCAGTAACTGCACCTTCAAGTAAACACAAGACACCTACTACACCCCATTACATTACTGTTTTACCAGAAGTCCTTTGGTAAGATAACCTCTACTATTCTATTGTATTAAAAACCATTCCCTGACGTTACTAATGCCGAAGGAGACTTCCCAGTTTTCATTATCTTTTCCTTCTGAGATGTTTTGATGGCTCATATTATCAATGTTGATTACCAACACAGAGATACAATGCTATGCTGACATCTGCATTCAAAGTCGACCCCTAAAGAATATAAAGGTATTACTTGGCATGCAGAAACAGTCTAGGATGGCTCCCATACTGCAGTCACTCCAGAAACACTGTATTATACCCAGCTGAGATTCACAGCCAAGCCAATATTAGCAGAAGATTTACTCAGTCACTTACACACACACACACACACAAAGTTCTTCCAACATTTTTTGTAATAACAACTTTTCCATTTCAGGCATTTTGCAAAACTATTAAGCCTTTTTCTTTAAAGTGATATTTCTGACACCAGCTGAAAAGGGAAAAAAATTTAAAGCTGCTGTTCTATCCTTAATCTGATGCATTGTGGTTATGATGAGGCACTGACTGGAAAACTGTATCTGCAGGTTTGCTGTGTGTCTTGCAGCTTTAGGCAGAATGCAGCAAACCCTAGGTAGAAGGGCTTATGAAACTGATCTCTGGGAATGTATAAGTTACTATCCTTCTGTCATCTATTTCACAGAATTAGGTTTTTATTTTCTATATAGTTGGAAGATGGTCCAAAAAGTAAAGCTATTGCCATTGTTGCCAGCAGTGCTGTGCATCATTACTAGACTCCCAGATTGATGGCATTAGTGCAGCCTATGAAACTTCTTAGCTTGTGACAAAACCTTCAACTTAATTACACAAACATTGGGGTTTTTTTGTCTTTATTAATTTTTCAAAGCCTATCCTAATAGTGTTTCATAAGGAAAACCAAGGGGACTAAGTTTTATGTCTTTTGTATAATTTGGTTCCCTTCAATTTGCTAATTCTGCTGAATTCTTCCAGTAGCTGCCTTACTATTTACCACGCAGCAGAGGTCTGATACCTTCCCTACAGAGACAAGTAGCTTTGCCTTCTCCTTCGGGCTCTTCTTGCTCCTCCAAATTATTCTGATTGATATAGACCTCAATCCATGCTAATTATGCAGAGCTTCTCTTATAAAGTGCAGTTCCCATGGCAACAGCATTGGGCAAACAGGTGCGTGGAAAGCTGTGATATATTAAAAGACAGCTACCCTCTGCCTCTGCGATGTAGATTGCCATTCGCAGGGTTTATTTATAGCAGGTAGTAATTAATCCATGTGAATCTCATTTCATTGAGAAGGAAAAAAAATGAAAAGTGCACAGAATTATTAGCAAGACTCCTAATTATCCTCTTACCACGGATTCTGAAAGTTTTGTCGCCATCAGATAATGCAAACATGGAATTGTTGAATTATCATTTGTGTGGAGACATCAATATTAGAAACGCTACGCCATCGCCTGACAAACACCTCACATTCTCCCCCCACAGAGCTGGAACTTGCATTAATGTTGGCAGAGTAAAGCTGGAGCAACAAAATATAGACATTACTCTGTTAAGAAAGAAGGAGATGTTGCCTTCTCTTGGGAAGCCATAACACTGAGGTAACTGGGAATCAAATATTCAGTACAAGCTTTCAAACCCTTTGCCAGGAATGACCAAGCAGTTTTTAGCTCTGATACCAGCTCTCTCTGTGGCCTGAAGCAAGTCTGTCAACCTCTCCTTCTCTGCTCTGACTCCCATAATGCCTGTCTTTTTGGGACTGAAAACAAATGGTCTGAAAACAATTCAAGGATGAAAAATTGGATATTATGTTGCAAAGTAGGATAGCCTTTGTATTTTAAAAAAACTGCACATAGTGGATTCATCTCTGTCTAGCTCAGCCTTGTGTTTCAGAGCTCCTTGAGAAACATAAGTAAACTTAGGAAACCAAAACAAAACTGGTCAGAATTGTGATTCACACTGCCATGCAACATTAGTACTTGATGGATTTCTTGGATCTTGGCTATGTCTCAGTTCTTACTCCTTATTTTTCTTTGTCATGCTTGTGTGAATGATCGCAGTTGGCAGACAACATTCCAGATTTTAAAAAAGACAATGATAGAAAATAAGCACTTGGTCATCAAAATAGCCTTCCCAAAAAAATCAATACATGTCTTAGATGAAAGTGTGTAGTTTGGAGTCTAAGCTTGAGAAGGTGGAGAAAAGATGCCCAGTTGCTATTATGGACACCACTAGGAATGTTTTTACAGAAGAATCTTTCAGTCATTATTACTGCAAAACCTACATAATTTTCCACTGCTCTGGTTTGGGTTTTTTTAAAAAAAAAACAAAAGCAACTTTCAAAGTTAAATAACCAACAAATACGGGTCAGATCATTTACAAACATTGTAGCCTGAGCTACCCCTCAAGTCTCAGGGCATTCTCAAACCATCAGCCTCTTCTAGTCCGAAGTGAGAGCTTAGAGAATACAACAGCTTGGAAATGTCTGGACCTGGTGAGCATTCCCCTTGTAAACACAAGCTCCAGAAAGCCAGGGGCAATGACTGAACATCCCTTGCAGCAAGACCTGACAGTGCTAAGGAGGGTTTGCCACAACAGCACAGCATTACTGGGGCCACAGGGTCTGAATTTGCCACAGTTTAGACGACTTCTTCCTGACTTGGATGGAGTCATTGCCTGCTATCCTTTGAAGTTAAGCAGCTCCAGTGTCAGAGACATTGCATATCATCTCAGGAATCATGCAAAGTGACCTAAGTCAAGATTTCATGTGACCTATAGTCCAAGGCAGTGCCTTGTTCTTGCTTTATCTGATTCAGGTTAGAGTGTCACAGCCAGCAGCTAAACTTGTAATTCTAAGAGAAAGCAAAAAATCATGATGGGGTGGCAATTATTCATTTCCTGAACAGACCCAGTTACATCAGAATATGAAAAATGAAAGCTACAAAGGTATGCACCTAACCTGCTGGGAAATCCTCCCATGATAAAATTCTTCTCAGGAATATAAATATTTCACAGAAGTGGGTTACACACGTTTTGAAACCCAATATAAATCAGCCTGCTCCGATTCAGGCCTAGCTCAGAGGATGAGCACTACATGCTGCACTCAGAAAAGGCCCTACAAGGCTTCATGAAGTGGTAATGTTGACAAGTATGGGGCAGTAGAGAGGGTATAAATTTGCCTTTTGAGAGGCTTAATTGCCTTTTCCTGACTCTTATACTAATTACTACATATATTAGACCACCATTCTATCAGATTTGATGCATATGTTTATTGCAACTCATTAGCCATGTATCCATTTTAACCTAAAAACCACGAACTCAGAACAATGCAGGTGAATTAATTATTCTTGCAAACCAGAGTAATTTTTACAGCAAGGTCTGCTTGTTATGGCTTTCCAGCTGCTCAGGGATCTCTGCATCATTCTCTTACAGCACCACAAGACCAGGAACAGCTGAAGGAAAGGACACAGCAGCCACAGATGCTGTTTACACCCAGGCTGCATCAGGGACCCAGAGCAGGCTGCAGATACCTCTTATACATGACTTACATCAATTAAATTTTTGCTAAAGCAGAAAACTGCAGCTGGAAACTCCAAGCAGACTTCAGCCCTATTTTCCTGTGTGAGCAGGAGAGAGAAGGTTGAGCATCTCACCAGCCTCTCAGGTCATCTGCTTGTTGAAAGGCTCAGGCCAATTTTTTGGTGTTCTCTGCCTCAAGAGCCTAACCCAGTTCCTAGGTCTGAACTCTCCCTGTTTTAACAAACCTTTTATTTTCCAGGGGTTTGTGGCAGAAGACAGAGGCTAGCTTAGCCTTGAAAGCCCAGGCCTACTGGATGTTAATATGTAACATCTTAAGTTTTATCAGTTCCAGACATATTTCTTGACTCATCCTTCAAAACTGCCTCAAGCCCATCAATAACTTCCAGCAAGGAGGAAGAGAGGCTGCTGGCAGCTTCAAAAGAGTACTCCAGCATATGCTTGCACCTTGAAACAAGCTCTATGGAGCTCTGAGATAAAAAGCACTCTTCGATAATCTTTCCAGCATGCTCCCTACTCCTATGCCTATTAGGCTTCACAATGTAGTCTGGTTTCCAGTGAGGCTGCAGCCTCTCCCAGCAGGACCCATCTCTTACAATATGTTTGTATAGGTCAACCTCAGTACAAGTTATAGTTAATAACAATAATAACAATAACAATAATAATAATAATAATGGATACTTCAGCCCTGATGGAGTTGTGGTGATCTGGGGACATAAAAATAAAAAGTTTGAATGGAAAGAGGAAATACTTGCTTTTGTTGTTCCTTTTTTTTTTTTCTTAAGACTGAGAGACTGAGAAATGGAAAAAGCAGAAAATCCTTGTATGCCCAGGAGCTTGCGTACTTTCTCCATCCCATCCTACTAGTTAGTTTAATAAAAGATTGTACTTGCTTTGCCTAATAATTGCATTTAATGTCAAGAGAGTTAAGGTCTCAGTTAAACTCTGTTTGAGCAGGATTTTAAATTAAAGCATGCAAACTTAGCACTCTTTACTGTGAGACATCCCTTGTGTCCTTCAAAGAGTGTGGACTGCAAGGGTCACCACTAAAAATTGTTTAGAACTAGCTACTGGATTTTTTTTCCTCTCCTGGCAAAGCTGGAAATATTTAAAAGCTATGAATGGCTTCTGCTAATTTGTTTTCTTTTCACATCAAGTAAATCAAATTCTCCACTTTGAATGCTTTTCCAAGGTCTCCACTCTAAGAAAAACATCAATTTGTTCTAACCTAAGGAGACTATAATGACCTCTTACAGCAAATTCACGTTCTTCTCATGATGTATATGTTGCTTTTTTGTAGGTCTTGTCATGTTACTGTACACAGAGGACAACTGGAAAACACTCTTCTCCACTTATTCTGATTCCAAAAGTCTGACTGCTCATAGGAGCACTCTCACACATATAACGTTGGATCAAAAATTGTCACAGACTGACATAATGACAGAAAAACAGAAAGTAAAGAAAAAAATTTAACCACTTCAGTAGTCCACCATCAAGGTACAGGCATATGGCTGTAAAATAATCAGCTAGAATAGAGCTCAAACTAAACACTTAAATGTCCCAGTCTGTGGAAAATATGTTATAGCCATCCAGAAAACCTCTGGAGAGGTAAGAGACAATTAGGAGTCTTATTAACAGCATTAACATAGCACAAGAAACAGTGTTTATGAAAATATTCAGGGTCTGCCGGTATGATTGCCTATACAATTAATTCTCTGGCCAAATCCATCCTTTAGCCAAGACTGTAAAGTGTTTCTCTCCACCTCCCCCAGTACATTTAGAAGAAAGATTAATTTTATTTCTGTCCTTCCCCCAATCTCAGAAGGAAGCTTCTCCTTTATTCAGAGAACACCCATTTTGATTTGGTAATTCCCACTTCATTGCCTTTATCAAAACTGTCACCCTTTTACCTGGTAAAAAGCATACCAGGATGTATCTGGGGCCAGGCATTAGTGACACCTAGGTGGCAGTGGAGTTTGGTGTCAAATGAGACCAGTCTGTTGACCCCCAGATTAGATCTGGTACCACAGCAGAAGGTCTTCTAGAGCTTCAAAGCAAACAGCAAACCATTGGTGAGGAAGACAGAGATATTGCTAAACACAGACTCTGAACACATGCAGAGACAGTAGTTGCCTGTTCAAAATGCTTTATAGGCTTATTTTCTGATCAGCCTCATCTTCCACCTGCCTTCCAGATCACTGCAAGGCATGGCTGGCTGCTGTTCCAGGGTTCCTGTGGTCTGGAGGCAGCTCTTGTTGAAAAGGATAGATGCTCCTCAGGAGGATCTTTGACCCACTTGAAATTCTTACCCAAAGAGTATCTATGTGCCAGGCACCCAGAAGGACCTAAGCTGTGCTAGTTCAGACTAAGAAAGAGAGAAAAGACAACTGATTCAAATTTTAATACAGTATTTGCAACCACTAAAGCCTGTTGGTCCTAAAAGAAACAACTAACACAAAAACTAAATGCACAAATATCTCAAGAGCTATAATTATCAGATGTGATAGACTAAATATCCTGAAAATTTATGAAGTGAGAGACTGTATTTACCTTTTTTTTTTTAATGTTGACACACCATATACTTCAAGAGAAGAGCTGAGAATTCTTGTGTGATTTAGGCCCATCATGTTAATTATAATTGGTCTGTCAAAGATTTAAAAATGAGTATGTGATAGGTTTTGAAACGACATCAACAGCAGGGCACTAAGCATAGTTCTGCAAAGCTCAGAAGACAAGCTCTAATAAAGGGGAACCTGTTTACTCCATAAAATCTGTTCCAGTCCCCAGAGCTCCCACTTGAGCTCAGCACTGTGTATGAGAGGGAGAGGCAATAACCTCCAATCAAAAAATATTTCCAGTTTTTTGAGCACTTTCTGAATCAATTTCCAGAAAATAGAGGGGTACCTTCTCTCCACTATTCAAACAAATTTATCAAAGAGAAGGCTTCCTTAAATATGCACATAATTCCAAGTGCATTTAAACTGCAGCACTAGCTCTCTTTCATTCTGTATTTTAGATAAAACCTCTATTAATATGGAATTACAGTAGTATAGGGAAGGCAAAAAACACTATAACAATATTATAATAATCGCTCAAACAAGAATCAAAGCTAAGGAAATTCCAATTTAAGTTTAAATTGAAAAGAAATTCAAGCAAAATATGATGCATGGAAATTTTTTATGAAGTCTCACAATACAATTTCTTCCTCTTTGAAAGGTGTAATGATTCAGAGTGAGTATATTTAAAATCCCATTAATTTTCAAAACACCTGACACCTGAAGGGGTTGCTAGTTGTGGACGACTTTACGTGAGTTGAGAAATGCCGCCCTTTTTCTGTTTTTTATAATTCCTTATGCAACTAGTTAAAACTAAAGCTTCAGATATTTCCCAGCTGCCTATTTCTTGGATTTTTGACTATTTAGGCCTGTTTCACATTTAACTGCATCTGGATTTTCTGCATTTTGAGTGCTTTGCTCTGGATGTTTCAGTCTTCTAAAGGCATTTATTGGCATTCAGGACCAACATTAACCACTAGTTTACTGCTTTTATAAAATAAATCTTTCTTCTCCATGCTTTCCTTCCCTCACCAGAAGAGCACAAGACAACATCTCCCTATGCAAGGGCCATGCTCCCCACAGCCCAGGGCAGCAGTCCACAGGTAGCCAAATTCCAGCCACAGCTGCATACAGAACAGAGAGCAGCAGCCCCAGCAGCACCCAAACCAACACACCCAAGCCCAGCATTTGCAGAAGGTGGGGTCCTCCTCCTCCTCCTGCCACAGCAATGACTGGTGAACTCTGTGTTTAAAGGCAATAGGAGCAAAACATCCAGCTCTCATTAATATACAAGAGAATGTGGATCCCTTGCTTGTGCATCTATTACATCTATTTTGCCAGTACCACCCAGCCATGCAGATGAGAGCCTGCAGAGAGGGCACAGCATTCCTGGCATCACTTGACGTAAAGCCATTGGCTGCCATGGGACACTGACTATCCATAGTGACCCATTTTTCACTCATTTTAGCTCCTGAGCCGTTTGATTTATTCCTGCACTCCATGGAAACCTAGTCCCACACTCAGCCAGCATTTTAGGGAGGATCTCTTGCATCTTTCATATGCAACCAAGCACTAGTACAAAACTCAGCCTTAACAGCAGAGTCACGACTGGCTGCTGCCTCACTTCACTGCAGAGAAAATCACCCAAGTGCCTTTCAAACCCAAACTTCTCTAGCTTGCATTCGTGACCTGTTCCCCCTCAGTTCTGACCGCATCCAAAATAGCTCCCCTTACCTACAGGACATTCATTTTTCACTTAATCCTGCAGTTGGATCTATTTTACATGCTGCTACTGCTGCTTAGTCTCATTTTCTGTCACCACTCATCTCCCCCTCCCTATTTTTTTTTAGGTCATTGTCATGTTGCCAGCATTAAGGAAATATTTTGGATATGGAACAAATTCATGCATTGGCCTGTGCTAACACGTACCTTGTCAAGACAAACCTACCAGAACTGCTCTTCTGGGGGTAAATTCAGTTCCTTAATTCAAAATCTTTCATCAGTTTTCCTCAGTATAAACTCCTGCAGGGAACAGCTCCGAGTGAGGACAGGAGAGTGATTGGCTCAAATAATGCCTTCAATTCCTTGGAATTTCTCTTGTTGAGAAATAAATAAAACCTGAAATAACCAACAGGGGGAAACCTGTTCTTACTTGCCCTACTCTATTTTTGGGGTCTCTGTTTGAATAGCCCAGAAATGTACATACAAGCTCTTTTCAGAAGCGTGTAAATTTCCACTAAATCTACTTAGAAGCTTTTCCAGATAAATCTTCCACAGAGAATGAACTTGGAGAACAAGCATTTCCATTTCCTTCCTCACCTCATTAATTAATGTGGGACTATTGGCTGACTCCCACGTACAGATCTGCTGCTGAGCCAGTTTCTCCAGGCTGTTCTGCATATCGAAGCTACTGTCACACATTACCAAATGCTTTCCACTTGTCTAGACTTTTTTCCTAATCACTGACAGAGGGAGAAGAGTATCCTAAATTGACCTTTTCCCTAATTTGATAGTCACTCACTTCTGTGACCAACCCCTACACAGCCCAAGAAATTTTTTACATAGAGTAGTAAAAGCAAAAATTCACATCCTCATCTCTCTGCATACAAAGTGTCCAAGAACTGAGACCTTGAATCAACTTTTTTTGCAGCCTATCTACAATCTTAAAGCATCTCTAGTACCCTCAAACAGAAGTACTTTCTGAAGGAAAGTAGATTTCTTAAAAGTTTTCCTCTACCCCACTTGGCTTGTGTCCCTCGTATATCTAACAGTTTATCTAACTTGAGAAATAGTATCTTTTTTCCCCAAAAAACAATGCTCATCCTCATCCTTGTCCTATGTTTTCTTCTTTTCATAGTTTCAGACTAAAAAAATTTAGAGTTGGTAATAAGTTTTCCTAAACAGGCAGCTTTGGTTATCCCAGATTTGTTTCTAAATTCAAAACTTGAACATTTTTTGTAGTACTGTTCCATTTCCTCCAATAGTTGGGGAAAACTCCTGGAGGTGAGCGAGTCAGGTTGCAGTCTCTGTCCTGACCTTCAGGGGTTTAATCCATGGCTGTCTCTGTCCCCAGCCACAGTGCCTGACCATCCTTGATCAGTCAAACCCAGTGTTTCTACACCAGTCACCCTGCAGGCAGCTACCCCTTGATTTTCACATATTCTGTGTGAATAGTGATGGTGTCACCAGGAGGAAAATCCCTTGCTCACTCAAATGCTGTTTCACACAGAAATGAGCTCTTTTCTTTGGGGCAATGACATCAAACCAGTTTGGGTTCTTTTTTTTCCAGGATATTGGGTGCTCTTAAAATTAAGGAGGTAAAAACATCTAGTTCATGTTACAATGTAATTGAAATATTTTAGACGGAAACAATCCATGTTAACAAGCATAACCGCATATTCCTAATAAGAAAAATTACCCGTTTAGGCTACTGCTACCTCTCACACTATAGTGGGGATCCTCACCCAATGCAATGGACTGTCAGGAGCAATACACAGCTAGAGCCTCAGAGGACATCTGCAGACTTTGCATAGTTTTGGGGGACTGAGATTTTACTAAAAAAAAGCAAGCCTCTATGTTTGCAGATACTTGATTTGAACTACAGCTTTGAAGTTGATACTTACGGTTTTACTAGAGTCAAGCGGGCCTAAAAAATGCCTATTCAGTTAATATTAAAAAGAAATAAACACATTAACAAGCTCATTTTCCATAAAGTTCAGAACTGGAAAAAGATTCAGTTTATGTTGCGTAAATCTCCAGCTAGAAATTAAAATATCTGGACTTGGTTTAATTACATCTTAATGTGATCCCCAATAGGACTCAGTAACCTATAGGGTTTAATAACCTCAGCTCATTTAATGTCCTCTCATTACATTAGTGTGACAAACCAAGAGCTAGGTTTAAGAACCTAAAACTGTATGCTTCCTCCTGGGTTTTCCCATATGTTCACCATCTTTAGCTCAGGCTCCCAGGATACTCATGCCAAATATTATAATACAGTCCTGGCAGAACAGGGGAAAAAAAAAATCATCTTCCACTCAAATTTATATATCTAGTCTTTGCAGAGGAGGGGGAAAAAATTAATTCAATACTACAAAGCAATACTCTGGGTATCTATAAAGACTTGGCCTTATCTCTGGAAGAAAAAAACAATCAGAGCTCCTCATCTGGCCTCAGCAAACAGGTCAGAAAACATGATAGAGCCGACACCTGAGGCTGCAAGTTGTTTTGTGGTATGAATAGCAGTCTAAACAGACACCAGTTCCAAATCTGACACTAAATAATCAGGCAGTAGACAGATTTTTTGGCAGATGAATCACAGAATAAACTAGACTGGAAAAGGCCTTCAGAGAACACATAACCCAACCACTGCTCCAAACAGCTCTAATCTGCTCTACAGATTAGAGCAAGTTTACAGCAAAGGGCCCATTTGACAAAAAACTGGAACAGCTGGACACAGCAACTGGAACATCCACCCCCTTCCTACCAGTTATGTCAACTCAGAAGTTTTAATTTTCACATGTCACTCCTAGTATAAGTACAGCATTTTAAAAGACATGGGGACTCCACACTCAAAACAATGAGCTGTGATGTCTGGGCTTACAGAAGAGCCCGGCCCTCTGCAGGGGCAGAGCTTGAGCCTCGTGAGAGAAGGCACCCCACTATAGGAACCACTCTCCACAGGTGGGATGCACACCACCAAACTTCAGGGTCTACAGGGCTGATGACTGTAACAGCCACCTATTATCCCTCTAAAATCAGTGGAAAGAAATAAGCCTCTCAGGCATAGTTTATCTGACCTATTTAAGTGCTACTTTAGGAAAGCAGGAATTACACTCCAGGATCTGTTGACTGTCCTGATTTGATCTCCACTGACTGTAAAGGAAACGCGGTTGTAGGCAGATGAATCCTAGCCTGTAACTGCTTTTACTCACTGCAGACTTTTTGAACTAGAAATAATGTGCATATGTAAACAAAACAAGGCCAGATTGCACCTTTCAAAGCAAGTACTGCCAAAGGGAGGTTGGAAAGGGGTGGGAATAGCTAAAGCATTATTATACAGAAAAATATATATTTATAGCCCTGTCCAAAAGACTGTCTAAGGAAGCAAATATTTCTTCAAGATTCTTCTTCAGAAGCATAATTTCTGCATCATCAAGCATCTGCCCCCTTCAGCAACAAGTACGACTACAGACTGGGATTCCACTAGCTCTGCCACTCTTGGGAATTATTAACCAATTTCCCTCTGCTTTTGCCCTACTCAATACTTTCAGGGCAAATGCAGCAACATGTGCTCCTTAATTTTTTGCTATAACATGTTAGAAGTTAATTGTTATGGGCCAGAAATTGCGTGGCTAGGAGGGTCTCTTCTCCTTTAATTCATATCACCCAGTACAGGGCTCTAAGTGTGGCCGTGCTCACTCAAAAGTGAAGTCACCTTCATGCATCACTATGGAAAAAGCCTGATAAAATTTCTAAACTGTACTAAATAACAAACTGTTTGAAACAAAAAGATCATTATTCTTTTGATTCCCACCTAAAAAACTCTGAAAACCAGTGCTAAATTGGTGAAACACCCCAACTTATACAGCCATTGTCAGGTAGCAGTGTTTTTTCCTCTGATCTTTTTAAGTGTACCAGTAAAAATAACCATAAGGATAGGGTCTTTTCAAAGTTCAAGGCCGGAAGAAACATTAGAATTGACCAACTTCTCCACTGGGAAATCAGAAAAGCATGCAAAGTATTTTTTTTTCTTGTTGGAAACTGCAGTGGTAAGAGAAGGTTGACTCAGGAAGGCTCCGAGGGTATTCCCTAAGCAAAAGCTTCTGACATACAGAAGATGTTGTTATGCCTGGTCAGGCTGTGAACAAAGAAAACTGTTAATCCCAGGTATTACTGACATACAGAATGCTTATACCAAAGTCCATAACACAGCTCCTAATGCAGTGCTCTGTTTAGGACCACAAAGGAAGAGTTGCCAAAAAAAGCCTAGTGCTGAACACCCCCCAACTTTAAGGCTAAGAACTGGGATTTGAAGACTCATTCCTTACTCTAAAAAAATGAAAGTGAAAGACTCCAGATCCAAACATCTCAGATGTGATATAGATTTAATGAACACTGGAATTTAACATCTCAAACATATGCTTAATTTAACAAAATCATAGGTGAAACATACATACCTGTCAATCTACCAGAAGTTTCTACTTGAAATTACTCTGCCCCATGCCATAAGCCAAAAAGACAAACCTCTGATTGTGGAAACCCCCAGATGAGAAACAAACATTTTTTGGGTGCGACTGAAGTCATTTATGTATATAAATCTGGTCAAATACACTGCTGAATTATTACCATATCTTGTTAAAAAAGGGAATTTCTCAGCTGTACTAAAATGAACAACTGCTTGGGCTAACAAATGAACCTTTATATGTGCAGCAATAACATCTGATTTATGTTGTTGTCAAGTTCTCTTTAATTGAGGAGAATCTGACAACCTCATCAGATCTTGCTGCTGTCACAACAATCCTTATACGCTAATCTGTATAGCATCTGCTCATGGGGGAAAGAAAGTACTCACACCATCCCTAAAAATGCAGTTTATATATTCCCCACCAGATCTGATTTCAAGAAGTCTAAATTTTAAAGAGGAGCTGTTTTGTGTTTCAATTAAGAAGCAATTTGAGTCAAATGATCAATACACTTGCTCCTGAGGAATTACATTCTCAGCACATACTTTTTAATGTATCCGCAAATTGCATTTTGTGCTCCGTGCTAAGTTGTGTGCATATCGTGGGTAGCTATGCACCCATGCCTTTGTGGGAAATCACAAACACCATCTCTCTACCATGCTTAGGAGCACTGCACATGGGCAAATGTCCCTACAAAACGTCTTGACACTTATATGCCAGTATGACAACCTATTAGACCTCACAGTTTTTCACCCTGATCTCTTTTCCTTTCCTATTTACCCACACTGAGGGCATGATAGTCTTTACATTATTGTTTTAAAGTAGATCATAAATGAATCAGTTTAGGATTCCCTACAGGTTCTCTTTGTGTACCCAAGCCCTTTAAGGTGGTAGAAACCCTCTTCAACCACCCTAAAAGAGCAGAATGGTACAAGGGTGAGAGCAGGCATATCTTTTGAGGATGAAAAGAGACATCTTTTACTTAGGCATCAAGTACGTTACAACGTAATTTACATTTAGGTCTCTTTAATGGCTTTATAAGTAAACAAACAGAAGTCAAACACAATTTAAAAGTTGCATCAGCTTCTAGAAAGCCCATCTAAAAAAGTTTTGCTAATTTCTATAGCCTACATAAGAGTATTTAAAATGCAGGAAGCATATGACTCTAGACACAAACATACAATGGCTTAATTCAACACAAAGCAAACCAGGCAGTTGTAATTCTTAAAGTTGTAAGAGGAATTAACCTTATAGAACAATGACATTTTAAGTGTCTATAAACTGGAAATAAAGCTGCTTCAACATCAAGCACCCACACAAGACTTCAGTAAAGTTTTATTTTCTGAAGGTACTTTTATGTTTAACCATGCTGCATTTCTGGAGATAGGAGCAAAAGTTAAACTAGGAAATTTAATCTGTTTTTAAAATGATCAAGTAAAATCCAAGTTTTCATTAAAAATAATTACTATTCTGAAATTGTGGTCTTTGATAGCTGTTGTTCACCTTGCTTCTGCTAAGATAAACTCTCTTATAATCTTTTAGTGGGTATTCTTAATACAAAATTAACAATAGAGATGATAAGTCTCCTATTTTAGTGTCACATGCAAGCATACAACAATACTTTGTTTATTAATTTTCTCAACATTTGTGATATTTCTAATAAAAGAGATGAGGTTACCTTTATCTGTACTGTAGCTAACAACTACACATGACTGCAGCTGATGTGCTGAGAAACCACCAGCCTCAGGTTACTTTCCCACACAGCCGTGTTTAGGTCAGGTCCCAAGCATGAGTTTCTTTCTTGTAAGGATTCTTACAAATATTTCAGTCCTTCATTCCCAAATGAATTCCCCTTAATCAAATGTTGGCAGTTCCAGGCAAAGTTTCTGCGGCTCCCATCTCCAACTCAAAAACATCTTGCTTCTCCCTATCCAGAATCAACAGGCTGGTGTGAGCAAAAGGCCACAGCACCGAAATGGAGCAGATTCCTTGTCAGCTGTCCATCACCCACACACCCCAAGTCTGTTGTCCTTCCAACACACAGGTGCTCTGTGGAACTTGCCAGAATGCACAGGCTTCTTTGAAACATTCAGTCTGCTCACAAATGACAAAACCTGTGCCTCTCAAATTTCCCAACCCCTCGGAATCGTTTTGCATGTCCTCAGCATTAAGGACTTGTATTTTTCATTTCCTTGTCACTCTCTTATCTTGTACATTTACTAGGATGCTTTGAACTGTCATCAACAAAATGAGATAAGAGGCTTATGGTATTACTGGTACCTAGAGCTTCCCTCTCAGGTGACAGGGCATTTTGGTGAAGTTAGTTAAATTAGGCCATGGAAAGGCACTAAGAGGACATATTTTGCCCTGTTAAATCTATGCAGTGTCATAAATGTTTTTTACCTGAGAGGACCCTGAGGCTAAATGGGAGTTTATGCAATTTTCCTTTTGATTCTGCCCATACCTCATTATAGAGAAATGAGCAGGGCATTGATAAAGCGCTGTGCTGCTTTTGAGTGATGACTTCGGGGATCCTTGTCTCTCCCTGCTCCCTCTGTTCATAGCAGCATTGTCAAGTTTAATTTAATCCACTTTTAAACTACAAGAACAACCCTCTTTGTTGTAAAGCACAACAAGGATGTCCCTTTCAAGGACCACACTAGGCTCATAGCTCAGTCTTCAATGGGAGATCAAATGAAAGGTGCTGGAAATTAACCAGAACAAACCTTTTCATTATGAGCGGCCAAACATAATTACAAGTGTTTTTTAAAACAAATTTTTGACTTGACTGGAAATACATACACAATTACAAGTTATTACTACTGTTTGATCAAATAATAAAGCCTATTAAGAATATTTACTCTGATTCCACATGAATTTCCTCTTCTGTAAAGAATCTATATGCACTACCCAAACACTAATCAGAGCTACTCTGTGGTCAACAACATTAAATTGTATGACAATACGAAGATGTAAAGCACAAAGAGCATTTTCCTTGCATCAGTTGTATTTAAAGAACTGTATTATTTTTCTGGCTGTGAAGACTGAATCTCTTTGGATAGTTCAGAGAGAAAATACACTGCATTCTACAGTCATAAATATTTGGTAAACAGAGGATAAAAGAAAATGGGAGTAGGAGAAAGAACCCATCACTCTTTTGCAATATAACTGTCTAAGTCACTCATAGCAAAGAGTCCAGCACAGAAACTCTAATTTCATATTACCTATCCACGTGATGCTTTCAGATGGACAGACCTGCTGTGGACATTGTACAGCCTAACAAACTTTTGCTTTGATGCAATTTTACTTTGTGATGGCCTTTATCCTGCACCAGGGCTTCACAAATAAGCACATTTTTTACCAGCTGAGCAAACATCTACATGCACACGAAGAGAAGAAAGGTAGTCCTGATCCAGACAGAAAGTTTCAAGAATTTGGCCACTAAATCTGCAACTCAGAGTTCAGCACTGAAATTGCCTGTGCAGTGCGAAGAGCTTCCCTGAGGGAAGCACACCAAGGACAGGTGGGATATCCACCATCAGTCAAAAGCACACTCTTAAAAGGGGGATACAAATTAAATTGCTCAAAATTTAAGTTACCAAGTAAAAAACTGTCCTAATTCTTCTCCACCATCTTTATCCTCAAGGTTTTATAGCAACCTGAAGCACTAAACAAACATCTGCATGCAATTCTGCATTGCCTCTTCTATGATCCTTTGCTGCTTACTAGCTGCTGAGTTAGCCACAATGCACTTCATCTGCTTTGCCCCAGTGCTAGTGATTATGTGGAAGTTAAGGACTCATCTTTCTAATAACTTGAGATTTAAAGGCCATTTGGGGTTTACTAACTGGTCATCTAATACAAGTCTCATATAAGGTACTATGCAGAGCTATGACTGTGTTTTGAAGAGATTACCTAACACGTGGGCTTTGCTTATTTATTGCCCTACTACCTGACAGCAATTTTGATTCAAAAATAATGCAGTAGGAAAAGCTTTAATCACAAAAATAAAGTATATAAGCACATCTGGGCCTTTTTGTTTTGTTTTCATAATGAATATACCTCTCTCAGAACCTGTATCTCATCACCTTCTGGAAGCAAACAAGTGCAAGTACCAAGGGAGATCAGATTTCATCAATTGTAAACTAGACAAAGATGCACAGAGAACACTCTTGTACAAATGCAAACAAATAAGAAAAGGGCAAAGACCACAGATTTCAATAACAAAGTTTATGTGATTCTATGTGTCCTCTCTATGAACTCAATGCAGTGGTGGGCGTGCTTGTGTGTGTTTTTCAGAGTACAGGATGCATCAGTCAGAAGAAGGTCGCAGGTCCAAATGCTGACAGCCACACAGCATGGAAAGCACATAGCCAAGACTGGGACTCTTCCTCAGGCATAAAAGACCCAGAAGTCTCAGTGTTATCAACCACTAAGGTCCTACCAAAATCAAATTATCCAGCATAGGCACAGCAAGGAAAACAAACTATTTACATCTGTGTTCAGAACAGCAGCCAGAAATGTCTTTCTATATAAAGAGTGCATTACATGACTTTCAAATGTCATTGTTCTCTCTTTCAGAGGAAATTCTGAACTAATCAAATCTCCATTCCTGTTTGTTCTTCAACACATATTTCATTTCATTAGTTGACCAAAGCTTCTTGATGTTAAATATTAATTAAATCTTCCACTCTTAATCTACCTGTTGCACCAGAAGTTTATACAGATCTTCCTCAGAGCCTCACAAAGGCTAGAATCCACCTCTGAACAGAAGCTATACATCTTATGAAAAGAGAGATGTTATTCTTAATACATACCATGGCTGAACTGTACTCTCTGGCTATGGTCACAAGGCTCACCTGCTCCCTTTAGTCACAATCTTATTTAAAATACCAAACAGGAAATGGCTGAAATGTGTTGTAATATTCTGTCAGCTTCTGCTTCACTGGAAAAAAAGGGCTGCATTCAATTAATATGAATTCCTACTGAATAGTTGAATGAGCTAAGACCTGTCCTCAGGGAGTCAGGAGGTCTTCACTCACCCAAAAGCTGTGCCTTCCTCTTCTTCACTAGCAAGTATCAGTGAGCTCTTTTCTCTCAGGTCTATAAATCACTATTATGCTATTACCCACACCAGCCTGAAGACTCTTTTTACACCTGGTAAAGCAGCAAACCCTTACAGGTCACCCTTAGCTCTTCTCCTCTAACAACTGGGTTGATTAAAGCAACGGGGTGCTGCCTGCCTGTAAAACACTTTCAGACTCAAGGCTTCTACTTCTTTTCCTATTTAATAGATGCTGATGCTCACACTTTTGTGCTTCTAAATTGCCAGCAGTCCCAGCTCTCCTGTTTAACTCTGCAGAGTGCAGCAGGTAGAGCTCCAGTACTCAGCTATGTGGGGCAGCCATGAGCTGCTTCTCAACACACAATCTGCTTCTTAGCTAACTTTAAGTGCTGCTGTTCATAATAGGTTCCACACCTACCCCACATACTCTGGGAAAAAGGCATAAAGCTGTAGGCACCATTTTACTGTGAAACAAGAAAATAGAGCCTTGCTTGTGGGCTTGCACAGAATTTTCACCCCCAGGAGAAACAAGGATGTAACTAATCTAAGGCTTTGCAAACTGTAGCTCAAAGGCAGGAAGCTGCTTGATTCAAAACATGGACAAACTCAATTGTCCCTGTGCATAGAGAGGGAGGTCTGGTAATACACTTTTCTATCAGCAAAACACAAATGGAACCACTTTAGGGGAACTACTCCTAGTCCTCCTCATGCCCACAGCATACAGCTTAGCACATCAAATTGCATGCTTACTTGAATGCAGGTTCCAGGCTTCTGCTTTAAGTATTTCCGGACTAGATATAAGCCACTGCTGACGAACTTTTTGCAGTGCTTGTCTTCTGATTTGCTCCTTAGGAGATACAAGCCTTTCATGTGGCAGCTGAGGTCTTTCAGCTCAAGATACAGGCTTGGATATGCTTAGCTGGGGGAGGTTCTAAATCATTCCCAGCTGCCATCTAAGATTTTTCTAAGGTTTGTCTTTATGTCTGCATGGTTGACTATTTTCTGACTAGAGACCACCCAATTGCTTTAGTGCCATAAGTATTTTATAGGGGGAATGGCATAACACGAGCTTTTCTTCCCTCTACACAGGCTTCAATAATACCATGGAGCAAAAATCCAAATCAATTTGTCCTGTATTCATCAGAGATCACTGCCTCAGGACAGGTACCAGGAGTACCATTAGGGGAAGGGCAAACACAAAATGGCAGGACAGAAGACGATTGCTTGACAGTGCACCAAGATCAATCTAGCCTTTTCACCAGGCTTGTGTGCTGTGTGCCTCTGAGGCATAACATTTCCAGTTGAGATTTATTTGGAAATCATACTCTATGGTTACAGATCTCACATTTCTACATAAACCTGGTCTTAAATATTGCTTTAACTACTGATGGTAGTCCCTTTTTGATTTTAAATTCATGGGTAAGAGTTAAAAAGTGTGAGTGAAAGGTCATTTCTGAAGAACAGAACTCAGTATTCATATGAAAAGTAGTTTTCTGGCTCTTGATAATGCACCCTTGAGCCTTAGAAAATTAAGTTGATAGGTTCTCTCCCTTCTTCAGAAAAGTTAAGCAGAGATATCATCCAGAGTCTACAAAAAGCAACTCCAAAGAAATCTGTTCTGCCAAATAATAGAAAAAAGTGATGCTGACTGATGGATGAGAATCAGTTAAACTGATTTCTGGGATACATTATGCATTAATAAATCTGAGACTGTGTTCATTGAAAGAAGTGTAGGAGGCAGCATTAAAAACTTTTCAGGGAATAGGGAAAAAATTTAAGCGCATTTCAAAAGAACCTCCAGGACAATTAGTACAAAGATCTTTTTATAAACTCTAATTCTCAGCACTTACATGAAGATCAAGAAAGTAGACATCTCCACAGGAACTCCTGCAAGTTTTTTGTTTTGTTTTTACTGCTGCTTTTCACTGCACTTAACCACAGCCCTGTGGTATTGCTGAAGCTCCCTGTGCAGCCCACAGCAAAGGTATTAGTGCCAATACTGATGATCAATTATAACACTATAAAAAAAATAAAAAATTAGTGCTCCCGTTTAGAAAGAACACAGCTCCAAAAACTGAGAGAACTTCTGCATTTCATGTGAAAACACAAGCCTCAAACTAGGGGTCCAGAGAGGTGCACACCTCAATGTGGGCAAAAAGAGAAATTTGGAGATCTGAAGACTCAGCCTGACAAATCACATCAATGCTATCTCTGCCTTCTCAAGTAGCTGGATGAACAAATTAAGTTGAAAAAGTCAGGGAGGAAAAAAAGCCTCTCCCACCTGAGAAAACCAAGTTCTTTCCTGTCTCAGGAAGAGAGGACTCCCATACAGAAATGAGTTTAACCAGGTTGTTCTTCCTCAGTAACTTTACAGAGGTAAAAACCTAGTAAAATACATATGTAAAAACACATCACTCTTCGTGCTTTTCTGCACTCAGGCAAAACCTATTTATGCTGCAGTAGTGTCTTTTATGCTTCCCTTTCAAACACAACAAAAAAAAGAAATGTTTCTTCAGACTCATTTACAGAGTGACCCTGCTGGTATCAACACACTGAAAGCACTGTTAGAGGTTAGAATGCAAAATTATTAAGACAGACAGAGAGCAGATATATGCTGGGGAAGCAATGTTGCAGTTGATAATACAAGCTTGAGCTGAAGCTTGTGAACACAGAACATGCTGTTCTGTCAATAAACCCTTACCCTCCTTTCCTTCTCTGTTCTAGCTCAATTACAGACTGGCAGAATGGATGTTTCAAGGTAGAGCAGGCATATATATGGGTAAGTTCAAGCAGTCAAGCTTAGGTTCAGCCACAAAAACCTCCATGCTTTCAGTAAATTGGAACAAGCTGAAGTGAATACAGAGGGTGTCCTGCATTTTCTGTCATTGCAATGTAGCTGAGTTACAAAGAAATCCTCATTTAGGCAGCGCTCCAGATGCCAGGCTACTTACAGCAGTGGACAGGTTACAACACAAAGAAACACAGACTGATTAAAATTACCTCTGTTTCAAAAGCATAACATCACTCTGGTCTATGCATTTTAACAGACCTGTTTTGTCGTACATTCATTCTATAGCCCGTAGAAGATGCATTTCCTAGAAACCTAGACATTAGGCAGCATTTTTAAGATGAAGGGCATGTTCTTGTACAGCTACATGCTCACATAAAAATACAATCTGGGACAACTAAACAAGAAATTAAGAAATAACTTGTAAGCTTTATAAATAATTGAAAAGAGAATGTTCCAAAGTTTAGTTGTGTCATAAAAAGCTAACTTTTAAAGGTGAAGAAATTATTTCAATTAAACAGAACAAATGTCAGCTATGAATGCCTAAGCGTTTTAATTAATTCGTCTGTAATACTATGGTGTATGCTGAGGCACAGAGCCAAGGGGGGCATATACATGCAGACAAATTATTTGTGAATATAACTGGAAGTCTATAAGAAACACCCACTCAGACTGAGGAAGATTTTCTTGAAACAAAATCTGCAAGAGCTCCAGAAATTTCTCAGATACCAAAGCCGGATTGCAGAACAATGATAACGTAAAGTAAAGTAGCAAATGGATCCAAAACCAGGGAACCAGTTTGGTCCAAGCAACTGAAAGAATTCCTTTACCTTGGTTCCTAATATATATAAAGGATTTTTGCATCAGAGCAGTTTTACTGGCTTAAATGTCAGCATTTCCCACCCTGCATAGGAGAAAAAATCCAAGCTTCTTCCCTGTAAAATGACATCCTAGAAAAGCTCCTTGTCAGCTGAAAGATGTTTGCCTCTATATACACACAACAAACACGGTGGTTAAATAGAGCTGGTACTTAAATAATTTTCCCTTAAGAAACGTGGCTGTAAAAAGATAAGATAGCAATAAGTTTTAAATTTAAAAAAATAAAATCTGCTAACAGAATACAACTGATCACCCACCGACTGTTTCACTCTCAAAGACCTTTCTTATCCCATCTCTGTCAAAGAATCTAATTCTGTCAACCTTAGTTTGTCATGTTTTAATATTGAGCTTATATTGTTATATTTGGAAAATAGTAAACACATCATTGGTAATAAAACAACTAGAAATTGTACCCAGAGTACTCATTCTCTTTGAATCCAAAGAGCCCAAACTGGGCTACATCCTGTGTATATTATCAGTATCATGTACTGCACAAGGTTTTATTGATTGTCATCTACAATACATTGTATATTTGGCTAATTATTCTCTCCACAGCAAACATGCTCACAAACTCCAGTGACTAGCAGTACCACAGACACAGCTCAGATTATGAGCTGTTACCTAGAGACGTTACACTGAATTTTCCCAGCCACTTGTTCTCCTTATACAGAGCCATACAAGCCTTCCACAGCCTATGCTTAGTCCTTTGATGGATTACTGATGTCCTGCTCCTTAACCCTCTGTTTCACCAACAGGTTCTCTCTAAAGATCTCCATTACCTCAGTTACACAGCTGTGGCAATCAGATTTCATATTTTTGAAAACTTCAATTATAATCTACAAAAAAAAGCCTTCATGAGCGCAGGTTGAGCTGTGAAAAGCCTTGCCATGGAGGGTTTAGGTCAAGATTATAAAGGGTGATGTAAGCACACATGGTAACCATTTAAAAGTGTAAAGGATTTAATCACATCTGATGAAGTGAACTGAGCCAGCACACTTCAGAACCAGCTTACAGGTAAACTGTATTCTTCCCTGAACTCCTGGAGAGATTATGAGACGACCCTGCGTCTGGAAGTTTACGGCAATTCCTGAACTCCCAGGAGCAATTCAAATGGACTTTGAGTTAGGACAATCAAAATGACAAAAATATTTCTAAGTTCAAAGCACTTAGGAAGAACATTTCACTTGGCATTTAGCATGATTATTTAAGATTTCCCAATATTTCGTCAAACTAAAATTAGAGCTTGCAGAACATCAAGATGAAGTTGGACTCTTTTAGACCACTAAGAATGGGAATTAGACTGGACCATGAAGACATATTTTTATAGACCTCCCCTCTCCTGTCCCAGAGATAGGCTTTTGCATGACCACCTGCTGTTAAACTGCCTTCACAGGCTCCTGAGAACACTCAGTTGTCTTCCTCTGTCCTTCAAACGCAGCAGGAGAAATGTCTGCAAATAACAGCTTTCTATTAAATTCCGTAGGCAAGTGAGCAATCTAGGCAGGTGCCCTGCATCACCACCACCCCCTGTCATGAAGGTAGAGGGAAAGTTCCTCCTTGTAGACTGTGAGGTGAAAGGTAACTCTTGCAGTCCTGGAAACATATCCTCTAGGCAAGATCAGGCTTGTGGGAGACTTCACATGGAACAACTGGAATACCAAAGGCTTGTAGAAGTAAAAAAACTGAACTTTGAACAGAGAGCAGACTACAGTGATGGCAAAAGGGGAATGGTGGAAGGTTTTGTTTGTTTTTTTTAGGAAACCAGCACAAATAGAAAGTGAGCAAAACACTGTGCAGTTAATCAGCAATTTGTAAGAAATTGCAATTTCTGACAAAGGATGCGATCTACACAGACAAGGAATCATTATGGATCTGGCAAGCTACAAATAAAAGTCTCCAAGAATCAAGTGGTGAACGTGTCAGTAAAATCCTTCAAAAAACTTAGAAGATGGTTTTATCATTACATGCATAGAAGAATAAAGTCTGATACTTAAAGAAGACATTCAAGAATAACAGACAAGTCCAAAGAATAAGGAAATTAAACCACATCAAATACTTAGAAAATAGATATGCTGCCAACTCAGAGCTGGCTAAAATACTTTTATACCCTCTATAGCTAAAAATTGAAAAATAGCTATTAAAATCTACTAAATAGCATGGTTACACAAGGCATGAGAGAATGCCACATTTAGTAACACAAATTATAATTAATTTATAGCATTTTAAATCTTATTAATTCAAACTAATAAAATTTGAAGTGATCAGAAAGTTGAAGGGAACAGTGCCCCACGGCATCTCAGTTGGCTTTCCACCAACCTAAGATATTTGCAGAAGGAAGACAAAAGTTGTATCTGGGCAATAAAGTTTTCCACAACACAATGAAGTACTGAAGCAGAGAAAAGCCAGTTTATTTATCATCCCAGGCACTGGAAATTAGAACAACCTGTTTCACAGAGCCTGGAAAGACACAGCTCAAGTTGAAGTTCAGAGATCAAGAAGCCATATTCAGCTCCTGGAGGAGCAGAAGGATTCACAGCAGATATACCAGCAAAAACAACATATTAGCTGAAAATAGCACTGCAGTTAGCCTTTTTAAAAGACGGAAAAATCA
Source organism: Parus major (assembly GCF_001522545.3). NCBI lineage: Eukaryota > Metazoa > Chordata > Aves > Passeriformes > Paridae > Parus > Parus major. The sequence continues at coordinate 48,471,086 of NC_031769.1, forward strand.
TTATTTTGATAATCATAGAAAAAAACACAGGTTGGAAGAGACATCCACCGATCATCTAGGCCCATCCCCTGGTCAAAATTAGACCAGGTTTCACAGAGCCTCCACCCATCAAGATTTTCAAATCTTGGAGGTTAGAGACTCCACGGCTGCCCTGGGCCTGGTTCCTGTGCTTGGGCACCCTTTGTTGTGAAGAATTTTCCCTTAATCCCATAAGAATTACCAATGCAGTTATTTCTGCCCACTGCCTCTTATTCTTGAACTGTGCAACTGAGAAAACCCCGTTTTCCCTACAGCCCTCCATTAGGAGACGGAAAGGCTGCAAATAGATCCCTGGCTCCCCACCTTGGCCACCTCGTGGCTAAACCAACCCATGACCTTCAGTCTCCCCAGTATGTCTCATGGTCCATCACCTCACCATATTAATATCCCTCGCTCCAGTCTGTCTCCTTCACTGTAGGAATGGGGAAACACCAACACTAGACCCTAGTAATAGCCCCTCGTACCAGAAACTGTGCTTAATATCACATCCTAATAGTGACGAAACCAAAAAGTGCTAAATAGTTTCAGGAATACAGTGTAGGGGGAAAGAGAATAAATGAACAATAAATCACACCTTTTCCCATCTACCATGGATTTAAATTTTAACAAGACAGGAAAAAAAAAACATGTATAAAGGACTTTACTAAGTTGAGTGACACTGTTCTAATTATACTGGATTATCTTTGAGCAAAGAAGTTTTTCCATATCATGCCTTTAAAGGATTTAAAGAAAAGAAGAAAGCCACAAATTACCTTTAGAACTGAATCACTCTGAAGATTAATGGTATTTAGCCAGAAAAGACTTCAAAGACACAAAGCATCCTTCCAAAATCCAATTCACCCAGCTGCCCAGGAACAAGCAGGTTGGTTCTGCTGAAAAACTGGCAAGGAGGATATGGATTTCCTTGTTTATGGCAGCCAAACACAAAGCTGAAGCCAGTAGCTTTCCACAGTAATTCTATGGGGCTGACTTAACTGGAGAAAATAAATGAGCTGGCATCTTGACTCCATAAGGAAAAGCAAAAGGCTTCTTTAAAAGCAAATTTTAAGAACACTCCTGAGTTCAACTGCCTTCCCCAACATTCTGCTGCAGGCCAAGGAGATTTAATTTTTTTCTTTGCCTAATTCCAAGCACCAGAAAGCTCATCTTCCCGTCAGGCCGCAGGAACCAACTGCTGAGCCAGCCCTTGCAGCTGGTTCTTCTGGATCTTCTGGAGGATCAGCTCGGGATGCTGGGTCTCATAAAAGCAGTTCAGTTCCCTTTTTTAAGGATGAGAAAACTGATGGGAACAGCACCAAGCTTTGGTAGTTGTTGGTTACCTTGACACCACCCATAATATAAGCCGAGTAAAATGCAAAGAAATAATTGACTTACTGAAATCTAAAAAACAACCGCCCCGTTTCTAATGTCGTGAAGGACAAGTGAACAGAAATAGAACTGTGATTTTTCTCTTTTATTCTCTCATCCTAGAGTCACATCTAAGGGGTTTCTTGCTGTTTGTTACACAGTTTTAGATGAGACAACTGTGTGGTGAAGGCCTTGCTCTTTGAAAGAGCCTTCAATCATCACATTTTCCTCACAGCAAGAAATATAGGCTGAGGAAAACGATTGCCATAACACCCCTCCCTTCCTGGGTTGCCTTGAGCTAGATTCAAATCTTGGTCCCTTTCTCACCCTTTAGGACTATGGTGCTCAGCTTTACTAAGGATGCAATTTCAGTAGGTTTCTATCACCCTTCTCCCCTCTTCTAACGACTGTCCTCATTTCGTTGGAAATGATTGAAGTACAGATTGATGATATCCCTGCAAGAAAGCTATTAAAAAAACATATATATATATATATATAATATTTTCATTGGCAGTTTACAGACTGAAGAAGTTAGGACTGGATTAAAAGTACCTCTGACTTCTTAAATCTGTTTCACAGCCCACACCAAATACCCTGCTGCTCTGAGCCAGCCAAAAGATAAATTTAGGGAGGGGGAAAAATAAAAATACAGTATAATCACTAAACAGAAGAAAACTGTAAATACAGCCACATAATGCCTCTCCAACATTGTAGTTTCACGCAGATAAATTCATTTCCTTTGCACAGTAGAGCTCCATAACAGTACCTTGAAATAAATACTGCAAACAATATGCCACCACAGGAATTAAGCCAGTAGATTAGAAACAGAAATTATTATTTATGTAGAAAAGCTACATTGTTTATTATTATTTAGTTTGTACAGCAGGTTCTTGAAGGCCTCCAAGAAATTATGAACGCTGCACATTTAAGTGCTGCTCGTTTCTTATACCACCAAAAGGCAGCCATCCTATGACTGCTTTGCTGTCTCCCCTGGCGATTTTTTCAGTTATTTTTGCACTGTGTGGCATTTTCCTTAAAGTTATGGATGAAATTTTCAAATTAGATGAAAAAAAGTTTCTGTTCTTCACAGAGTAATAAAACTCTTGAAAACATTAATGTGTTTAGAATAAAAACAAAGAACAAAACCAGGAGGCCATCTGCAGGAGTGTGGTGGCATAATGACACCGACATCTGGCCACATCCTCTTCAGCTGTTTCACCAAGGACTGCAGTTATCAAGAACTGGCTTATAGTTTTTAAACAGGCAGGTAGAACCAGAACAAAGTCAGAAAATAGCGAGTATTTTCTCACAGAAAGTAAAATATGTTCAAAATTAATTGCATGGGAGGCTTCTGACAAAAGGGCTAATTCAGAAGGGTCTCCAAAGCAGTTTTATAGGGATGGAAAAAATTAACAACAAAAACCCCATAATACCAAAACAACGAAACACACACACCCTCACACAAACAAAAAAACCACACATGCAGGACACCAATGTTTCTCACTAACAGGGCTAAGGATTTACAATGTTGTAAAGAATGCTATCTTATATGAACTCAGTTATAATTCAGTCAGCTCATACTTGGACATTATAGAAATGCTGTTTTGACAAAAAAGCTCTAACTTTGTGCAGGACAAGATTAGAGATGGCAATATTAGGCCTTTAGAGAGCTTCTTCTAAAGTTGCAAAATTCAGTGAAAAATAGTAGAGATCTTCCTTCTTGATAGGCACAAGGATTATTTTCCATCCTAAAAAAAATCTATAAAGCGATATTCTGTGAGACTACCTTGAATTGGTATTTCGAAGGGTTTCTTTGGAAAGAATGATTTATAGATCACAAAGACCAATGGGTCTTTTATCAAAGAAAATAGATTCCTTTTCTGAACCACAAAGAAAAGATTGATGGTATCTTAGACCACAACCTCATTTGTGAGAGATGCATAGTGCCAAGAGACAACAGCTACAAGTTGGTTAATGCTTTACAATACCACAAATAACTCACATACTAATTACAGGCAAAGTGCTCGTGGTGTTTTATGGAGCTTAGAAAGCAAAATTATAGCAGAGGGAAATTCACAAGGTGATTTATGTTATCCCCCATAATACATATTAGGAATGACAAGGAGGGTTTTTAAGTAATAAGTGCACACAACAAAATAGAAAAATTGATATAAATGTGTCAGTGTGTTGTCTAGTTTCCTTCCCAGGACTAAGAAGATTCATGGAGCAAAAATCTGCTCCATGTATGAATGTTAAGATACTTCCAACATGATCATACTCCTTCCTTAAATCAGTGAAATTCCTATCAACTCTTTACTTAAAGCACAGACTATAGGGACAGGCTTTGCAAAATTATTATCCAGCCATGAGAAAAACATGCAAATTGTCATAAAACACTGAGGTCTGGAGGTTTGGCAGGGGTGGGGGGGTGAGGGTGTGTCAAAACAACCCTTTCTTTTGAAGCTGACTCCATTGTTATTGATTTATAACTGAAGGTTAGACTTAGCAATAAAAAAGCAGTAACACATTATACTAAAATAACACAACCCAATGTTACACAGGTTTTCTGTTAGTTAAATCAGCTAGACTTTGCAATAAAGATGATAAAATTAGAGCAAATGTTTTTCTAGGGTGCCTTAGATTCCCAGAAGATTGAAGGACAATGTTATCTATCATTAATTTTACCACTGCTGCTCCTCTAGTGCTGTGCCACTCTCATTGTGCAGGAAGTAGAGCCACAAGTGATTCTTCTTCTCTACCGTTTCCTTTTTACTCTTATTCTTGTTGTTGTCATCTCTGTGCTTTGTTCTTTTGGGTTAATGCAGCATGTCTCCAACACAGCCCTTGGAAAATAAGTATAATGTGATTTGGGTTTAGTGTCATTAAACACGATTAGCAAGGAGTGCTCATGAAAATCCATAATTACCTCACAAAAAAGACATCTTTTGCAAGGGAGCTACAAAGAACTCCCATTTAACTATTTGGACTACCTGAGAAAAGCTATTGTCACTTTTTTTTTCCCTGCATCTTGTAAATATCATAAAATACCAAGATCTGCTAAAAACATCCATCTTCTCTCAAAGCTGATTTCTAATATGAAACCAAATATACAGTCTTTATTTCAAGAAAATAAAATAAAAAGCCATAGAGAGCAAAATCCATCTTGATGGATGTGCTAGTGCTTTGGGTACAAGACCAGACTTTGTGATTAAATCTATAATGATAAAAGAATTCCCAGCTGGATAATAGCACAGTGTGGCTAGCACACACATCACTAAACTGTTTAATCTCCCAAAACAGGAAGGTAGGAGATGATATCGCCCAGTAGTTTGGGTTAAGGACTGCCCCCACAACACAGCCCCACTTCGGTGTGTCTTTTTCTTCACACTTAAGGGGACAGGGGCAGCTGCCTTTTCTTTTTCCTTTTTTGGGGGGTAGGGGAGGGAAGGGGAAAATATTGCCCTATACTCTGTGAGCAGAAGCATAAGATATTTTTGCCTAAGACATACACCAGTATATGTTCTTCCAAATCTTCATTTTCATTTAACATTTAGTAGAGGACAATCTCTGCCTGTAGGTTTTTTGGTCTGTTTTCTGTTGCAAATTAAGCTGAGATCAGCCTTTGCATCAATTGCTGCTTGAAAACCTCAGCAAGAAGAAGGGAGAAAAAGAGCCTGTCTCCCCTGCAGCATCAGGAAACAGATCTAGGGCAGCTGTACTGTTGCACTCAATGGGCAAGTATTCCCACAAATCTGTCCCTTGAGCTTTGCCGTGTCCAACGGCGCTCTTGTTTAATTTTTCCAGTAATGCCATCCTCAGAAAATGACCTTGCCTGTAGCTGGCATTAGCAAAACCCAGCTTTCATTTGCACTATTATTTTAAGAGGTCCCCAACCTCTGTAATTGCATTAAATTAGAGGGTTGTATGGCCACAGCCCTGGTTTTAAGCTTGTGTGTGTTCTTGAGCTGCAAATAACAGACTTCTTCCCACAAAGATCTCCTCTCTGTATCCAGAGCTCTTGGCCACAAGGTAAATATTTCCCTATCTTCCACACAAGGACAAAGCAGCAGTGCCTGTGCAATGGCTTCACGTTGTGCATATGCTGAACCCCACTCAGAAGCTTGACTAAGTGTCCTCTGCACCTGAATGATAGCTGAGTCTCCAGCCTGGAAAGCTGCCCTTGAAGTTCTCTAACACACAAATTCAGAGATACGGGTGGAAACACGTGCGATAAAAATAATATTTGAGGAACTCTCCAGCTCTAGGCAGTGAGGGTAAAAAACATTGACAATCTTAGTAGTGAAATGAGAAATGTAAGAAGTGGACCAAAGTCACCTTCACAAAAGAAACAAGAAGTAAGTAAACTCTGGATTGCTCACATTAGAAGCAGGTAAAATTCCACCTGCATGCTGGCCTCCTATATGCAGTTTGATCATGATATCTAAACTACAAGAAAAATAACCAGCTTACTTCAAAAGGTCTTAGGTTTACCTCACCTGCATATGTTTATGGGTACACTCAAGCAGAACAAAAAAAACTCATTAAAACCCTGTGTTCTTTCCCTCCACTCCAGTTTTGATTAACCCACTAAAGATTATTTTACATGATTTTACATTATTACATTATTTTACAATATTTCTGCATATTACCATTTCAGCCATTTTCTTCTTCACCCCACTATATCAGAGACTTAAAAACTTGGAATCAGGCTACAGTTTGGAATGATAGAAAGAACCCATGGGCATCATTGAGTCCAGCTCCATGCAGGGCAACATAAAAGCTCTAAATCCAAGAGTATTCTCCCAATGTTTCTCGAACAGCAACATGCTTGGAGCCATGATCACTCCCCTGGGGCGCCTGTTCCAGTACTTGACCACCCTCTTAGTGAAGAACTTTATCCTAATGTCCAACCTGAACTTTCCCTGACACAACTTTAAGCCATTTGCTATTACCAGACACCAGAAAGAAGAGACAGGCACCTCCCTCCCTCTCTGCTCCCCATCATGAGTAAATGCTGGACAGCAGTGGCATCACCCTTCAGCCTTCTCTTTTTTAAGCTGAACAAATTAAACAACCCCAGAACCTAAGTCATGCCCTCTAGTCCTTTTCCCATCTTTGTTGTCTATCTTTGGACATATTCTGATATTTTATATTCCTCTTATACAATGGAGTCTAAGGCTGCACATAGAACGTCAAGGTGAGGCTGCACCAACGTTGAGATATATCACTTATTTTGACCCGTTCGCTATGCTGTGCTTAGTGTATCCCAGGATAGGGTTCAAGTGATCCTTTGGGCCACCAAGATACATTATTGACTCATATGGAGCTTGTCATCAACCAAATCCCAAGATCCCTGGCTGAAGGGCTTAATTCCAGCCTCTTCTTTCTCCATATATATGTACATCTAGAATTACTCTCTCCCAGGTGTGGAAATGGCCATTTGTTCTTGTTAAATTTTATATGCTTGGTGATTGCCCAGCTCTCCAATCTATCAAGATCTCTCTGTAAGGAATCCCTACCCTCAAGGGAATCAACAGCTTCTCCTAATTTTGTATTATCAGCATACTTACAGTGCATTGAAGCGTGAGAAAAATGGCCCTAGAATGAAGCCCTGGGGAACACCATTAGTGACTGGCTGCCAGCCAGATGCTATCCAATTTATTACAACTCCTTGAGCCCAACTATTCAGCCAGTTGTTCACCCAGCATATTGCATATGTATCTGGTTGTATGCTGGGCATTTTGTCCAGCGAGATATTGTGAGAGATATAATCAAAGCTCTACTAAAAATAGAAAATGAAAAAAAACAAAAACACATCCACCTCCTTCCTTTTGTCCACTAGAAGTATAACCTAGACATAAAAAAGAATATTAAATTAGCAAGGCATGTCTTTCCCCTCATGAATATATTGGCTTTGACCAATGACTGCATAGTTTTTTAAGTGGTATTTTCAATAACTCCCAGAATAAACTTCTCCATAATTTTCTCAGGCACCAAAGGGAAGTTGACAGGCCTGTAATTGTCAGGGTCTTTTTCCTCGTCCTTCTTGAAAGCTGAAACAACATTTTCTAGTTTTCAGTCACCTAGGATATCTCCAGAATGTTAAGACTGTTGCCAAATATCAGAGAGGTCTCACAGTAATATTGACCAATTACTCAAAGTAATTTGGGATGAATCCCATTGGGCTCCATAGATTAATGGGCATTTAGTTACAGCAGCAAATCCCATACCAGTTTAAGGTCAGCTGGGAGCTTATCACTCCCCCAGCCAGAATCCTCTTAGCCAGGCCTCTAGGTGTACCAGGGCCCATCACTGGTGTTAAAGACCAAGGCAAAGAAGGCATTAAACATCCCTTGCTTTATCTTCTTCCATATTTGTGAGGTGACCAACTTCATCAAATAACAGGCCAAGGTTTACTTTACGGGTCCTTTTATTGTTAACATACTTTGACAAGTATTTTCATTACCCACCACATTACCAGTGAGCTTCAACTCTAGCCGAGCTTTGGCCATACAAATTTTCTGCCTGCACTAGTGAACATCATCTCTGTAGTCCTCCCACATAGTCTCAACTTGCTTCCAAAACACATACACTTTCATTTTCTGCCAAAGCTCCAGGAAATCCCTGTTCAGCCAAGCCAGGCTTCTGCCTTGCTTCCCTGATATATGACACAATGGAATCGCCTGCTCCTGTACTTTTAAGAATGGCTCTTAAAACGTGAACCAGCACCCCACTACCCTTGAAAGCAGGTTCTTAGGGAACCTTACCAGCTAGTTTTTCAGGCAGCCTGAAGTCTGCCCTTCCAGGACCCAGGTTGGCAACTCTGATGAGAGTTTTTCCTCATGTCAAAGCTTTTAAAATTAAGTATTTCATGATGACTGTAGCCAAGACAGTCACCAATTATCATTTCACCTGTGAGACCATCTCCAGTGACAAATGACAGATTTAGGAGGCTGCCTTTTCTAGTCAGCTCCCTTAGAACCCATACCAAAAACGTATCCTCAACACGCTTTTGGAATTTCCTGGACTTGTTCACATTTGTTCACCCAGTTGAAATCTGAGAAATTGAAGTCTCCCATACGGATAAGGGTACCTGATCTACAGATATCCCTTAATCCCTTACAGAACAGTACATCGGCATCATCATCCTGTCTGAGTAACCGACAGACTCCCAAAACAACATCCAAGTCTGATGTTTCCCATGATGGAGAACTTTCACATTCTGTCAGCAACACCAGCTTCAGAGGCAGGTATGGGTAATCTGGATCTACCTGATGTCATTCAGGGAGGGATAATTAAAAATTCCAGCTGTGCATCCAATCTCTACCAATCTCCCCACAGCCCTGAAAGCTCTTTTGATCCCTCTCAGAGTTTTCAGTGTAACGTCATTGGTACACACATGAAAAAGCTGTAACAGATAATAATCTGGGGAACATACCAGACTAGGAAATTTCCTGGCAATGTCTTTAACTAGAATCCCAAAGAATACTTCCCTGAAAGGTGACTCTGGTTGGCAGACTGGATCTTCCCTTCAGAAAGGGGCCACCTATGACATTTTTTTCTTTGGGACTTGGTCATGAAGTGGGGGTTAGGCTGACCTGATCTCACCAACTCCTCTAGCATAAAATCACAGAATCAAGTAGGTTAAAAAAGACATTTAAGATCATAAAGTACAACTGCTAACCCAGTACTGCCAAGTATATCCACTAACCATGTCCTTAAGCACCACATCTACACATCTCTTAAACACCTCCAGGGATGATGATTCAATCACTTCCCTGGGAAGCCTGTTCCAATGTTTGATAATCCTTTCTGTGAAAAAAAAAATTCCTAATATGTAATCTAAATCACCTCTGGTACAGCTTGAGGCCATTTTCCCTTCTCCTATTGCTGCTACTTGTGAGAAGAGGCCCCACCCTGCTACATCATCTTTCCAGGCATCTGTAGAGAGCAGTGTGGTCTCCCCTGAGCCTCCTTTTCTCCAGGTAAAGCATCCCCAGCTCCCTCAATCACTCTTCATCAGACTTGTCTCCAGACCCCTCACCAACATCATCCACCTCCTCATGTCCCCGTCCTTCTGATTCCAGAAGCTGTTATCTTTTGTATAAGGGCACCCAGGAGGGCAAGGTAGTCAAAGAGAAGCTTCTCTCCCACCTCAAGCAGAGACTTGTATCCAATCACTTGTCTCCCAACTTCTGCCTGGTAGGGAGAGTGTGTAGGATCCCTTTTGCCATTATCAACATTTTCATTTCCAAGAGGTCAGAGTAGGCTTCCGCCAGCAAACGCTTAAGAGCCTCCATCTACTTTTCAGTGAAACCCACAGAAAGATTGCAAAGCAGAAGCTGAATCAGGGTCTACTTCATGATATTGAAATTAGTTGATAGAAACATCCTTTATACTTACCATTTTCCTGTCATCTAATAGTATTAAAAACAAATTAAACTCACCTACTGAATTAATGATGAGCATAGACAAGGGACAGTCTCTCAATTTGGTAGTAATTGAAAGTTTAAAACAACCTTCAAGTGTCATCAGCAAAGGTAATTCAGAAATTCTTTCATGACACAATTCTGTCAATTGGCTGAAAACTGCAATTACCAGTCCTTTCTTTTATTATATGTGAAGAATCAAAACTTTCCAAGGATGATAAATGGCTCCTTGGAAAACACAATGCTCAGTTCTGCTAAATTTGCACTTTTCTGTTGGTTTTTGGGTTGTGGGGTTGTTTTTTTTTTTAACCATTCTTTCACACAACCTATGAAAAGAAAGTAGTAGGGCCGGCTGGGGGAAAGTGGAAGGACAGGATACTTGTCTTGGAAGGAAAATGCCAAGGGATGGTTTAAAGAAGAACACAGAGCTTTTCTCATTTAACTCACTGACCAGGGCAGAGATGTTCCCACACCTTCATTAATTAAACAGGAAAGTTAACACTGTTAGCAACATTAGGTACAAAACCTCGTCTAAATTGTTCTGAAACAAAACAGGAAAAAAAGAAAATGCATTCGGAGAATGACCTTTGAGAATTCTGGCTTCATTAACATTTCAAACAGCACAGCACAAAATTAAGACAGGAAATAGACTTGCAGTGCTATTTGACTGCAGAAATATATATCATTAACATGCCTATAATTAACAGGATAGCAATGTTTGTCCCATTGTCTCTGCTAATAACAGTGTAACATGCAAATGGAATTTCTCCTAACAAAATTGAAGGGGATATTTGAGCTTATTCCACCTACCAAGCTTACTGAGAAATGTCAAACAACCCCCATTTTGCCCTTTGAAACAAATTCCTCCATGTCTGCCCTTGCAGGCTCATATAAAACAATTACAGAAAGCATATACAGGCTCTTAAAATCTAGAGTCCAGTCATTCTTTCCCACGTCACAGCAGCAAGTTAACTGGGGAGCCATTAGTGACCCAGGCAGGCATTACAGAAAGCAGTTCAGATGCCAAAACCCCTTCCATGCAACACCACAGTGTTGGCAGCCCCTTTCCTCTGACTGGGATCATTTTCCTTAAGCTCTGCGGCCCTGACAGCACAGCACTGCCCTTTATAGGGCCGTATGTTGGGTTTTGAACACTCACACAGAGACCATAGGTAACAGTATTTCTGCTACTGTTCACCCAGAGGTACTCTGCAATCTGTTAGACCTCACTGCTGGGAAATACTGACCTAATGGCCAGTCTAGACTCAATTTCATTCTCTGTTCCCATGTTAGATTATCTTATCCTTGTACTCCCAAGCTGTGGCAACTATAGGCTGGCTGCCTGGTCATCAAGTGGCTGGCTGTAGGACTTTCAATTTCTCTTATGTCAGATCAGCTTGGAAATCTGATAAAAGCCTGCTCTGCCTCCTAGAGAGGCAAGATGCAGTAAGAAGTTCTTGACAAGGATCTGTCTCATTCCAAGGCAGAATGAAGAGCTGGGTGTAATAAACGCTTCAAGTGTCACTACCAGTACTGCACTTTTGTGATTAAGTCAAGTTGCATATTTTCAATCCGTTCCCAAATTATTCCTTTTCTAGCCAGTCAAAAAAGCTGAAGCTAGAAAATGACAGCTTACTTCCTTGTAAAGGACTAGGGAGTCCTCCCTCTAACCTCTCTCTTTGTATTGAGATCATTTACCCTATGAGTTTGCCCAAAGTCACTGAAGGGGCAGACAGATATTTAACCTGCTGATTGCTTAGGTCATATAATAAGCATGGACGAACAAGTCCATCGTGAAGCTGTTGTACAATCACTGCTGCACCACAGAAGATGTCACCAATCTACTAAGGGTTAAGGAAACAATTATTATGGGGTGAAGAGACTCAGTAAACAGCAAACTTCAAAGATGAACCAGTTTTGTGGATCTCAGCAGAGAGCTCCAATTAAGATGTAATATCAATTAAGATGTAACGTTTTCTTAAGTTCCCCTCCCCCACTGTTACTGTTTATCAGTATTAAAAGGGAAATTTATGCTTCTCAGTTCTCTAGACCAGACAGTGTATCTTACCAGCAGGAAAGATTAAACTGTCCATCACAACAATCTGTCCTTTTCTGTCCTTTCCCTGTTCTTATGTTATCAAAACCTATTGAGATTAAAGCCATGAGAAACTGGATGAAATAGATTCATTTGCTTCAAACTCATGGGCTTACAAAGTTAGATTCCTACACACCTGTTGTTACCTTGAATAGAAAAAGCAAAACCACAGCAGTTCCCTCAATTGAGAGGGAGTGAGAGAGTTTGAGAAACACGATATGCATTTGTTGAAAGAATTCGTAACATAAAACATCTTCCCAGGATGCCTTAAACCAGCAACCATTCAGAGAATAAATAATTCTGGGCCCCATTTGTATAAGTATGAAGAGTACTTACCACATTTTCAAGATCAAAAGGGGTTTTGAGCAGCTTTCCCTTCCACAGGACTCATACCCATCATCTCCCATGCATGCCAGTCAGCAAAACGGTCTGAAGGTAAGGGATATTTCAAAATGTTTCTCTGCTCCACACACCATCACTCAGAAAAAAACATTATGGCTAAGACCCAACACTAGAGCTTTACTACATCAATTATATATGTTCAGTCATACCAATCTCAATTTTACATGAGCAAGGTGCTTCGAGGTTCATTGCTGGTAAGCCCCTTCTCCTAGACCTGAAAACCAGAAAAAGTCACTGCATCATGCAGCCATCTCATGATAGTTCTCCAGTCTAACACTCCTGTTCTTCATTCACTTCAAACTGCACCCATTAGGTCAGCTGCAAATCCCCTAGGACCAGAAGTATTCTCATGTGACAGAGTCCTCCTAGCCAATTAATAGAACTGATTTATTTGGAAAAAGGTCTTAGTGCTTCCCTTGGGGTTGAACAGACATTATAAAGCAAAAAATAAAATTAAAAGTAAATACATCAGTATTTCCAGCTAGCTCTGCAACAACTGTGGCCTTTTCACAGGCAAGACCTAGACCTCTGGAAAGATTTGGATCTGTCTAGGAGCAAAACTTTGTGACTTGGTCCCAAGTGGTGTCCAGTAAATCACAACCACCTGTGCCCCAGGTGAGCTAGCTGATTTAGTCAGGAAAGGCTCACCAAAGCTGCAAAACTCCCTGGAGCATCCCAACACCATAACAGTGGGAACAGCCTAAGGGACAAAGGAAAGAATAAATGGTTGCACAGAGAAAAATGCTGTAGGGAGCTCTCTGTGGCACTCTGTGTGAGAGCCCCCACTGATTGTGTCTACGCTATCAATGAGATTATCTCAATCTTTCCAGAATTGTGCTCAAAAGCAGAGAAGTGGCCCTTCCAAGCTCAGAACTACATAGAGAAAGAAGGCCCTCTAGGATGCCCTCATCTTTTTGTGCAGCCTCCACAGACCACACTCTGACACAAAACTTTATTAACATACAATGGAAGGAACTTAGGGGAGCATTTTTCTTAGAAGCCTTGACTAGATAACCTTTATCATTCCTAGTCAAAAACACCTTTCTTCAACTCACTAAAATCCCCTGCTACTTAAAAAGCAGAAGCGCCTCAGGACAGATGTGTCCCTACAAAGAAACTGCAGAACACAAATTTGGTGTCCATCCCTTTCTCCGATGAGTCACTTCCTCAGGGGTGACAGCCAAACACAGAGAAAGTAAAAGCTTTCACAGCTCAGAGAACAGTGTGAAAAAGCAGAAAAGTGAAAGAATGGAAAGCTGAAAATATTCACTCCACAAACAGGTCGATTTTTAAACTCTCTGCTTTGCCCATGTTAATCAGCAGCATGATAACTTGTATACTGAGATCTGTGTTTCAGCCAAGAGGAATAGGCTCAGTAAATACAACAACCACAGAACTGCTGAGGACAGAGAGCCACAATTCCTTTTAGAGTTTTCACCTGCTAATATAATGATAATGTATATGACTGTTTGTGGTTCATTTTCCTCCCCATTTTACTAGGGAGAACAGTAGCTACTCATCCTTACAAAACTCCTCACAGCAGCTTTAGACTATAGGAGGTGGGGACTGAGAGAAGCCAGACCTTCAAGTTTCATAGATCAGAGCTGGGTGAGGATCTACTCCTGTGCTGCTCTAACTTATTTTTAGAGTAAGGCTCTAGAAGTGCTTCCTGTTTCAAATATGAGAAAAATGCCTTTTGCTTTGCACATCTCCCCTCAGCAACTTCCCCCAGAGCCTTAGACCAGGTAGTCCATACTGGAGGCTCTGTTAGAGATCATCTTTGTTGGAAACAAGCAGATCTTGTAGCAATCATATTCAAATTGATTGCTGTTACTGTGCTTCAACTCAGCATTGACCCAAGTTGCCACTCCCCCACATGAAGAGTTCACCGCCTTTTGCAGGATACCCAGCTCTAGATTTCACTGTAGGTGTAACAGCAGTTTCCACTTAACTCAGTCAGAGCCTCATCCCATTGATGATTCATTAGTAGCAATACAGAAGACAAAAAAGTACCAAAATGGAGTCCTCAGCCTGGGTCACACTTTCTAAAGGGACCACTGCTAAAATCCACTGCTAAAATACCCTTGTCATTATGAGATTGTCTTTCAGTACTGCTATAGGTAGATGTATTGGTGAAAACCATTTTTCAGTGAAGGAATCATTTAACCAAACAGACAAAGGAAGGTCCTATGGAAGTAAGCTTATTTAAAAAAAAAAAAAAAAGCCACTACAAACAATAGGAGACTTATTTATTTTCTTGGCAGGATTCAGCAAATGATATGTTACTCAATACAATACATATAATTGCTCAAGTCAAGCACAAACAGAAACAAGGAGACAAAGCCAAGAAAAGACTCTAGAGACTCTGATATAAGTTCATGGGGAGCTTTTAGGCAGCAGGAGGGCACATATGACCTTAATAAAGAAACAGAGATGCTGATTAACAAGAAAACACCTCTCTAAATTCACAGCAGTGTCAAATCTAATGATCAGAGGCAATGCCATAGCATCAATCCACATCAAATTACAATAGCCAGAACAGGGAAAAAAAAAAAAATCAGACCTTAAAGGACACATGCTAAGGGTGCACCAAAATTTATCATTAATTCTATCTGCCCGTCCAAAATTTTTCAGCAGCAACCACCACAGTAGTTATTCTTCCTGATAAAGTATACAGGAAATGACAGGAGAAGTAAAACAGAAAAAAAGTTTCCAGGAAAATATATTCCTAAAAGAAACCCAGCAGTGAAGAGAAAAACAAAAAATTCCCATCCATCCCTTTTCACAGAGTTATACTTGATGATCCTTGTGGCTGACTTCCAACTTAGAATATTCTGCAGTCCTTATCAAAACCAGTTTCCCTGCACAGATGTTAATGAACAATAATCAAGAAATTTAATTCTCACAGACTTCAGCTGTTCAACCCTAATCAAATATATTTACAGCAAGGTAAGAAAAAACAAACACTATGTTGTGACAGACAGACATCCATTCACAGCACTTTCCTGGTCAGGTTAACAGCTGGACAACCAGCAAAGAAACCAGCTGGAAAGTAGCCAGGCTTGTTATCCTGCAGCAAAGCTGCTGTAATTTAGCTGGCACCTAGAGAAATCTGCAAGATTTGAGACACCTGAGAGACCACAGATATTTTGTGACAAAATAGGAGAAAAATCCCAGTTTCTCAAGTGATGAATGGAAGGGGTAGGAAAGTGGTGCAAACACCTGCAGATATCAGCAGTTCTGCAGTCACCAGCCCCCTTCTGTGGGAGCCACAAATTAATCCACAAGGAATCCATGTGCAGGAGCAGTGAATCCAACCTAAGCTCTCCAGGTCTGAAATGAACTCTAAATGACTAATTAAAGGCCAAATAGTATTATCATTACTCACATTGCCCAGTATCTTACACCATGATTGGGCCCTTTGGCTCCAATTAGCTGCTATCCTGATGGGTGCTGACTAAATAGCAGATAAATGCCCAGTCTTAGCAAATTCTGCAAAACTGCCATCCTGAGTGAGTTTTCCTACCAAGTGCATGGTTGCTTTGCAGTTACCTCATTCAAGATGAGCAACCCAGAGCTTTGAAAGGTCTCAATGATACCTATCTTGTTCAAGCAATCTACTTTCTCCTGGAGCCAAACTTCATGAATCATCACTATATCCACCTTAGCATGACCTGGGGAGCAGCTGGCTCAGGTGCAGCCTCAGCAGAGGGGCTGCAAAGTTCATGGAGAACCTTTTCTCACCTCCTGAGAAGGTAACTTTTTTAAAAGCCCACACTGCTAACAAACAGCCATATTCAGACTGTGACCTGGGGGAGAGCACTGGAGAAATCAGCTTCTTATGTTTCACTTCTAAACTTTAAGAGATAGAAGCCATAATGTCAATTATACTTCAGTGCAGAGCCTGCTCAGAAGCCTACAAAATGTTTCAAAGAGGCATTTCAGAGCAACTTATCTTATATATGTGCCTTCTGCACAGGGATGTGTGAATGTCAAATACAGTCCAAAACAAAAATACCTAAGGTATTTATAAACTCCCAAGAAGGAAAAATCATAGGAATCATCTGTTATTTTTAATTTTGTAGCTTTCTGAGGAGCTTCAGAAAAAGGGCAAAGAAGTCTTATTTTTTATGGCTTCTTGTAGTTTCTGTTGAACACAGACCAGATGCTTTGTGTTTCTTGTGCAGTCATTCCAGCTTGCACTGGAATAAGACATTGGTTTGCAATCATTTTGTACCCAAATATCCACATTTGTGTATAGCACTGGTCTTATTCCACAGCCAGACCAAACTGACGTTATGTTCCTGAAAACATAATGTCTTCCAATTTCACAGGGGGAAAAGGACCAAATTACTTTTAGACTTTTCTCCTCCTCCACCCCCTCCTCAGTAGAAAGAGAGGTTTTTCTATGACCCCTGTGAGCAAAGAGGATTGTTTGGACAGCAAGCCAGGGGACAGCAGCACAATGGAAAAAAATTAATTATTTGATGAAAAGTTCCCCTTTTCATCTGTAGCTTCAAACTGCATAAACCACTCGAGTCAATTTTGTCACCTTAGATGAGTTTGCTAAGCAAGGTTGACCTTTTCAGTGCCAGGGTGCCCTGCAGGTTCCCATAAAGTTCCAGAAAAAAAGCAGAGGGCCAGGCGCACTCCCTGGAGCTCCCACGGTGACCAGGCGATCACACAGAGCTCATTCCCTCATTTCCAGCTCTGCTGCTGGACTTATTTAACATTTGGGTAAGAGGATTTGTCTTCCCTGTGGTAAGTAGGGAAGGTACATGGGAGCTCAAATTGCAGAAATTTTTAATATCTCATGAGCTCTTTTCCAGCTTGAGCCTTAGCCAGCTGTCAGACAAGCAGCAGGTGCCTTTGCTAGCGAGATACAGGGGAATGAGGGAAAGTGCCCAAGTGAAAGTAGAGAAAAACTGGTTTGGCTTACCCTCTCCTGTTCCTTCCTCAGAGCTTGCCTTGTTGGAGGCTCAGGGTTAGAGATTCCATTGTCTACAACGCAGGGACAGCAGCCCTGCTCACCTACCCCACCTTAAAGCCAGCAGCTTTTTCTGCCTTTTTTTTTTTTTTTTTTTTTTTTTATATGACTGCACCAGCAGCCAAGGAATCTGCTAATGAAGGTGAAGAGATCACATTAGTGGTTCCACCTGGGCTAAAGGAACACAGCTGATAGAAATGTGATATAAATGTAGGTACAGCTGCAAAAGACCATCAGAAGGGTGGGAAAACACAAGTTATTCAAAGCATGAACTTCCTAAGAAGCCAGCTGCGGAAATAAACAGACCCATCTTGACTCCTAGCCATTTATAATCATAAAGAAGAATGAAAGTCCTATTACTTTTTAAGCCTGTAGCCATTTCATCATGCCAAACCTCATAATTTTTCAACAAAAACCAAAAAACTCTGCCAACTGGCCCCTTTCCTCAGCTGTTCTGACCCAAAGCCCTGAACCCTGGATTGTGCATGCACAGCTTGGTTCAAGCAGTGAGACCTGACCAGCCCTGGCAATGACAGAGCATCCTCCTAATTCACAGAGGACTCTGGATGACTCAGGAAAGCTCATAAAACAAGACAAACATAGCAAAGATTTTCCTAATTAAATGGAGACCATCAAAAGTCCTTTAAGTTTTTAAAGAAATGATAGTGTTTATAAAGGGAAGCTGATGCTGTTCAAATGGCTCCTGAGAGGACCATACCAACAGCAAGTTTGCAGCATCTAGAGTATGTTTGTCTACAAGATATTTGGCAATATATCTATGTACACTTATTAAAAGTGAAAACGTATACAAACCTTGGCAGTCTAGACACCCACCATGGATTTAACACATGCTGTTCCTAAGTCTATTTATTTTCTCACATGCCTAGAGCAAGCCCAGAAGGCCTCAAGCAAAACCTTCTAGGGTGCAATACCACTGCCACAGGCAGAGGTAGAAAATAAATGACTTCAGGTGCTTTGGGAACATTAGCAGTACTGCAGGCAGAGAGGCAGACAGTGGAAAATAAATACAGCTAAACAGTCGGAAATAGATTCCTCTTGCTCCTTCTGGCTTCCCACTGGGGAAGTGGATGGCAAATACAAGCCTGGAAAGGGCTCCCACAGTCATCAGTGGCCATAAATGAAGGAACTAGCCCTTTTTCTTTTCGATTCTTCAGTTCACACAGTTAACATAGTGAAAAACAGACACTGAGCTGGGGACAAATCCCTCACTGCATCCACGGCCAGGACATGTACTGCCTGAGAGCAGCCAGCTCCAGGGCCAGAACAATTTGGTCACTAGGGAAAAGTAAGGCATCAAGTTAAGGATTCTTTGAATTGCAAAGCAAATGCAAAGGAGATTGGTGGCTTACAGACCCTTTACAAGCAGCTAGAGTTAGAGGCACTGACATTCTGTAGGTAGGAGAAAGGCAGCACTTATTCCCACGTCCCTTTCAGGAATCCCTTCTCAGAGGAGGGTTTCATTTACGCTGTTAGATCTCATCCACAAAGAATTCCTTGGGAGAGTTCGTCAGCTCCACTAACTGGGACTGCAACACTTTATATTTCAGCAAGTGGGCAGCAGATGGCTTTCAGAGGGACAGACAGCTCCCAGGTGTCACTCTGCACACCCAGGCTGGCACTGACAGGGCAAGCACCAGCCATGGAGCCAGAGCTGTGCAAACCCCAGCAAGACTGAAATTTTCATGTACCTGCCTCACACACGGGCATGGTCAGGTGTGGGGGACCCGAGGTGAGGCAGGTGCTGAGGGGCTGGTGTGGTCCTGGTGGGGGTATTGCCTCCACCTGGTGCTCCTTGTTTCCTGCTGGTGGTCCTGCTGGATAAGAAAGATCTTAAACACAATGGAGCTCAATCTTTATTAGAGCTGGACATGAGGAAAAAAGCCACCTTCCTGATCTGTCCATGGGCCTTACATTGCAGACTGGCCCCAGCAACTCATGTATTTGCTGTAGGCACTGACTGGGAGCCATCGAGTTGGGTTGTTTGCAGATGCATCTCTCCAACCTGCATTCTTTGGGAATTAAAATTCAAGTTCATGGAATTGACCTGGTACTTCAACCCATTCTGGTGTTCAGAAGGTGCAAATTCTGTTTGCCCAGCCTTTTCAACCTCTTTTTAATCACATGTCATTTAAAGATGTGAAGAATGCTTTCCTTTCTTCTATACACACTTTTCCAGCAAAGTATTTCCAGCTCAGTGAACATACTGCACCTAAGAACAGTTAAACTGCTCTAAGTCTGTGTTAATCTGCAAAAATGTCAAATATTCTATGAGTCCATTAAGTACCATGAAATAAAGAACAGCTTTAGAGCACTGCTAGCAGTATAAAAACACCTGAAGAAAAACCTACATGTGACTGCAGTAGTTCCCACCCATATGAGCACCCAACACTGTGCCAGGGCTTACTGTTCCCAAACAGTCAAAGACTTCTGTCTCTTCAGGCTTTTTACACCAGTTCATCCCATGGGAAATTTAAACACCTTTTAGAAAGAAAGAGAGAAAACATCCAGTTTTTCAGGCCTTATAAAATGTGCCCACATAGACCACAAAACTCAGAGCAAAGGTTAAAAGGCCCAGTTTGGCTATTCTCTTTCAAACCTCATGCCAGGGCATCATTTGGAACTGCCAGCCCACTCACAAGCCATCAGCAGAAAACCTTCACCAAGGGTAGCAATGCGTTGCAGAACTGGCACAAGCAACAGAAAGACAAAAGCAAAAACATGAACTTTCCTCGATTTCATCCCACACTTCTAAGGTCTTTGGGAGAATCATTGAAGGAAGGGATGCCAGCAGCTTCTCTGTTAAAATCATAAGTGAATTAAAAAATTATGAGTTGTATTTGATTTTTAGCCTTCTTTATGGAGAGATTTTTGAAGTAGCACTGTAAAAACATAGTGAGGAATGTTAAAAAGTAGAAGTTTGCATTATTAACATGAATGAATTTTAAAACACCAGATTTACTTTTAACTTCAGTGCTCTTCCATTATTAACTTTCCTGTATGCTGCACTTGGCATAGCCTTATGTAGAAATATGCTGAAGTAATTTAATATGAAGATGAAAAAGGCTTGAATGGTTAGGGCAAGTTCACATCTATCTGTAGAAAAAAAGTTCTTGCAAGATTTTTGACAACTAGGAATGAAAGAACATCTTGGTGTCTATTCTTACCTGAAGGTCTTGGAGCAAATGAGGATCTAGCAAGGTTCAGGGAGGACCAACCCTAAGTCAGAGTTCAGAACAGTACAATCCATCCACTTAGGAGCAGCCAGACCCACCTTTATTCAGAGCAAGCTACATCAGACAGGCTTGAAAAATGGGTGTCTGCATGAGAAAAAAGTTAGCTAGGAAAAGCACCACGTCTGGGGTCATCTGGGAGTACTCAATATTTGCCTACCCATGCTTCCAAATTGTCTCTGACTCCAGGTGCTCTCTGCCAGGGGTAGGTGGCAGGCTGGCACCCTCCAGAAGCTGACAGATCACATCACAAGCCCTGCAGCCACTCAGCCTGGGCATCATGCTGTCAGAGCCTACTTCTTCTTGCAGCTCAGAAGCTGCCCTCAGCTTTGGAGCAGGGTCAGTGCTGGAAGGCTGGGGCTTCCCACATGCAGCAGCACAGCCAGGCACAGAGGGAGGGTGGGCAGACATCCTGCAGGGTGCAAGTGAAAGAGACCTTCTGTAACTCGGAAAAATAAATCTCTGCTGCACCACACTGCTGAGGCTCAGCAGTGGTGAGGCTGCAACAAGCTGTGCGTGTCTGAAAGGGGTTTTATTTTGTTGTGGGGAAGGGAGGAAATGCTCAATTTGCTAAAATTTTACTTTTAAAACTACTTCTCATTTAGAAGCGGAATATTTAGTGACATAAGACTCTGGCTGTATTGAAAGAGCATGGCCAAGAGCAGGCTGAACTTCTCTCCAGCAGACAGACATTGTTTTCTAGGTAAGAAAAGGTTAGAAAAGTCTTCATGTGGATGCAGGAAGACTTTGTGGCATTTAGAGAATTAGCAAGGAGGAGGACTCCACGGTCCAGGATATTTCTAGGACAGACTGCAGCAGAACTGCAGAAAGAAAGAAACAGGAAAAAAGCATTAAAAATATATATAGTTAAGCTACCTAAACAGTGAAAAACAAAACCACTCAGAAGGTGTAAAACTCTTTACAATGAAATGGTTTTTAAAAAAAAAAAAAAAAAACCCACTTAAAAAGAGCTTTCATCCTGGGTTCTATGCCAAAATAGAGCCAACATTAATTAGTGGCTATTCAAGAAGGGTGCTCTGAAAATGTTAATTAAATGGGCTTTCAATTAACAGAATGCAATTTGTAGGGAGATGCCTAGGAAAAAGATTAAGCTTCTGCTTTTGGGTTTAACAAAACAGTCACGAGGTCTGGAAGCCCTAATGAAACCTTATTGCTCACTGCTGATCTGCTGGAGTTCTTTGGGGAAAAAAGGTGAGCCAAGCCTTTCAATACTGCAGAGCTTCTGAAGACTTTTGTTACCAAGAATAAGACCCTGTTAAGCTGAACTTGCAGCCCCGGGTGAGTCACAGAAGAGAGAGATCAGTATTTTCTAGTCTGAGCATTTGATCCGAGGCAGTAGTGTCGTTTGTTTCACGTTTGCTTTCCAATCTGAAATACAGCCCTCCCATTCGGCAAAACATACTCCTCCTGTTGGTCCTGACACAAGTTTGGCATGGTAGTAAGGAAAATCTTAGAAAAATACTTTAAATAGTCTCCTCGAAACTTTTTGAAAGAAGGTATATTTGCAGATGAGAGGTCATTTGAGAGGCTGCATTCTTCTGTATAAAGTGCATTAGAGAAAAACATGTGGCAATAGCTAAGTTCAGCTTAGTGGTCATGGTATAGCTCTAATAGGAGGGGAAACATGGAAGAGAAAGAGAGCATCTCCTCTCAGGGGAAAAGCAGTCTCACTGATGAATGAGACAAGACGACTAATAGCTCAAGGAGACCAGATCAAAGGCTGACAACTAAAACCAAAATACCAATACTAGCCGCCCAGGCAGGTGCCACGAGCACAGAGCATGGTACACAGAGCAGCTCAGGCAGGAGGGAAAGCAGCAAGCTGGCTTGCTTTGACCTCCATCAGGTCAGAGAAGAAGGAAACCTGAAGGTCAGGCTGCAGCACAAAGGGGCGCAGGAGGGATCACAAGCCACAAAGCCCAACCTGAAAAGGTTGCACACAGGTAGGACCAAGGGTCCTGTCTTTGGCATCTCACAGCCAAGCCAAATGAGGCCCCAGCTTGACTAGCTCAAGGCATTTCCCAACCTTTCCTCAGGGAAAAGAACCTTTGAGCCAAAGGGCACTGGCACACCCAATTTTGCATGATCTTGTGTCAGAGAACTGATCATCTCCCAGGGCAGGCTTTAGGAAACTTGAAGACTTTCTGGTGAAAGGCAGAAAGTTTGATTTAAAAGCTAACAACAGAACTTGTACCAGGGGGTTTGAAGCACATTATCCTTTACACAATCATGGTGACTTACTCTGGACTGCTAGTAACAAATATATATCAGAGAGAGAAAATACATGCCTCCTCAACACTGCTGGGGAAAAACGCTCCACGCATCAGATGAAACGATGCAGGTTACAAAAGTATCTGCTCGTCAGCTAAGACAAAGCACAGCAGTATCTTCAAAAGTGGCAAAACTCACATTGGAAAAATAAAACTCACACAGGTCTTGGTACTGAAGTTTAACAGTACTGTTTGAGCCAGATGCAGCTGCTCACTGGCCTTGAGCTTTGTACAGGAGAGGAACAAAAGTTGTCTTGCCAGGTAAGCATCCCTGCTAAGTAACCCTGATTAATCCATCAAATTATGACAGCGTTCTGAAAGGATGAGAAATGCTGCCAACTTCACGCTTCAAGGCTTCACAGTTGTAAGAAATCATCTCTTGTCAGCTTTCTGCAGGTTCAGTCAACCCCACAGTTACTGTATCACACAGGTTGAAATCGCTTTTCAGTTAACAAATGCCCTTGTTGGCTGGGTCTAGAAGAATGCCTGTGAAAATTTATGAATGAGGTACTGTGTGCAGAACAATGCCCTCGTGAGCTGTGGTGACTTTGAGGGATGCATAGACAACGTGAGAAGAATATTCTAACTGTTGGAGATGAAGTTGAAAGGTCTTAAATGTGGTCTAAGTAAGATGTGTATGGAGTGGGAGTCAAAATGTTTGCTCAAGGGGATTAGAGAGCAGAGCAACATGGCACATGGGATGTCCTTGCAGGGAAACCACAGAGCATCACCACAGTCTTTCCTGGTTTCTGGATTTCCCCAAAATCACCAGTACAGCCCAAGCATCAGAACTGCCACCTGAGTTGGGACTGGGACTGGATACTCAATGCTGGATACCCTGAGCTGATTCAGAAAAGGAAGAAAGCCTGTGGGTTTAAGAAGAGGGAATGCAGCTGGACTATACAAACTACAGAGTTGTAAATATGCTGATACAGTCAGAAAAACAGTCTCTGTGCTTCTCACCACCCCTGGAGCCTACACACAGATGTTTTCATTAAGGTATTAGGTACAGCTCATTATAAAGGTGTCAGGGTACTTGATTGAGCATCACTGCTTACAGCACAGGAAGAACACAAACAGGAAAATTGGAAGTTCTTTTTCAAAAACACAATGACTAACAAATTGTTGAAACCTATACTCTGGAAAAAAAACTTTTTTTTTTTAATAGAGGGAACAATATGACCCCATCGTGACAAATATGGATGTTCCCTCATTTTGCCTGGACTGCAGGCACCAGACAGTTCTCAGCATTTATTTGGGTATCTTATAGTCCACTGATGCAAAAGCACCCCAGATTTGTCAGACTCACTGAAGTTCATGCTGAATAGCCAATAAACCCTGGAAAAAAGCAAAACTTTGGTTTTTATTTCTTTTTTTTTATTTTTTTTTTCTCCCTGGCAAAGCAATGAGACAAGCAACATCTTGGAAGTCACAAAAGAAAAGCGTGGCATGAGTAAAGACAGACTTGAGCTGTGCTTGGAATCTAATTTGCTGCCAAGGAATTATTTAAAGTTTCTCAAAACACCTTTTAGCAAAGGTACTTCACATGCTAGAGGCAGAAGATGCATAAAGGTAGTTATTCCAATTAGCTGTACCTTTCAGACATCCTTTAACTGCAAGGGATAAGGACTGGACAGCCTGAAGAGAGCAGTTTCCCAAAGGGCAGACTCCTTTAGCTCTCCCTCAAACTGTGATACCTTCAGTTTATCAATGAGACCTGTTGAAGCTTCAAAGAAGCTCCTGGGTCCCCAGTTCTCCTCCTTTTTTTCTACATTTACAGTTCTGATGGTGTCTTTGCATTTGTGAGGGCTCAAATTAAATACCATTTCAGCCTATGAGGGGATAAAAGAAGGCATTTTGGCATTTTAGTGTTTTACCCTCAACTGGAGGACAACCTCCCACCTCTCGGATATCGTCTTTCCTAGATCACAGGTATTGCATTAGGAACTCACTCCTGGATCTGTAGCAGTTTGTAACTTGTGCATAATAAGAGATATCTGCTCTGGGAGCTCTCTCAGATGAAACCTACTTAGGCCTCCCTGCAGTGCTCCCTCCACAGTGCTCCTGGGACAAAGTGGCACCAGTCCTACACCAGCCCATGTGTGTCCCTTTGGTGAAACAAAAAGGATACTTCTTGCCATCTCATCCTAATCTGCTTCCATATCCCCATACCCTTCCCCACTACAGCCTCACCCAGCCAGCCCCTACCTCCTTATCCATGCTCAGACACCTTCCTGCACCAAGGGCACACAGGCCTGAGCCTTGGGAGAAACATTTCCACCCCAACTTGTCCATGGGAAATATGTGCTCATGTGAAGAGCCTTCTCCTACAGTCTGGCAGCTACAGAGGGTCGGTAACAGCCTCCTCTTGTGTTGTGGAGCCCTTTCTAAGAAAAATGAGGTCTAATTATCGCTATGATTCTGAGGTAGCAAAACCCCAGTAGGGTGATGGGCAAACAGACACTGAACTGCTGAAGAGGATATCCACAGCCTCTCAGAGGTATGTTTTGCCAGATTTCTGAGATGTTGTCTGGAAAGAGGCACATCAGCTGAGGAGGATCTCTTATTAAAAAAAAGAAAAAAAAAACAAAAAAACAAGGAAGAGATAAAGGAACTGTAGCATACAAAATTACAGAAAAGGAGGTATAATTAGAGGTGTGTGACAGCTCACGGGGGGTTGGTTTTCTGTTCATACACGAGTCCTGCATGCATGTTTTCTCGGTAGAACCTGTACCATCATCCAACCACAAAGCAAACTGCCACAACTCATCTGCAGATCCACCAGGTAAATTGAGCTTAGCTTAGAAGATGTTTTGTATCAGAAAATAAAAGAGAAATACCTTTTTTGGCACAGAACACCAATGCACTTAGACATCTTGCCTGAAGCCAAAATGTCAAGCAAGACTACAGTAGGCAACCTACCTCTTAAAATTACCTTGTTTTGAAATTTGGTTTCCTGAAAAGAGTCTGTGGTGCTCTGAAGGAGGCAGAATTTACAAGCAACTTCTCTGGAAAGTTGCTAAAAACCATCTCACACAACTGTCAACTGCCCATAGACCAAAAGGATGAGCAGTCAACTCAGCTGGCTGAGGATTTTACTGACTTTTGCATGACTTTGTCTGACAGGAAGTAGGACAATCCTTATGTTTGAAAAAGGTGAAGGGATTGTTATGTTTCTTTGTTTCATGTAGAAGAGCCTGAAGCATATTCAATGACACTGCATTTTGCTTACATTTGTACTCTGAATATACCCCTTGGGACCATGAAGTTCGTGCTGAGAAAAGAAAAACAGCAGAAGAAAGAAGCTTCTGAACCCACATCAAAATATTTGAAAAATCTGATGGGGAGGGAAAGAGCACAAGAACTCTCAGTGCAGCTTTCTTGTCAGGAGACTTTCAGAAAAAGATCTGGCAAATTAATGTTACTGGGATGATAAAATTCATATCACACTGGGAAGGAAAGGGAAATAACCCAGTAGCAAAACCTGGGAATAGAAAAAGATGTTAAGAGTTCTTCACTGCAGCACTTTACCTTCTTGTAATATTTTGCCCACATCTCTGTGTTCTGGTGTCTTTTGATCTGTGTCCTCTCTGTGTCAGTTCGCAGTGGGCTGTAAGGCGGCCTGCAGAGCAGAGCAAACCATCCAGCTCACATACAGACTGGAAGAAGACGAGGATTCAGGCTCCAGGGGCTGACACAGCAAGTGTAAAAGGTGCCTTGGCTTTTACCCACTGGCACCCTGAGGCTGTTTGTAGCTCAAAAACTTTGAACCTAAAAGCATTTTCATCTGCATTTCAGGAATGCCTGTGCTATTGATCTGCCCAACTTGAAAGCACCAACTAGACTGCTTAGCTATTCATGCCAGCTACTGAAAGGCATGTTTGCCAAAACAGTAAGGCAGAATCTAAAACTGGTCATGTTTCAGAGGAGAAAGCAACAGCAACAACCCACCAACACTAAAAGGCAATCTGGAGCAAGACAGCAGTGCTCCAAACCCACCAACACTTAGCCATCACAGGGTACTTAGATCATATTTTGCATCCAATGACTGCATCAGGCTCAGAAATCTATTTTTTTAATTCTTTATGTGTTTTTGGGGGTTTTTTTCTTTCTATTTTTTTTCTCTTTTTTCCCCTCACTTTTTTTCCTTTTCTTCCTTCTTTTTTTTTTTTAAATCTTGAACAATAACACACATATAAAAGCAATTCCAGCTGCACAGCCTCTCTAGACCTGCCTAACCTTTCCCATCCTATCACTCCCAGCTAGCTGCATAGGCAATGATAAGCAAACCATCCTTCTCTCTCCACCAGTAGTCTGTTTCCCAGACTTGTGTGCACCAGGAGGGTCTTCTGGGAGATGTGTTACCTGTGAGCTATAACCACCAAACCACACCATTACCTTCATGTTGAACCCAAACTCCTGTCTGACACATTTCTGGCTTAAATATTTAGTACTTGTTAGTACAGATAGCAACTCCTATCATGCATTTGAGGAGGAAGAAAATCTACAATTAAGGTTCTTATGTGGGTGGGTCATTTCACATCTGACACAGGGTGACAAAGACTCACAATTAACAGAATTTATAAATCTTAGAAATTATGCAGGTGGCTGGAAAAATCCCATCATCTCTTTGTGCAAGCAGGCTGATGTATCAATGATCCAAGAGGTAACTCAGGAGCAGAATAGAACACTGCCTGAACCTGCTCTGCTGAGCAGCAAGCCTCAGCTGCTTCTCTGCATATTACCTCTCTCTGCAGGTTGCCACAAAATGGTGCCCTAAATTCTGGCAAAGCTGCTATATCTAAGTGAAGGAAAAGCTTGAGATTTTTGTCTAATCCCTAATGCCTCAAACAGGACACCAGAAAGAACACTGCAGTTTGGCTCTTCAGGGAGCAAGCAGGCTGTGACATTTACCAAGCACCCCCTGCAGCCCATGCCCTACAGCGTCCCTGTGAGCCCTACAATCTGTTTGTTAGGTGTCTTACAACAGTGCTGCAGAGGGATGAAAGAATTTGTCAACAATTAACTTTTTTTTTTTTTTTCTTTTTCAGGAATGAGCTAGCTTCGTCCATCGAGAAATGTTGAAAAGTTTTGATAGTCAATAACAAAGGCATTTGAAATCTCATTGCAGCTTCAAGTGTTTTAGCATCTGGAAGCTCAGTGTATTCCTCCAAAGGTTTGCAGGTGCAGAATTAACCAAAATACATCATCTCTCTTGCAGACAGCATCATTTCTGATATCTTCAGAGATAACCGCATGGATCAGGAGGATTATTGTGGCATTAGCTGCTCTGATTACATTCCCTACAGTTTAATAACAGGAGCAGTGAGACTATAGGTGTATCAACAGAGTTTTGGATTTGTGAGCAAAGAAAGTTGGGGTTATTAGCAGAATGTGAGAAAAGAAAAGGTCACACACTCAAATATGCCTCTGAGGATACAGCTGACAATCTGTGGGGCAAGAGAAGTGATGTCTCAATATAGCATCATGAGTTTTCTGATAAGAAGCATCAGGGACTTTGTTAGCAAAGCTGTAGATCCATCTTGTCACATCCAGAGGGCTTTGGCTGTGAGCTTAACCCATAAAAAAGAAGTAAACCACATTTTGTAACACCTGCATTTTAAAGATAGTAGCTACAATATGTGCACGCTTCATGTTCTTTTTCATCTGCTGGTTTGGGCTGGGGCAGAATTGGTTTTTTTCACAATAGCTCCCCTGGGGTTAAGTTTGGGATTTATGCTTTCAAAAAGAGCATTGGTAGTTCAGCAATGTTTTAGTAACTTCTTAGCAGGGCTTACAGAGGGGTCAAGTCTTTTTCTACATCTCATATTGCCCTGACACTGAGGCTGGCCAGGGCTGCTCAGGTAGCTGGAAAGGAACCCCAGCTGACCAAAGGGACCCATAACATATGGCAGCATTCCAGTATATAAATCTGGGGGAGGAAGTGGGGACATTCAGAGTGATAGCATTTATCTTCCCAAGTCACTGCTACTTATGATGCTCTCCTAGGGACGGCTGAAGACCTGCACCCCCGTGGGAAATGGGTTCCTTGCTTTGCTTGCCCATCAATCTTTTACTTTACCCATTTATATCAACCCATAAATTTTACCAGTTTTGCCATCAGGTTTTTGCTCCGGATCCACCAAGGTGGGGCTGTGTGCTGGCTAGCTGTCAGCTAAGGTTAAACCACAGTGTAATTGCAGTAG
Organism: Parus major; assembly: GCF_001522545.3. Classification (NCBI taxonomy): domain Eukaryota; kingdom Metazoa; phylum Chordata; class Aves; order Passeriformes; family Paridae; genus Parus; species Parus major. The sequence continues at coordinate 48,500,133 of NC_031769.1, forward strand.
CACCTAGATTTTTTAATCATTAAGAAGAAACAAACTTTTATTGGCTATGCAAAGCTAGAAAAGGTGGTCTCAACAAAATGGCTGTTAACTGCACTGTTGCTCCTTCTGTCTAATGCTTCTCCCAGGGAGGTATCCTGCCCTTTCCACATAAAGTGTTTGGTTGGTACTTCGTGGAGGAAAGCAGAGAGGTCGCTAAAGGACTTTATAGCTGACATTACGAGCTACTAGTGAGATTAAACATATTTTTCCCAGACACATTTACCAAAGAATACAGAATAAGTTTACAATTCTATTGTTCCAGCTCGCTGTGCTTGTTAAAGTGCAGAAGACAATCTGTAGTTGCTTATTTTGTATCTAGGCAACTGTCAGACTCTATCTCTACTAATAAGAAAGGGTATAATTATCTGCTGCTACTTTAATTAGCAGCAGATGCCTATGTTTATGAAATAAAATGTAAGATTTTTCTAAAGTGCAGAGCCTTGCTTATGTGCAAGTTGCAAGAGCACTTTTGCAGCTTCTGCAGGCTTTGTTTGGCTGTGTCAGCTTGCTCGGGGCAGGGCACAGGGCACGCACGGCCAGTTGCTGTGTGCATTAGACCACTGGCTCAGAGCCCAGCTGTCCCAAACACCCGTCTGGGAGAGCTGCAGGGCAAGGATAAATCAGTGTCTAATGTGCCTTTTTGACACTCCCAGTGCTGGCATGAAGGAAGTTCTTGTCCCTGATTCAAAGACCAAGAATGCACAGAGTGCTTTGGGCTACCTACTGCAGTGCCCCAGAGGCTGCTTTCTGCAGGATCTGGTCACAGAGCAACCAACACAGGAAAAATCTCTAACGTGAATTTCTGATCTCATTGAGGTGCTTCAGCAGCACGCAGTGATGCAATGCAGCATTTTTCTTCAGAAGGAATAACAACAGGGGCTATTGCTGAGGATCCTTCTTTGCGTGTAAGAGGAGAAGAGCACCAACAAAACAAAACAAAAATAATCCCAAAAACATATGCAAAAAGAAAATATAGATGAGAATAACCTTGTCCAGAAAAGAAAATACTTGTTAGACGAGTCTCTAATTTCCATTATTCAGTATTTTTATCCTTGTTTCCATGGAAACAGCACTTGTGCAATGATGCTGTCCTGCAAGGGAGTGAGTGGATGAGCACATACTTCTGTACCTCTGTGAATTCTTCTCCTGGCCTCCAGCAACCTTAAACAAACCTGCCAGTAAAACTGGGGTTCTGAGGACAGTTAGATGGAAGGAGTTTTGTGAAAGCATTCAGGTAAGGGAAAAGTGATCTTTTAAGTTTTCCAGCCAAAGAAATCTAACTAGATTTCAAATAGAAAATTTGCACAGGAGGAGAACAAGGCCATCCCTGTAACTGCTACATCTGCAGAAGGTGTGTCAGTAGGAAAGCCCATACTTTCTTGGACACTCAACACCATCTCACAATGCCTGCCACAAGGCACAGGTCCCGGGGAAATCTGTTCTTGGGTTTGGAACTCAGGGCTCCTGCTTAGAAACTGTCAAAATGCAAGACAACCTGTATGAAGGTTTAGGAGGCCCACAGAATAACCTCTTTGTTTGTCCATCCCTTGTGGTGCCTTGCCCTGTCACCTGCACCCAAAGGAAACGAAGCAGGCAACTAAGTTCGGCCCATCTCCCCTTTCCTCCAAAAAGAACTACCATGCTGCCTCTCCCAGCCATGTACACAAGGAAAAGGACAGGTCAGATCATCAAGGCAAATTCAGGGGAAAAGCTGAGCATCCATCAGTACATTCATCATTTCGGAAAGATATGAAATCCTTTAGCATAGCTTTATATTCATAGTTTTTATGCTCCCCTGTCACAGTTGGTAATCCAATTACAAGAACTAAGTTACACAAGACTGCACCCTAGTAGGCTGCAAGAGCATGCAAGCATATAACCCGTACCTTTGTCTTCTTTTCCTACACTTCCCAATCTCTAATCCGCTCTCCAGGAGCACTGCCAGCCATTTCTCTGCTGGCTGCGGTAGATGCTGTCAGCAGAGACACACACCAGATGCTTTCCCACAGAGCCCAATTTTGCTCTTGCCCTTACTCTGCGGCTCTCAACCAGAAGTCAAGGTCATTCCAATTGCAAATTTCTGTTTGTATTTGGTCTTCCCCGCGCACAGTGTTAGCTCACAGTATGCAAAGCAAAGCTGCCACAACAGGTATCGCTCAGAGCACTTATGGAGGCAGAAGGATCTGCTTGAAGGAGACACCTGCAAACTGGAGCATTTGCATTTATTCTAAAGCTTTAGGGACTAGATTACCATGTAAGTTATTTGTGACAAAGCTTCATCAGCCTCATCTTGAATGGGCTTTAAGAAATCATCTATGCTTAAGACTAGCTGTATAAAATCACTGTGACCTGTATTAATCAGCATTCTAGGAGATGAAAACTCTATTTACACCTATAGTCATTTTCAAAGTGACCTGTATGACTGTTGAGCAGTATTTGAGGATTATCCTCTTCACAGCAGAGGCTCTGTAACTTCTGCTATACACAGACAGTTTCAGTAGCCTGTGTTCAGGTAACACTCAGTAACAGGGAAAAATCAACTGAGTGTGGTCCAAATGCCTGCTCATTTTCTGTGTCATGGGATATGAATATTATTGCAGCTGTGCAGGGAGCAGATCTCCTCAGATTACCCCAAAAGACAGCAAGCACAGCTCAAGGGAAGTACACCAAGGCACAAGAAGTTTCTACTTGTATTACCCCGAGCTTCCAGCCCACCCCCTCCCACTCCTCTCCGCAGTGGATGAGAGGCCACACAAAACACAGCCACCATGGAACCACAGGAGGCAAATTGTTACTCCAGGTAAATTCTCCCTGGGCATAAACTCTACCACAACCAGCCTCCTATAGTGTGTGCACCATATTCAAGGCCCTGCTGTCAGCTCTACATCATGGCAGAAACCAGTATAATTTCAATAATCACCTTTAGGACACTTTTCCTTACAAAAAATGGAAGGAAATTCGTGTTATGCTTACAGCATAAACAGCTATCCAAAATTGTGGCCCTCATTCAGAAAGGGCAAGGAAGACTCCATCTGTGCTATTACCTCCTCTTGGTCATTGCTATCAGTATTTCACACAACCTATTTCCCTTCTGTCCCTTAATTAAAAATAAAAGCACAGAGTGTTATTTCACAGAAAATTAGGGTGGGGTGGAGGGGCTCCATCCTTAAGCCCCACTGATAACCCTGTGGGGTGGTTATCACCACTGATAACTGTGGTGAAGTGCTTAACACAGCCAAAGTGTGTCTATGTGGGGAATATCAAAATCCAGAAAACATTCTTCTAGAGACTTACAGGTAGCATTCCAAATTCTCTAATATTTTCAGAACAACCTCTTTCTGTAGCAGAGCAAAACTTTCTCTCCCATCAGCCTGCATCAATTTTGTCTTGACTCTTAACGATGCAGCTCAAAATTTTCCACACAAAGCCGGTGATGCTGGTGATATGCGGAGATTTAACAGCAGTGCAGTGCACGGTGGAGGCTCAGGGTTTGTGTTATGCCTTTCCATATAATGCCATCTAGAGCTAAGGAACAGTCATGCACACTTGGTTAGGCGTTCCTTCTACATTTGGGGATTGGAAGTGCCCTGCGAAGTTTTGTTTACTTCAAAGCAAAATGAAAAAGTGTTTCAATGTGGCCATATTACAGCACTGGAAAACAGCAAGGCATCAGGGAAGTTTTTTAGTCTGGATCTACATCTGTTTCTGTGATAGATCACATACTCCTTTCCTGCTTATGAAAATTAATACTTGCTGGAAGCCACTGGCTAATGAAAAATTTACTAATAGAATATGAAATGCTCCTCCACTAATCAAATGTAACTAGTGACTGCAAGAGGCTGATTAGAGAAGAAATTCAGCTTTCTTAAATAACAATCTCCATTTGCTTTGAGATAGTTCTGTCTACCACCAGGTCTTAGGCTCTTGCACCTTGACTACTGCTGTCTCTCCTCTGCTTTACAGGCTGCAGGTTCACATCACCCCTTTTTGACTCCAGCACTGGACACTGGCACATAAGCACCTACCTTGTTTCCTCTACTCAGACAGGTCACTCCATGGATTACCCTACTTATTTCTGAGACATAAATCCTCATTACAGCCAGCCTGGACCAACACTGGCAAATGCACATGATCTGATGCATCTTCTGTCTTACTTTCTAAATACTTTTTCTTCCATCATCAACCCCCAGCTTTCATCCAGCTCTCCAGCTCTTCAGACTCACTGGAAAAAAATTGGTTTCCTTACCTTTAAATTTGTTTTCTGAACTCTCTCTCTCTGTATAGCTAAAGCTCCTTTTTTCCCTCCCTTTACCACACTGAATTTCCTTTTGTTTCAGTTAATACTTCAGTCCTTTCTGCTTGAATTCTGCTTTCCTCGCACCACCTCAAGTTTTATGATTCATGCTGTCAAAGTCTTGGGGCTTTACTTCCATGCTTCCTCCTCTTCCTAAATCCATTTCATTTACCTCCTGTTTCCTTAACCATCCTGAGCTTTCCTTCCATTTTCTCCTGGCCCCTCTCTGACCACTTTTACATCTTCCTTCTCAAGTGTTTTTCATCCCCTTGGTGCAATATCTGCTGTTAGCATTGTAGCTGCCCCCATGGTGACAGAGCTGTTACTGCCAACACACTTTTCTCCTGTCAGCAGCACAGGACATTTTTTTTCTACTCCTCTTCTTAGAACAGGTCATGACACCTGCCCTCTACTATGTTCCACTGTCACCTCATTGCTGCAGCTGTTTAAACCTAACCAGTTAATTTTGCACTGCTGCAGGTAAGCAGACATCTTATCATGCCAGATGAGCTCAAATCACACTGGGTATATAAAGAAATACACTGTCCAAGTACACAAACTAAAAGTAGAAAATTCCCAAAAGCTACGGAAGTCCAGAAGGCCAACAAAGCAGTTTAGGATGACCTGAAATCTTACCTATCCCTTCACCTTGGCAGCACAGTGCTCCGAGCTCAGTGTGCAGCTGGTCAGGAAGCTGGATGCAGGCAGTTGACATAATTGTCCCTGCATTTGGCTGGTTTTATATTCAGGCTCCAGGTCATCAATGAAGGAGCACTCATGGTACCTACACATAGTTAAATTTGATGATGCTTAATTAAAAATGATTTGCTTGTCCTTCCACCAACATAAACTTCAAATCTCTTTTTGCATATATTCACACCAAAAAGATCTGTTGGTTACACGGTTTCAGTCTGCCCTCTGCTGCAGGCTCAGCAGGCAGCTCTGTAATGTTGCTTATCTGAGAACATAAACAGCACAGGCTGACTCAGATACTGTGTGTGTGTGTGTGTGTGTGTACCCAAATGTATATTCAACTCTGAAAAGTTTAAGCAAAAAGTAAGAGGTGCCACCAGGTGTGGCTTTGGGGAGATTTAAAAACCTTTAGTAGGAAACAACAGAGAAGCATAGCTGTGTAGGCCCACCCTCGAGTAGGCAGCGCTGCAGTGAACTTCCCAGGTGTCAGGTAGCTGGTATTTACACCTCCCACCTCACACACCTCACACACACGTACACTCTTGCTGTCACACATTGAAAAGCAGGAAGACCAATGGCAAATCTCAGTTAGATGAAATAACCTGTAAATGTTGTACCAGCCGAAACACAGGGCAGTTATCTACCTCAGGCAGCCTCTCTGTTCCAGTGGAAGCCATCATTAACAAACCCTGGGCACTCCAACTCACACACCACAAGCAAGTCCTCCTGTCTTCTGCTTTGGCACCAGGGTTGTATGTCCACAAAGGATGCCACCGCTGACATAGCAGCCAGAAAGGTCTCCCACTGCTAGCAGCATGCCTGAGGTGGGGCAGGAGAAGCTGGAGCTCAGCCATGGCAGAGGAAGCCATTTGTCCTCATATTGCTTTGTATAACAGCCCAGTGCTTTCTGCCCAAATCACACAATGCTGCTTGTCCTCAACAATTTCCAAAGCATCCTTCCAGAGTGAGCCTGGGCCAGGCTGTGTCATGGGACAAAGATTACTTGAGATCAAAGATTACTTTAGGTCAGAGGACAGAAACTGTTTGATGTCAAAGGTTACTTTCTAAGGCAGATTTCCAGAATGAGGCCAGTCCAGCCTCTGTCACAGGACAGCAGTCCCACACGTGAGAGCACGGGATAGGGGCTGCTCAAGGAGAAAGGATACTCGAGTTCATAGGTTCTATGAGGCCAGAATACAGAGGTTATGCTGGGTCAGAAGTCCTTTCAGGACAAAGATTTCTCAAGATACAACGTTTTGAACGGTCATAGGGCCAAGGTTAATTTATTTCAAGTGTTACTCAAGGCCAGTGGATAGAGGTTACATGAGGTCAAAGTTTACTTCAAGGCAAAGGTTAATTGAGGTGACAGGTTCCTCAAGATCAAGTGTTAATTGAGGACACAAGATAGAAGGTCCTCAAGATCAAAAGTTACTTGAGGTCCAAGGACAGATGTTCCTCAATGGCAAAGGTTCTCACGGTCACACAACAAAAGTTACTCTAGGATACAGGTTACTTCAGGTCACTAAGTGAAAGGTCACTTGAGGTCAAATCTGGTTTTGGTATAAATCTCACCAGTGCCCACAGTGATGCCACAACCAAGTCTCAGCACACTTCTGTCACCTGGATGCTGTCAGCTGTCGTGTGCATATGTCCCAGGAGCACAGTCTGAGACCAGCTGGGCTGCCAGGCCCGTACCCATGTGCTCACTCACCACCTCAGCCTCCACAGAAAGGGACTGCAGGACAGCTGCCCACTGGGAATGGCCCTTCCACTGCTCTGCCTTCCCAACAACACACCGCACTTGGCTGGAAAACGTGCTACCTTCACACCAGCAAACACTCCAGCAGCTTACCAGCACTGAGAACAGCACTCCAGCACCCAGGAGAGCTTTAAGTGGGAAGTGCAAATGCAGACAGGTGGTGCCATGAAGAACTGCTGAATGGATTAAAGGTGAAAGGACTGAAGGGACCAAAAGCAGCAATATGTGGCAAAGCCTTGGTGCTGATTTTGCAATAGCAGTTGCCTCTTCCTTTTCATGCTTGATAGTGAACAGTTTTTCTTCATCTTCATAGCCTGGTTAATAAAATTGGTGGCCAGACTCCCACAAGGATTTAGAAGCATTAAAAAAAAACCCAGGGGAAGAAAAAAAAAAGCACAATATAACAACTGAGATACAGTTGCTGCCATCAGGGACTATTATACTCAATTAGGGGAATTAGATGCAAGGGTAAAGTCATAACTTGAGATTAGCAGTAACTCCATCCTTGCCATGAAGTTACTAGAGTTCCAAATTTGAGTCAAAATCAGAATTTTTTTTTTTTTTAAAAAAACAAACACTGGCCATTTTCAATATACCTTTCAAAAGTCATTGCAAACCTAAAAAGTTAGCATATTGAGTCATGTTAGTCAAAAGTATGGCAAGAACCCCAAATCCTTCCCCCACAAACAATACAAAAAAGCAATTTTGAGTATTGCTGTGCTGTAATAGCTCATCTTTTCAGGCACTGAAACTTTCCAAATAATTTATTTTAAACTATACATAGTGAACTCTTGAAAATTCAGGCAGTTTCACTCAGTAGTATACAACCAAAACTCAAACCCACAATTGCTCAGCTTAGTCTATTTTAATGTTCTACCAGGATAAATACATGCCAAAAAACAGCTTCTGAGATGCAAGTAATTTCAGAACTGAACACATTTTAGTTACTAGCAAGCACATCTCTCAGGTAATGCAGATGAAAAAAAATGTTTTCCAAAGGATTTCCTTGTGATTTTCAACTACCTGACAACGGGTGAGGTTGTTAAGAGTATGTCAAGGTTCAAATATTTCCTCAAGGTACTTTGAAATAGCAAAGGACTCCATTCAGTCTAATTCAAACTAAATCTCACAAATCAGCTCTAAAAAGCAGTCAAAACAATGGGATGATGGTGAAACAATCACCATTAGCTGGCAGTGTCACATTAGTGGTCAGGAGAGAAGACCCTTTTTCTGTATGGGCTGAAACCATGTTAATAAAGAAAAAAAAAATTGAGCAAAGACCTGCTAGTCCTTCAACAGTTTGGTATTTCACTGATGATCTGTTATTACCTTGCTTCCTAAAACTTGCTTTTCTCACTAATTGCATTGAAAGCTTTTATGCAAGATGAAATAAATGCTTGACTTCAAAGTCTCTGAAAGGACATAGTTGTAAACTTTTCCCTCCACACAGCAATTGAAACAAGCATGGCATTATTAAACCTTAAAAAAAAAAATTAAAAAGAAATTGACTTCTTGGAGTGCCCAAGGGGACTGTTTATCTGCTGTTATTAGCTGCCCTTACAACCCCTTTTCTTGCAACCCATGCTTTAATACCCATGATGCTGGGAGTCTCGTGTAAGCCAGCCGGAACACGAGTTCACAAAAACAAATTTGGAATACAAGTTTTGAAGGCACAGAACCAATAAATCAACCTTAATCACTTCCTCCTCATATAAACAGAGGGAAATACACTGCATCAGCTTTGGAAATAAACACAACTACCAGGATCTGAACGTGGCTGTTATTACAGAGCAGCTGTAGCTGATACACCTTCACCACAGCACAAACATTCTTGGGAGCCCATTACTTGTTCCCATCCTTTCCAAAAGAACACTTGTCTGAACCCAAAGGACTCAAGAGAAACACCATGAAATCAGGTTTTCTAACTGTTTTTTTTTAATAAACTATAGAAGAACAAGGTAACATTTCAACCGAAGTCATGACAACTGCATGCTTTAAAAGCCGATACATAACATGTCTCTGGATTTTTCTGTTCTCTTTAGGAAAAAAAATAAAAAGAGGAAAAACTGAACATAATGCATAGATTTCTACACATATTCAAATAATAGACTAAAGCAAGCAGAAACACAACTGGAAAAAATGTTTTGACAGTAATTCCAGATCTATGAAATTTTAAAGAGGAAATTTCAGTTCTAAGAATCTTTATGCTGGAACAAATGACTTTTTTTATACAGCATGAAAATAAGTTTTATCAATTGAGGCACTAGAAACAAACTTACACAACAGCTCAAATGCATCTAATGTGTGAACTGAAAACCTACAGCCCATGGCATACTAAAAATTTAGAATTTAAAAAGTTGCATTAGACTTGCACTTGCTCACATTGACACAGTGAAATTAGTGGAAAACTACTGTTTTTTCTCAGTTAGAATAAAATCAGGTTCTGATTGCTGTTTACAAACAGTTATCTTCCTAGCTTTTTCTCATTGTCCTCGCTTGCCTCATGTCTTCTCATCAGGGAAAAAAATATGAAGAGGTTTCTGTGCTACCCCATTCAGCAATGTTTATAAAGAAATGCAAAGCACCAGTCTTTGTGCAGCGGTTTCATCTACGGTGCTGTATTCCCTTACTCCATCATGTTCCCCACATCACTGAGCTTCTACAGATTAATAAATTTGTTTAGAATTAGGTTCTCAATAAGTTCTATACGGGGTGCTTATTTCTACCTTTTGATCTGCATTTTTAACGGGGGTTAGCAAGTATTAAAGACAAGGAGTCTTGACACAGTAATCAAGATGATCACACAGCAAGAGGAACTTGAGACAGAAAGGAGCTCCTATGAATACAAATGCTGCTTTCTTTACAAGGAAGAATATTCATGATCCAGTGAGGTTTCCACCCAGATGCTACAATAACTGGCACCTCTAAACACCTACACTAAAATATACCTCGATATCTTAATCAGGCACTTTAATAGAAAAACAAAGGAGTAACTTTTAGTAACACAGGTACTGTGATAGTTATTCTATAAGGCCAGAACATTTTGTATGAAGCATTCAGAAAATTAACCGTCCCACAGAACCAACTCTGATCAAGGGCTAAATGAAAGGAGAGTCCCTCATTAGACAAGCCTGTTGGAAAAAGAAAAGGCTGAAAAACGGTTATCAAATATTTGGTAGAAGCCATTAACCCCAAACTTAGATTCTTCACTATCTTATGTAAAATGCAGTGCAAGGTTATTTATCCCTTGAGATGATGGATCCAAAAGTAAACATTCAATGTGCTTTAATTTACAAGGTTTTTTACCCCACCCCCCAAAAAAAGTTTTTCCACTTTGATAACAAGCTCCCTGAGGGAATACATCAATGTTATGTCTTCAAGGGGAAAAAAAAGCAATCATTTAAAAAACAAACTGCAAAGCTCCAGCAATCAATAGTTGCCCTATTTTGAGCCATAACACATTTCCCACCACCATTTCTTTGGAAAACACAAGTTAGAACAACTACTCACTGGTCCTGTAAGAGGACCTTTACCTCCCTTCTTTTACATAGTGTCCTACAGATGACAGTAACCATTCTTTTAAAATGGTAATAAATGTATTTCAGTCCAGTACATGTCAAAGTTGTAGGAAAACTCTACCTGTAAGACTTCATCTACCAACACTTACAGGGTTAATTATGGATTCTGTCACAAAAATACAGAATCAAGGAAAAGGGGTGGAAATTCACTTGTAAGGCTAAACCCTTGAAAACTTCTTCATGTTATGAAAGTCAAGGGACAAATGAAACAATCTACAAACACACAAAACACATTTTTATGGTAATGAGAATGCCAAGTGCTTAAACCATCTTAAGTAATTTATTTCTTTTTACTGATGATTTACAAGGCCTTGATTATTAGACAAAATAGCATATTTTAACTAAACTAAAAAAAAATACAAACTAATAGAGAATAGAAGGAAATGCTATATGGTTCTGTAGAATATATCACACCCAGTGCACACACTGCTTTGTTTTTCTCATCTGAACCTATTTGTTACTTACAAGATTTTTGCAAACAAATCTTTTGGTCTAACAAGAATGTAGTGTACCGCTTCAGACCGCTGAATTAGGCTCGAATTCTGGCATTAGTCTATGGTCTAAACCACTGCTGTAGATCTTTCAGAGCTTAGTGTCATAAAAACTGATCTAGACATTTTGGAGCAGTTAACAAGAGACAGGAGTTATAGCTGCATACAGTTCAGTATGGTACACTAACGGAAGCTAGAAGTTTTAGTACACTTATTGCCAATTTCTCCCAAATTTTAATAAGCAGAGCTTCTTTGCAGAGACATTATTGCTGATGGTAATAAGGCTGTTGAGGAAAAGGGTATCCAGGTTGTTGAGGCGGTGGATATGGTGGTTGTCCAGGAGTTTGATACACAGGTGAGGGTGCATATGGCAGATTATACTGACCATACATGTATGGATTATAGCCCATTGGCATTGGCATCTGGCAATACCTGTGTGGGGAAAAAAAAAAAAGAGCATACCTGAGTTGAAAAACATCAATGATGGTAATTTGCAAAAACAACTCATTAATAGATACAAACAAACATGCAATCTCCACAAATGCTTTCCTTTCATTTTGCTTCAAGTGCAGCAGGAAATGTGGTAACTTTCAAGAAGCAAACATGAAAACTATTACAGTGTGTAGAACAGAAATGCAGACAGAAGGTGGAGTAAAGGCAACTTGCTGGAACTAGAACTGATCTCAATTGATTCTCAAATGTTAAATAACATTGTGCATATTTCAACATTTACTGAGCCTGCTACCAAAGGAGAGCCAGCTGCCTTCGATTCCTTGTGATGACACCAGAAGATGAAAGAAAGTATCAGAAGAAAATACACTACACTCAACTGGAATTTTCTCTGTATTTCTCATTATTTTAGTGTCATACTAAAGACTTGAAAAATGAGTTTTGAGATAAACATCACCAAATGATTATGCAAGTGTTGGCAATAATCAACAAACCACAGTTAAGGAAATGCAATCCTATTTTCCTTCTCCTTTAAAGAAGATGAACTGTAAACACTTAAAATGAACTTGCCCACAAAACATACAAGAAAATGATTCCTACAAGAGTTACACGATTAAAACTAACAAAAAACAAAAAAAACACCCAACCCAAACAAAAAACCCCAAGCAACCAATCCACAAACTAACAAACAAAAAAACTCCTTGCCTCAAACAGCAAACACATCTTCAACTTTAATAGTAACTAATGTTAAAACGTCACACACAAAAAAAAGTGCTTTTAAGTAACAGGATAACAAAAAACTGCTTAAGTTCCCCCCTAACTTACCCTGGGTAACCGGGATAAGTTGGGTAAGGTGGTCCCTGTGCCTGTGAAGGTGCAGTGCTTGCTGCAGGTGCACTGGCTCCTGGAGTAGGAGCTGGAGCAGCAGCAGGAGCTGCAGCAGATCCAGAGGGTGCTAATGCAGAAGAGGAGCTACTTGCTGCAGAAATCACTGGTGGTGGTGGCCGTGCTGGTGGCTGTGGTTTAGTCCCCTAATAAGAGAAAGTGAATTAAGCAGGAGGTTCTTTATCAAAGTCTTGGAATCAAAAGCTGTGGTTATATGATTAACTGACTTTTATTTTCATTTTAAACAAACATTCTATATTTTGTCTATACAGATAATGCAAAGCATCTAAAAGGCACAAAGCTTTTAATATATTCTGCCTTCTATTTCACTTCAACACATTTCCAACTACACCAGTGTATTAAGGAGTGAAACACACAAATTACAGATCGGTTTAGAGTTCTCAAGTACAGACCCAGTATTTTCAATCCACTAATTCTGTAGCATGTATTTACCACCATGGTTCTTGGGGCTGGAGTGGGAGTGGGCGATGCAGCTGGCTTATTTCCTGCTGCTGGTGTGGTCTGATACGTAGGCAGAGGAATGGAGGGAGCGCTGGGCTCCCTAGCAATGCTTTGCTGCAAATCTCTAGTAAAAACAAAGGAACAAACATGCAGCTTAGTTTAAGAATTGTTTGTTATACACAGCAGCAAGTTAACATAAAAAGATGCAGTAGAGTAATATTTAAAGCATGATCACTGAGCTAGCTCAAACTAAATTTGGAGTCTAAATCACTTCCACGGAAACCATTCTCTAGCCAACTCTCTGATTAACTGTTACATTTATTTTCTAATAATGTCATTATGTTCTAACTCAGTACTGGGTATAGATCACAGCATTAGCCAAAACAGTAAAAGAGCACAGCAAGACTCAGTAGAATGTTCTATCAACACTAACCCTACAGCCTTAATACTGAATGTAAACACAGAGATGTGAGATAATCAGACCTCTGCCTTGGTTAGGCAGCCTAACGGCTTCCAAACTACATGCATGTAGGAAGCCAAATAAAAGGCAGAAGGGGCTGTTACTCAGACTTTGTTTACAAGCACAGAGCCCAAATGAAAAAGAACAATTCTACAAAGGATCAAGTTAGAAAAGATAAAAATTGAGGGTTGAGCAAGGCATTTCTAAGATGACAAGTACACGGAAGAAGTGCAGTTTCACCAACCAAAATTTTAGTACCAGCAAATCCTTTCTTAAAAAAGGCTATGTGCTTTGCTAAAGAACACTGATTAAATGGCAAATTTCAATTATGCTTTCCTCTCAAAGGAAGAGCCTAAAAATCACATCTGAAACATACTATAGTAGGTCTGATCTCACATAGGGGACAATGACAACATCAAACACTCCTCCTCACATGAAGGACAAAAGTTTCTTCTCTCCCCAGCATTGAAAGCAATCCACATATCTAAGCAATGATGAATTATGAGACTAGAGCAGACTACAGGGCAGAAGTAGAATATTGATGCTTTTCCCCACATCACACTGAACACATGTAAGGAAATCATATGATGAAGCATCTGATTTCTCAAACTAAACTGACAGCAGGACCAGGGTGCAGAAATCAGAAGTTCCTCAAAGGAAAGAACAAAATAAAATAAAATTACTAACAAATGCATGCCAAAAAGACTAGAGAGTAAAATCATAACACAAAACAGATTTGTGCTGAACTGCACAAAGGAACAGTAGAGCAGACTTCAAAGCAGATTTTTCCATTTATTTCTCTAATCACTTTCCTAGGAGAGGAGAGTAGGACTAGGATTAAAGAAAGTAAGTGATAGGCTTAGCACACCTATTCTTCTTTTCTCATTTCAACAAGTACCATAAGAAACATGTCCCCAACGATAAATTTCTGATAAATACTTAAATGTTTCTGCAATGCTTAAATAAAACATTGAAATCTTACTTGAGCAGCTCATCTCTTTCAGTCTTGCGAGCAAAGATAATGTCACTGCATTTGTTCTGGAATTTCAGCAGGATTTCTGTCAGCTCATTGTAAAACTAGTAAAGAAAAATAAAAACACAATATGCTCAATCAATACTTGATTTCAATCAATACTGGAGTTCAGACTCCAGGCTGGCTTACTTCTACATATTGATCCAGTTATAAGTGTTGTATTATTACAGAGCCCAGAACCTGCCATTCCAATAAAGTTTGCTAGTACATTCTATTATGCTTTTCAAAACCAAAATTAGTCAGCTGTTGTTGCCCCATCCTTGTAATATCATCGAATTTTATGGGTGTGGGTGTGACTGTGGGTGTTTGGGTGTAGGATATAAAAATAGTTTAGGATAACTAAAAAAATGTATTAAAACCAGAGCAAAATTATATCACTTCTGGTGATGAACTATTTATTTCTGTAAAGGATAATTGTTTATTTTTAATTTTATTGCTCTCAGTACCATGCATTTCATTTGAACAGATATCTCAGAAGCTGCGTTTTCCCTGTCTAATGAGCTACCAATAAACAAGCAAAAGTACTTAGCACAGAAGCCATAAGACACCTTCCAGAAGTCTAGATGAAAAAAAGCAAACTAAATAGAGCTCTCATTATTTCTCATGTTTGCAGTAACAACATTTAAAACACCAATTTTGTAAGGTGATTAAATACCATGGGAGAACAGATGAAAGAATTTCTCAGATAAAATGGCTCATCTGGGTGCTTCAGCTTCATTTATTCCGCTGTAATTAATAGCTTATCCTATTGTTCAGAAAAGCTTACTTTTCCAATAAGAACAAAGAAGTATTTCACAGCTCTTGAAACAATCAAAATTCAAGCAACTCACTGTCCTCACTTCAACAGTAAAATCCTCAAAAATGCACCTGTCAGCTATCATGTCTCCAAAGTTTATTGTGATTTTTGATTCACATCTCATTGTATACATAAACAAGTCCTTTCAATCCCTTAAGCATTACCATACCTTTGTGCCTTCTTTTAAATTGGCTACAAGTTCCACAAAGTTGTCATTTGCTACAGCTAAGTTCTTCAAGACTTCTTCCCTTAAATTAGATTCGTTGTTTGATTGTTTCATCTTTGAAAAATCCTGATACGCATTCTTAAAAGAAGAGAACAAATAAACAGTGCAAATAATACAAGCTAGTTCCATGCACAATTCTGAATGTTTTGTTTTCTTTTTCCTCTTACTCCTTGCTTCTGTTATCCCCAATACCTGCTTTTCCTCATCTCCCATCCACACTGGACTTCCATCCTTGCTACCTGCCAAGCACAGTGACTATTATAATGTATATTTCAGAACAATACATATGTTAACTCACTGGTAGCAGCTATCATAATAAAATCAGATAACCTTTTCTGTTGTGGGCTGCCTCTAATAATTCTCAAGCTCATCCTGCAGACTGTCTTTCAAGTCTATACTAATTAGGCTGTCTCCTGTACTAACTTCCATTGATATTCATACAATCATACTGAAAGTCAGTATTTTTAAGAAGCATTACTTCAAATTTGGTTGACATTGGCAAGCTATTAAAAGGACAGGGAAGAGGAAAACTGACAGAAGGATCACCTATTTACATCTCATTTCTTTCAGGAAAATAAACAAGCAAACTTAAAAAGACTGTTTCAACTGTCAGAAGTCAACAAACTTGAACTCCAGGACATTGAAACATTAAAGTAATACCCCTCAAGATTCTTTAAATATATTGTGCTAAAAATATCCAAATATAAAATCCTTGCTAAACATGGTGTATTTGGTCATTTAAGAACTTTTTTTTCCTACTGGAAAAAATGTCTTCATCATTACTCAAGCTGCCATTGTCCTTTCTTCAAGCACTAAGACTTCCTCTTTTGCCAGATGGTTCAGGTAACTGTCTCTGATAAATTAAGACTGAATTTATAAATAAACTTTGGGAAATGCTATTAAGTTTTACTTCAACGAGCTCTCCACATACTGGAAGTCAACCATAAATTCCCAAGAGCAATTATGAATAAACCAAGCTGTACTTCAGAGACCCAAAATGGCTTCAAGTAAAGACAGTCTCCTGTTATCCCAGAAAGAATTAAATGGAGTGAGGGGAAAAAAATTAAACAAACCCAAACACTTTTTAACACACCATTTAAGTTTCTTTCAAGGACAAAACCATCTGAATTTTGTCAAGAAAACATCCAAGAGAATTTACACTGGAGCTGTAGGGAGAGCCTGCTAAACATTTGCATTTCTTTCTAGCGAACACAAAGACATCTCTGTATTTTTCAGTGATCAAGGCATAAAAAAGTATCAACTAACATATGACAGAATGAAAAGCAAGACAGACTAGAAAGTGAGACCTCTAAAGTACTAGACTAAAGTACTAGGTAGAAGTACCATCACTCCTAGTTTAGGAGAAACGAAAACATGCCAAGTGTTGTACCTGAATGTTTTTGAGAAGTTCTTCCTGCTTTTTTAGGGACTCCTGCACTTTCTGTGTGTAACTTCCATAAATTCTGTCCAATTCAGTCACAGAAATAGCCTCCTCATTTATAGCACCATCCTGCGCAAGTGCAGTCAGGAATTTGCTTGTCATGTCAAAATTTACAGATTTCAGGTCATTTTCCAGTTGTTCTCTCTCCTTCTTAACTTCATCCAGACTGGTCAGCAAAGTTCTTAAGACATTAACAACCTAGGCAATATAAATGTCCTAAGTTAGCAGGTTTAGAGAAACTAAAGGAAGTATAACCTATTAATAACTTGTTTCCATCTTACACTCCTCACTGATGCTGGCAGTATTTCTGCATGAGTATTTGCTTATGAATGCGTTAAAGGTGAGGAACTAGGACAAAATGTGACCCAAAAAAAGATCTAGCATTTCTTAATCTATATTCCCTTCTAAAGATTTCCTTTTGCTAATAAGACTGAATTAGTGTAAAATGTTTGTGTTTCCTTAAGTTGATCAGATACCTTCCAATAGGACATTCTAAGATAGCAGCAAAAAACACTGACTTCAAATCATTACTGAGAAAAATAATAATATTGCTGTAGATGTGCCATTAACTTATTGGAAAGCCAACTGGTCTAACTGCCTAATCCTTTAAAATACTGAGCCATGTCTTATGTTGTCCCAAGAAACTGAGCACTACATCCTACTACCCTACATAACAAAAATATTCATTGCTCCTTTTATAATAGTCAACCAGTATTGCTGTCCATGCTAAGTGACTTTGTTCACATTAATTGCAACAAACTATGCTCAAGAAGATTTTAAAGATGAAGACAACTTCTTTTCCTCCTTTAGTTACCTCATGTATCAACTGAGACAGAAACAAGAGCAGCTAAGAATCAGCTTTCTTACCAACTCAAGCAAGTTTACTTTGTTAGACAAACAGCACTTCTGTTCAAAACAGAAACAGATTTCACTGCTTTACCTCATTTCCCTGTAGTGTTTTTGCTGGGTTGGCAGAAGGAATGGCCGCGTTGAGTTCTGCCTCTGGCTTACAGAGAAGTGCAATCGTATCCCGGTGAGTCTGATAGCGCTCCTTCACCTGTCCATCTGCTTGCATAGCTTTATTCAAAATATTATGGTAATTGGCTCCCTCTGGGGGCAAGAGGATAAAAAGAGAGTTTGTATCATTTCAAAACTTGTTTCATCCAATCTTGCACCTGAGCTGTTTTTGTGCTTTTCAGCAAGTCATTATACCTTTTTATATGCCTGCTTAATGCATAAGATTTTATATAAAACTTAAGCTTCTGAATTATGTTTTTAAAATTGCATGAACTAGGCACTATATTAATTCTCCAGTGAAGTATACAAAGGTATATGAATGAACCCTGGTTTGAGCTACCCTGCAGATTCAGATCTCTAACTCTGCAAGACCAAGTCAGTGGTATCAGACCCTTGTTAGCTTCAAAATCCACCACATATTAGGCACACAGAAAACACGCTACAGTAATGGTCCTAAGTAGTTTGACCTAACTGCTGGTAAATAAAAACCAAGGTAATATTGAATTAAAGAGACAACACACTGATAGAAAAATACACTGTAGTATTTAAGAGGCAATTGAAACCAGATCCTTAGGAGGGCAGGCATTTTTCATTTCATTTGCTTTCTGAAACTTTAGCATGCATGTGTATGAAACAAAGTGACTCAGAGTCCCCAGGCAGGTGCAAAGGAGTGCTCTTTACTGCCAAAAACCCAGCCTTTTTAAGCCATTATCAGTTTACCTAGTTTTACGGCACAACAAGCCCAAGTCAACCAATCACCATACACCACAATGTGGACATGTAGCAGTCACGCAGCACGTCTCTCATGTCTCTCACGTCTCTCTACCCCTATTCCAGCTGAGTCACACCCCCACAGTTCCCCTCTACTCAGCCTAAGTAACAGGCCTGAGCCATGATTTTACCAAGGTAACACGGCCCTGATTTTACAAGGCTTTACCTATATGCAACATGCACATACACACCAAAGGTGCAAAACGAGCAGCAAATTCCCTGCTGTCACATCTGCAGTGCAGACGGCAGTCAGGATACTCTGGCATAACCTGCCTCAAACTGAAATTTGTGTATTTATAGATAATATCAGAGCTGACAACTACTTTAATTTACACTATGGGCATCTTTAGAATGCAAAGCATGGAACATAGACTTTACCTGCCCTCAGAGGCTTGTAGAGTTCATTGGATGGTGTTCTCTGCCAACGTTCTTTGAATTTTGTTCGCAGGTCATTGTCTGTAGCTTCTTCTTCATCTAATAATCTCAGAGACTGCAAGAGTTAAATGTTACATGCATTATGACCTGTTTTAAACATAAAATAGCTTCAAAATATGCAGCTAGTGCAGAAAACAAAAACTGCCTCTACATTCTTTTAAAATATAATTTGACAAATAAAAGGCAGGCATAAAAGGGACAAATCATTCAAGCTTCTTTAGAATGTTTTTCCAATACTTCCCCCTCTCCATCAACCATTTTAAAAAGAAAATATTTGTAAGGAAACATCCACATGTGACAGCACATTTTTTGTATGGGCTGAACACTCAAATAGCATATTTTGAAAGTGCTTTTAAGATTGTAAGCATTTGAATAATTGTGCACTTTTTCTATTGTCATTTAAAGTGAAGCATTCAGTGCAGATGTATTTCAAGGATGATTTAGTGTAGTGGGTTTTGGGCTTACTTCATCTAGAATTTCTTTATTTCTTTGCAGCAGTTCAGGCAGATCTTTGATTAGCTGATCAACAGTTTGAATTCCCCCCTGCTCAATCACAGACTTGGACTTGTTCAAAATGGACTGAGGAACAGTGTCACCAGACACGTCTTCAATAGCAGCAGGAAGATTGAGGGAAGCCAACACACTGAAATAGTCAACATGTTAAATAAACAATTTTTATCCTGAAAATAACACTGCTATCTAAACAAAGAATCACATGGTCAATTATAATGGAAGTGAAGTGTAATGTATACCTAGGCTGCAATTTCAAACATACACCTCGCTAAAAATACATTTCAAAGCTCTTAGAAAGCTAAAGAAATGCTAGTCTTTTAGCACTTACAAAACATAGTAAGCATTTTAGGTAGTGACTTGTAGACAAAAGAAACAACTGCCTTAATTACATTGCTATCTCTCAGCTTGGTACCATTTTTTAATAACTATTTTAAAGAATTTTTTTTAAATGACCATTGGAATATGAAAATCCTACTGGAACTTTTTCTGAGCAAGTGTTTGACTCCTAAAAAAATGAGGAAAAACGGAAGAAAAATAAACATTACTTCTTTCTAATAACCTTTTAGATTTAACACCTACAGAAAAGTAGTTCTAAATCCCCCTGTTGTGGTTTAAGTTTGCCAGCCTACCATACAATAATGAAAAAACACTGCTATCATGTGGATATCTGCAGGCTGTAAGGCCATGCACAACCCCTCTTGAGAAACTTCACAAGAAGCCATATTTACCCATTTGCCAGATTTGTGGCTTCTCTCATCTGGGCTATTGACCTGTTTACCAGATCTGCCTTCCTCTGGTTATAAACACTCACAGACTGCTGCACTTGCAATGGAACCATCTTCTCAAACAGGTCTGCAATTAAAGTAGTATAAATCACAAGCTGTATTATGAAAGTAAAAGCACAAACATCTTCACAGCTTTTTTTACAGGTTGTACTACAGAGACTGACCAAAACAGTTTAAGTACTCTCCTCCTACTCCCCTAAGATGTCTTAAAAACAAAAAATCTATTTTTTAAGGCCTTTAGATTTCACTTTTTAAGGCTGAATTGAGTTTGAAATAATTTGAAGACAATATATTTACACCAATTGTAGGGTTATAAATCAGATTTGTCCTAAGGCTTCATTTCTAGTTTTATTTCATTAAAAGAAAAATAGGAGAAAGCTAAGAGAGAATTTTTTCACAACTCATCTGTAGAGCCAACAAACTGAAATTTTTCAGCTTTCTGGGAGACTAGCAACAAGGTTAGCTAATATTGTATTACTTAGTACTGTCCCCAATAGAACTTTTCCTTCTGAAATTAAAAACATATTAAAAAATTTAATATAGAAAATACAATTCCTAAGAAAATCTTAGGAAGATCTGTACGAGAATTGTACACTTCAGGTAAGAATTTTCAACCTGTGCTTTATTACACTTATCAAGAACAACAACAAACTGGAGGAGAAACACAGCGGTTTCAAAAACACAGCTGTACCCTTAATGGAATGCAGAAAGCAAATGTTTATTTTTTCATGGTACAAATGAACTTTATTGACCACGTGTTTCACAAGGTAACAATTACCCTGCGCACTCCACAAACTTTGCTTACCAGTGAATTTCTGACTGAGTGGAACAACAACTGGAGTAGACTTCACAAGACTGGCTTTTCCAATGGACTCCAAATCTTTCAGATCAGGAACCCGGTCATGGTAAATGAAGTCATTGTCTTTTTTGGCAGCTGCAAGTGCACGGTTGATTTTGTCAACCAGATCTTTAACATTTATATATTCATCATAGCGAGATGCCACCGTTTTCACCAAATCTGCTGCATGCTAAAAAAAAAATTTAAAATACAGTTCAAATAATAAATTCTTTCTCCCTTTGATATATTCTTAAGAAAGCAGATGAGCATACAAAAAGAAGTTTCAAGTTCCATCCTGCACAAAGTTGATAAATGCATAATGGTAACTTTCAAGATGCCAACACAATTGTCTTACATAAGTCAGTCTCATTTCCTGGATATCAGTAGATACACAATAAACATGGATCTTCACAATCAGTTGAAGCAGCATTTCAAATATTTTTTTTCCAAAAGATCCAGGGACTTGAAGGAAGTAGTTCATTTTAGCCATTTTTTTTTCTCTACTGTACTTAAAAAATGAGATGACCTTATTCATTTCAACATCTCCAGCTGAAAACCTCTAGAAACCAGATACAGATATGGGGGGGTGGAACTATGAAGACTAAAAAGAGAACTCTTTGTACAATTTTTAGAAATTACTCAGATTTAAAGCAGGATATCAACAAAAGAACCAGGTACACATCAGGTAGAATTTTAACCGTTGGGGGGTTTTTAATGTAGGAAAGGAAAATTATGTAGGAAAATTTATCAACAAATCTGTCATAATAGCTGTACTGAGATATGAAGCCTATGCAAAGGTAAAGACAGATATTTAACAAGTCAAGCAGTATCAAATTGCCCAAAAATCACTAAAACACGTCTTCACAAAAGTTAGAGGTGCCTTTCAAGTTTGCAGCTGATAATAATTCAATTCATGCAATAAACATGCTCAAAAATTTCTGAATATATTCCATTTCTAGTTATTTGGATTTTCAGAACTCCAACCCAGCTTTTCAGGACTAAAAGCTTTTCCATATTTTTCTGAGAAGACAGTTACTCACCTGTAACCTCCCAATTTCTTCACCAAATTTCTTCTGTTGTTTTGCCAGGATAGATTGATGATATTCTGCATTGGCCTGCATAATGCAGTGCTTTGCAGCCAGAACTGGAAACACCTCCTGGAAATAAAAATACTGACCAGGGGAAAGTCCAACCACATTAACCACCACATTCAACATGGGATGCAGGAAGAAAAAGGAAGAAGAAAAGGAAATTAGAATCACCCAATTAATGGTTTAGATAGGTTAAAACATTAGAGGTAAATGTCAGAGATTATGTGGCTTTGCATGGATTGAATATTTTTTTTTTAATCTGCTATTGCAAAACTCTTGGTGTCCATTATTTTAGATGAGCTATGATTTAAATTCAAGCCATGAAGTCACAACATTTACTTCAAAGATAAGAAATGCATGCATGTATAGTAGAAAGGAATGTTGCAAGAACACACCCGAATACCCCCAGACAAAGCCAAGACAGTGTTCTTAAGAAATGGAGGTGGGTGGAAAGATAGGTCTTCTAGGGGTTTTTTCGTTTGATAGGTTTTTTAATTAAACAAAGTAATTACACTTAAAACAGCAGCAAGCCTATCAAGAAAGCAACTACAATTACGAAAGGAAAGAAGAAATAAAGAAGACCAGTAACTATTGACATGGAAAGCAACTTAAAAGTCATTTTTAGACTTTACATAAATGCACTTATCTTTTCAGGAGTACCAACCAAGACATGAAGAAAACATTACGCTGCAGCACACAGTACAGACATGGTCTTAGATCAAGGATTTGGCCTTACTGTTTTATTTCTTAAATCAAGGAGCACTGGAAAACCAGAGTGATGTTTTAAAGACCTCTGTATACAAAGACCTGCTTCTTCACATTTGTGCAAGCTTGCTGCTCCCCCAGAGATGAAAAAATAAAATTTTTTTAAAAGGGTAAATTTGGGAGACAATGCTGTCTGGAAGACCTTGCAACTGGAGTTTGACGCTTCCAATCAACCTTGATGTCACACTCCTAAACGTGTAACTGTTCTCAGAGCTGGTGTTAACCACCAAACCTCATGTTCTTTCAAATAATCACTTGACAGATTACTTTGCAACTGGAATGAGGAGCACATCTACACCTTAGAAAGGTATACAACAACAAAAGATAAAGCAATGGCTTTATTAGATCTCACTGCCTGTCAAAAATCACAAACATATCACCTACGCAAGAAACATTCAAGAACCATGAGAAAGATCTTTCTACCTCTTCCAAAACCAACTGCATTCAAATACATGGTCAAGATTAAATTGGGATATTTTACAAATATCAAGATCGTTTTCAGGTAGCACAAGAAAAGGCAGGCAGAAGGACAGAAGACACACACTGCCTTTCCAATCATGTGTTTTGCTAACAGGTATGTGAACAGTATCTCTGTATTCATGCTGTACTCAACATGAGAGCAAATTTCACATGGAAACACTGAGACTAAGAAGCCAATGAAGCCCAAATAGAAAGTGTTAGTTTGAAAACAAATTTAGTAAGGCATTAAGTTCTAAGAATGCATCCCTAAATAACACCATAACCATTTCAAATTCATATTAATGAAATGCATTACAAATACATGCACTTCATGTAATAAGATCTTACTTATTAAAAAACCCCACACACTTTTGCCCCCTCAATTCTTTACTGTTTTTCAAATTACAGGTTCATTTCCCTTAAAAACACCAATATGTCAGTTTGAGAAAATATATTTTCTTTCATTTAGTATGTTGTAAACAAAAACAGTAATTCACAATAACAACATATCCTATATTATTTCCATGAGTTACTAACCTTGGGCAAAGTATCTTTATATTGACACTGTTTGTAAGCATCACCATAGTAATCTGCAGCTTGATTTGCTAGTTTAGCTATGATACCATCCTTCATTTTATCTGTGGGAGGAGAAAAAACAAAGAACAATTGAGATCATCATCAGTTTTTACAACTGAACAGGTGATTATTAATCTTTAAACAGCAATAACTGCATTTTAAGTGTACAGCTTTACATTATAGCTCAAAGGTGGGATCCCATTCTTCTCTTGACATAGAGCAGCAGTTTCCAGAACTTCTACTTCAGTCATGACACTAAAGGCTCAATCCATTGTACAAGAAATCTATTGGCAGCTGCAAGCATTTATGCAGGATTAAGAGTGATGCTTTACCTCAAACCAATGGCAAGCTGCCAATAAAAGCCACAACAATCCTGCTCATAACTCTAGCAGCTTGCTCACAACCCTTCCTTGTGCCAGCCCAAGCGCATGTGCAGCCATAGTTGAAGAATTTAGCTGAACTCTAGTTAGCAAAATAGGTTCTATCCTCAGCAGGATCTCTTCCTAACCCAGTTCTATGTCAGGACTCTGAAAAATTGCAATAGAGGAGAAGGGACTGGTCCCCTCCATTGCAATCCACATCACTGTTAGTTTACAGCAAATATAGAAACACCAATCCAAGACATAAATAATCACAGCTCCTCAAAGTCATATCCACTACTTCATACCAGTGCATGTGTCTATCTGCAGTGGTACCCCCTGCCTCACATCCTCATCCTGTTCCTGAAGCCAAAACCCCTAGAAGAGGAACATTCTGCAACTCTCTACCTCCTTTCACATAAAGGAGATGTGGACTAGTGGAAGCCGTGCAGGCTGGAAGTTGTCTCCTTTTATAAAGGAGATAACCTCCGGCCTGCACTAGCAATGCAGCTTTGCAAGGAAGGCAGGCAATCAATGCAAACACTGGCTTGTCCACTCTAAAGAGCTGCCCTTAGAAACAAGTACTACAAGACTCTGGTGACCCTTAGGTACTGATATACTGATAATCATGACTATGGACTATAGGGAGATTGGGAATTCTGCAGAGTATGCTTATCTGCCAAAATTCAACCAACAGAATTCCCAAGTGGTCTGCTCATACCAGCATATTCACACATCTATCTACATTTCAGACATGAGCTGTGATATAATGTATTTAGCTTCTATGAGGTAAACATGTTGAAGGTATGCCAGAAAGATCTTTTCACTGTGGAACAGGATTCGGCCGATAAACTGGGAGAAAGCAGCTTATGAGATATATCACCTTTCTTCTTTGCTAGAATGTTCCTTTCTGGAGCAGTACATATTTAATAAAACCAAACCACACAAAAAACCTAAATAACTTTTCTTTCTAGCCCCACCAAGTGTACAGTCTTCCTTCCTATAGCTGGACCAATAAGAAAGGAAAAAATATTGGCATATCAACCACGTTTCCATTAGCAAAAGAAATGTTAAAGGAGACTCATTTGTCCATGCTTAAGACAACTCTGAATACATATTTCACCATCAAAAGCTTTAGTTTTTACTCGGGTATCTTCAAAATATTGCAGCTACAATGTAAGCCTTGATTCAGGACAGCAAACATGTTCAGACTTAAAGACACTTAAAACATTAGGAAAGGCTCAGAAATTAACTGGCTTGTAGTTACGTAATGAAGTTAGATATGACTGAACAACTTGGCTTTTATCAAACACTTCTGCTTTCTTTCAACTTCTAAATAAACTTAGTTGTATCAGAAACACCATTGTTACTGGTAAGCTGATAAATGGACTATCTCACATGAGAGTCAACCCAAAAAATTCCAAGTAAGGTAAATAGTCAATGCAGAAAGAAGCTTAATTTCTGTTCTGAGATCTAACTCTGAAGGATTTGTGCTTGAAAAATAGGTTTTCAAAGTTAGTCATGTTGTCAAACATGATTTTTCACTAAATATCTTCCCCACCCCCCCAGAGGAAAAGAACATAAATCCAGCAAAATCTACAGCCTTCATAATCAGATGATTATTAACCTTACTGTCCTTTAAATACCGTCAGACTTGTGGTCTTAGGAGTAATCACAAAACTCTTCAGTTCACTGGGCACATCTGGGGTTTGGATTAGCCTTGTTTTTTCTTTTTTGTGTTTTGGAAAAGAAGAAATCAAGACAGTGACAATCTATTTGTCGTGCAAAATGAGGGAAGCACTTGCTCCATTCCTGAAGGAAGTATTTTGGGCATTTGCTGTACAAACTTATTTCAAAGCAATGTCCAAACAGCTAGAGACTAAAATACTACTACCAGCATGATAAAGAACAAATATAATTTATCAACTGGCTGAAGGATGACAGTTTCTTGTTGAGATTCTCCTAAAGGCAGAAAGGCTACAAGAATTTTCAGGGGTCTTCCCTGTGAAGACAAGAAACACTGCAGTTAAGACAACCCACATCTCCCTCTAAGGTATTCCAAATTATGTTAGGAGAGAGAACCATTTGTGGACTATCACGTTTGGCCTCTATGTCCTTAGCTTTACTTTTAAGTATCTGTAACTTCTAGATGAACGTTTTTTTCTGAACCAAGAGAAGAGCAGAAGAATAAGAAATTTTGTATAAAAGATAGTACCATTCCATGAAAATTTCTTTGAAGCATAAGTTCTCTAATAGTTGTATTAAGATAGCTAGACTTTGAATGTGTATTTCACAATTAACCTTTAACATCTAGGAAAAGGAATTTTTGTTCTACCTGCAGAATTTCTCCTTCCAGCATCAACTGGGCATTCTAAAAGATTTGGTCAAAGAGTTCCTCTGTTAAAAGCGGGAGCAACCAGAGTTTCCCTTCAACTCTTAGAAAATCTCCTTTATTTCTAACACAGTCATTTCTTTCTAAATTCTTGTGAAATCTCTACCAAGACAGAGGAGGAGGGGAGTACTTGCAAAAACCCTTATGTACCATTCTTAGTACTCTCAGTTCTTCCAGAGAATGCATTTTGTTTTCAAGGGGAGAAGGGAAAAAATAAAATTCTGTAATATCATTTGTAAAGATCAAGACTAATGGCTTTGGACATAAAAAGCACATAGGAAAACTGCACCATCAGGTAAACCTTAGACAAATTCTTAAGGGACATCTGCATTTTGTGTTTAATGGCCTGCAATGAGCATGGGGAGAATCAGAATGATTCAGAAAAAAGAATCAGAAAAAGCAAACATAAAATCTTCTGTAACAGACTTGACAGGCTCTTAGTAACTTAAAACATTTCTAAGTTTTTGGGGAAGTGGTAACAGGCACTTAAATATACAAGCTAAAAATTAAAATATACCTCTTGTCGCTTTCAAAAAAAAGACTTCTTGGGCTTGAGCCAGCATAATAAGACTGAGAGTCCCAACTGTGTCTGGAGAGATGTCCACTGTAGGTTCTCGATTCAAGGCTGACAAAACTGTGTCTTTAATGTGTTGAAAAGCACCACTAGCAAACTAAGTGAAACAAAATAATACATTATTATCCATTCTTTTCATATACATTTTCTCACAGACAAATACAATACATATAAAAATACAAAAAAAAAGTTTATTTGGTGTATGGTCTCCCACTTATTGTTTAGCTGCTAAAACTACTCCTTGTGATCTCTTTTTCTTGTAGTCACTTACAATGAGACATTTATCATGACAGACTATAAATAAACGTATATTGGTTACACCTAACAGCCTAAAATTTTAATGTATTCCAGAGAGAAGTAAGAGATTATTACTGTAATACTTGTGGAAACTAAAATTTATACTAGCTAAAATTATGAAATCTGAAGCTGAAGGTTTAGTTACCAACTCACGTGAGGGAAAGAGTATGGGGAACTCTATAGAATTATATCCTCCAAATCTGATAAATGAATATGAGACACGACCAGGTACACAGCCAATCCATCTTTGCAATTAAGAGCAGGAAAATATGTACATATATATTTTTATATATGTGTATATAGTCTTAAAATTGAGAGATACTTGTTTGATGTTTTAAGAATACTAATTCTGAATGCAGAAGCAGGGAACCCCTGTACCTGATAGTGCTTAGCTGCAGCTTTTAGTCCTTCATCGTTCTCCAGATTCTGTTCTGCTGCAATCTGGCTTGCCAGTGCTCCACAGTTGAACAAAACACAGGTCTTCTCATATCCCAAACTTGCCAGAGCTGCAAGCAAGACAGACAGCCAGACTGTTAAGAAAATAAACTTCAGTTCTCTAGCATCCTTCAGATGAGGCCAACACTACTATTATCAGTAAAGGTATCAACAGTTTCAAGTGAAAACAAACATACAAAACCCCAATCTTACTTAACTTTTCAAGTTGAAGTCATCTTCATTCTGAAGCCTTTACAAAACCTAAGTTAGTACTACCATGAAATGTTTCCAAGTGAGCAACTACAGAAAGTGACAAAAGCATAAAGAGCAGTAGCATGAAAAGGTATATCAAATAATTTCAAAGTCTTTCTAACTAGAGTGCAGCTTTTTGGCTCTTGAAGATTACCAAGTCATCATCTGAAATAGGAACTTGCACACATTAATCATTTTGCAATAACTAACCAATTACAAAGACTTTTACATATTCTGTTTTCTATCTATTGAAATGTAGGGAATTTGTACTTTTAAAGCTAGTGCTTCAGGCTGAAAATGCTGAAAAGTATTTTCTTTATATATGTACTGAAACAGTTAATGATTTACTTAATTAAAACTTGATCTCACTAGACAGCAGTGTAGACTGCCCAGAAGCAACTCCTGCAGTACTTCATAGACCCAGAGGATGGAGCCCACACTTCTGGAACTAGAAATACCTGAACAGGAGCCATTTTGAATATTAATTGCTTTCAAAAGCAACTGTTGCCCTATGCAAGTGCTGAAAAAAAAACAAATACTTTAGATAATAGTCTCCTACCAGCGTCAAATAGTGTCTACAGAGTCCTCTTGGAGAATACAGAAGTGACAACTAGTGAATTTTCAATTTCACAAATCCAGGTACAGTTATCCTTGAAACATGAAGGTACTAAAGATGATGTGTTTTATTTCACTGACATACAGCCTCCTTAAACAGCTGCATATTTATCTAATACCTCTCTGAAGCTTCTACGTTAGTGCTCACTAACCTGCGTTAAGTTTTCTGCAAGCAAACCTAAATCTGACATGCAATTTTTCCCATTTGTTTCCAAATGAGTTACAGTGTCACAGTCACTATTTTACCTAGATAATCTCCCTTCTGTAAGTTTATTTTCCAGAATTTTTCTAAGAATAAGGTCTTGAACTCAGACAAAAGTTGTTTAGACTATGAAAAGACTAAAACAGAAGACAGGAAAAAAAATACGGCTTGGAAGTTTCTGAAGTGCAGAATTACTTTAAACTGCCTCTCAAGTGTGATTTACTATAGCAATACAGGTTTTCCACAGACTCATATGCTTATGGCACTACCTATTAACTTAGTCAATATATTTCAGATTACATGCCATGCTGTGAACTCGGTCACTTTTCAAGCAGTCACAGTGTCTTTCAGCCACCACTGTGATACAGACTTGGGATCCAGGGGAAGGTGGGAAGCAAACAGCACCACACCAATAGCCAGACCTCTGAAGTCGCATCCCTGCGATGGAAGTCGTGGGAGTTTTACGCTGAATTTATATCTGGAAGCTCCTCTTCTAAGTCAAGAGAAATTCTGCTTCCTTGATTACTGATAGCTTTGCACTGAGAAACTTCACCACCAATTCTGATCTCCTTCTGTTAATTTCTTTCCACCAAGATCTGCTTCAGAATTTCAAAATTACCCTTATCCCATTGCTTGTTAACTAAGCATTACTCACATCTTAGTTAAAAACTTCTTTGATATTTGACAGACTGCTGCATAAATCTCTGGCCATCTACCTCACAGATTATTTAGACTAGTATATATATAAACCTGCAGACAAGCAAGCTTCATCAAGCTGCAGTAACTGATACCAAATTTATTCAAATTCTTATGGTAATCATCATTGTTATGGCTACTGAATTTCTTTTTACAATTATTACACATCTCTGGTGATTCACAGATTATGTTTACATCATAACGAAATATTCTGAACTTTACAGTGAAACAGATTCAATCCTCATTAAATGTTAGGCCTAAAGTAGAAAGAACAAACCAAATCCCGAGAAAACAAAAACAACCAAAAAAAAAAAAAAAAAAAAAAAAAAGCATCTTCAGAAAGATTTCCAATTATCCAGGACTTCTTAGAACAGTTGGAAAAAGAAAGCAAGGATCACCTGAGTACTCACAAGTATGAGGTGTACCGTTACAGATATAGCTCACGCAAGCACAACTGTTAACATGTGTATTCACAACATAGAAAACTGCCAACACTTTCAGTAGTTGCTAGTGGAGAGATGTATAAAGTAGGCAAAAACTTTAATAAAAATAAAACCAGAGTAAAGTTCAAACATTTTTTTAAGGCTTTATTTGAACTTTAAAATTGCAATGGTTGTCATGTAATGCTGACCATGATGAACACTTAGGTATAAATAGAAATATTAAAGAATGATGGCACACAACTGAACCGCTCCTCACTTACTCAAAAGGATTTAGTCTTACTTCTATACTGGCAAGTGTCCCAAATCCATTTCATGACCCTGAATTTGAAGTGCAGAATTGTCCCTCTATGATTAAAACAAATAAGACTCAAACTCGTTATGTTTAGGGGAGAAAAATACCGTATTTTTTCTTTCCAAGTGTTCAAATCTGTATGAGAATATTTCAAGAAGAAGTGATAAAAGAGTAATTTTGGAGCACAGGCAAATAATTCTATGCTCTTGAACAAACTGTGGTATCAAGACTAGGTCACTGAAGCCAGCTACCATCATTCCTCTTCTGGAACAGACTCACTCACTTATAAACACACTTCATAATAATCTTACTCATTCACAACAGGAAGAGCTGCATTCCCAAAATCTACCAAATCTTCATGTTAATGTGAGCCATTTTCATTAGTATCAATTGGAGTTGTTGCCAGAAAACATCTGAGAAGCAGGCAGATACAACTATCAGACTGCACATCTATTTGTTCCTCTAGAAATCTAATAAAAATCTCAATTTTATAAAAATTCTTAGCATGGTGCTTATTTGTTCATTGTCATTGTTGAAGTGATTAATTTGTTATCAATATAACTGAATTAATTTGAAAGCTATGTTGAGAATGCTAGAAAGACTATTAATTCTACTGCATAAAAATGTTCTCAAAGTTTAGTATAATTAATATTTGATTTTTTGGTACATTCACATACCCAATTTGGCAGATCCTCCAAAAAGTGATCCTTTATCAAAAGCATCTTTCCACGTAAATGTTACACAGACCTGGAAGTTGTGAAAAAGAAAGATCGTTATCTCTAAAATCAAATACAATCTTAAAATACCCCAAATTTATGTATTCAGTCCTTATATTCTAATTGCATAAAACCTTTCATTCACTTCTTGGAACATTACAAACATTCTGGAAGTTTCAAGAAATCATCAAGAAGTATTCAAAAAAAAATTATGCTACATTTTTTCCACCCTGTTAGTTTGCTCAAAACATTTCAAGCAGACAAGGCAGAAATTCTCACAATTACTTTTCAGCTCTGTTCATATTCTGAGCAACAGATAAATTTGCTTCCGAACAAGATACTCCTTTCCCAGAAAGTCTGATGGGTTGGTATAATCACAGTTTAAGGAAACCACTCAACCAGGCAGCTTCCAGTGAGCCTAATTACCCATGTATTTGGATCTGTTGTGCAATACCAAAATCCACTCATTATTATGAGTGAATTCAATAGCAGCATTATCAGGAAATACCCTCAGGAAAGAGAATAAAGGTAGAAACAGTGCATTTTATTCATACTTCCAGCATATACTTCAGAGGCAATGCAAATACTTCATAGAATCTGCTTTCAAGTTCCACAATGTGATTCCTTATTCACTCGATCAAGTATTGTAGTAACTGGTATCAAATCAGAAAAGACAGTAAACTTCCTCAGTTTAAAGTGCCAGGGGAGAATTACTTCAGAAAGAGCAACAGTATTGCTTGATGGTGTATTTTCCTCTAGCAGCAGTGCTAGTACAGGCTGTTCTGATCCCCAGCTGCATTGCTGTTTCCACTGACTACTTCTGCCCTTAGGTGGAACAGTTTACAGACATGCAGATCTTGCTAAGTCTTCCAGTTTTCCTTGTCTCAGAGTTTGTACATTACCATAGCTAAGGATTTGCTCACTGAAAACCAATGTGCAGTTCTTGGCTGCAAGCAAATGCAGCTACATGCAAAACTCATGTGAAAGTTAGAAACAGATTAAAATTACTTGTAACCTGTAAGACTGAAAGAAATTTTTTCCATTTAATCATAATATTACCCCTCTAAGTATGATTTGTTGATTTGATAAAAAATATATATACTGTCAAATTTGTAAACACATTGAAAGAAAACCCACACCTTTTTCCAACAATATACAGGAGCCTACAGATCTATTCCAGTCTCCACCTGAAGAAGCCTTCAACAGGGACAAGTCAAACTGAATTTCTCTCTAGAGACATGATTTGAAAGAAAAAAAAAAAAAAAAAAAAAGAAAAACCCCAAACTCCAATCAACACTGTACCTATATAAAAACTATGTCATGCAGAGTCAGGAATAAAGTGATAAGCTTTTTAATGGATTATTCTGTAACTGCTGTGAAGGAAACAAGATCATATTCCATCCATTTCTATAGGTTTTCCCATAGAAATGGGAAATTTAAAATCCTTTAGAACCCAGTAGGAAACAGATTTCCTGGAAAGCAGAGACTTGAAGAGGAATCAACACAGCCCAACTCTTTCTGTCCTAGACCACAGTGATCACTAGCCAAAGCCAAAATGTTTCTCAATATGTAAAACAGAGGCAACTACGGCCACTAGAGGTGACACTTCAGCATAGACTGTATGTGATCACTGACTAGAAAATAAACAGATTAGGAAAATAAGCCCCAGAGAGATTAGATGTCATGTTCAATAAAAGTACTCCTTAGAGGATTAGGTACAGGCTTGGAAGTCACATCACAAGTGCCATGATTCAGTAACTGATTTGGTAGTCTTCTTACCTGATTTTCAGAGAATGGAAACTTTGGTTCAATTGAACACAGCTGATCATAGTATCTACAAAAAAAAATAAATAACACACAGCCATTAGATAAATTAAATCAATAATTAATTTTGGTTTATTAAACTGGCATATAAAGTAGGGAGGACACAAAATTCCTACACACAAGTATGTTAAGAAGCTCATTTGTAGCAATGGAGGATTTGTAGGATGGACGACTTCTGTCTAAAGGGATTTTTACAGAAGAGGAACAAGTTCAGCAGGAGGTAGTTTTTCACATAACATGGGAACCCTGTCTCAATCAGAAGTAAAAAAGTATCACAGACAAAGCTGATCCAGATATCACTACCAGATGGATGGTGGATTAGAAAAGAGTACCATGCAAAGGAGTCTCTATATACATACAGGCAGACAGTGAGTACACTGAGTCATGCCCCAAAAGTAAATTAAGTGCAGCATTTGACACGTTAAAAATTGCCATATAATAATGGCATTTATATATTAGCTTTTACATGTTGTTATTGATCGTTAGTGTTTAGATATTGTACAATTTGTAACTCCTTTTGGCTGCTTATTAGTGTAGCACAATCTATTAGTTTTGCACCGTACAGGCTGTAGAAATAGTGGTGTGATTGATGTATTAAACAGTGGTGTGATGAATGTATTATATCACAGGCTTTAGCAAAACATGAAATGTTAAAATGCTCCTATGTAACTAAGAGAATGGTGTAAGGCAATTACGCTTGTTTCTCCCATATCAGCTGACCAACCTAAGTGATAAGATAACAGTGACACAGACCAGAGCACCAGAGAAGAATTACAGAACAACTCCTTATCAGGGAGTAAAACAACAGGATGGAAACACAAGAAGAAATAAAATATATAGACTTAACCCACAGGATGTCATAAGATAAGCTGGAGTGTAAAATCAAACGAGAGTTCCTGGAACATCAAAAAGCTCACAATAATGTTTGAATAATGTATGAAACATATGAATACATATGTACCCCCTGAAATGTAACAGTACATAGAGAGAACATTGTCTTAAGCTAAAGTGTGTTTTTTCACCTATTGCAAAAAACACCCCAGCACTGGATATTTGTCCCTTTTTATCCTATTAAATTTTTAAAAATTCTAAAAAGTGACCTCTGTTTTCCACATGACATAATATTAACATCCCACACTGTACTCTCCTGATCGGAACATGATAACCCAATTTCTCTGTCTTTGAAGTAGATACCATTTGCCTTGCACAGTACCAATTGTAGAGACTAATCATTGATAAAACTCTTTACTTGTAAACTCAATTTTCATTGGAATATATTTTAGTAGTCACAGTGAACAAAACCCACAATTTTTCTGTGCCAATATTTTGTCTAGTCACAGTGGAAGATATTTAAGGAAAGAATGCCAGAAAGATAATATACTGAATACAGTACAGTCTATCACACAATCTATCCAGGCAACAGTAAGGAATTCCAAGTTTTCCTGAGTGGTGCCCTACACGTGCACCATTTGTTAAACATGACAGGCTGGATGCAGAACAGGAAAACTTTAAACTGCTAGGAACATGTAACATGTGAAGCCTGTTCCCTATACTCTTCCTGTAGCACTGGCCACACAAGTATATCCTCAACAGTATAGTGGTCAAATTATTTAATATAGAATTTCTAGTCCCAATATATGAAACACATTGCAGTAATGGCTTTCACAGTCGGTGAAACAGGACTAGCATTGTTCTCCATTCCTTGCACTACTAAATATTGATCACAACAGATACAGGCAGAAGATGTACATACACCACCTGTGTTGTACAGACGATAAATGTTTGGTTAAAAATACCAAGAAGAATTTTCAAAATTATAGACAATAAAAATAGTATTAGTGTATTCTTCAGTTAACTGTATCCGCCAATGTGTATCAGACTACAGGTTTCTGACTTCAATTGAGCCACTGCAATTTAAGATACAATATAGCAAGCCATATAAAAAACTACAATAATCTGCAATAGCAACAGGTCTTCCACTAATAACTGAATTGAAAGAAATTTCTTGTAAGGTTAAAAAAAAAGTGCAAATATCTACTGTGATGGCAAATTAATCAAGATTGAACAACTTACCAACTTTGTGAAAGGTATAGTTAAAAATAATAACTAGCCCTGAAGATCACTGCAACCTATATATTTAAATATACTTCCTCCATTGCCTTTGTCTGGTCTCAACACACTTACTTTCACGTAGTATCACAAAGAAAGGGAGACTTTGCATGCTCTCTCCTCTTGACTCAATTTCATTTGTTAACCAAAAGCCGCCACTAAAGCCAAGCTGTCTTCCCACATTCCACGATTACACTGTCCTCATCTGCCATGTGGATGAAGTAAAGGAGCAAAGCTTGTCAAATGTCCTTGTGAAGCTGGGTGTGCCCAAGCCTTGGCTCCCTACAGACAGACTATTCTTTGTATCAACATAACCACAGACAAAATAAGCCAGCGAGGTGTATACTCCTCCTAAATAGGACTTTTTGTTTGGTTGGTTTTAAACAAGTTCAGAATTTAAGTTACTGTTTTCTTTACTATTTTAAGCATGTGATGTTATTTTTTCTTATTAGAGAACTTGAATTTCTACTCAAGATTTAAGAGTTCTTTCAAACTCTGCAGACAAAAAAAATCCCAGAACATAACCATGTAAAGTTTTTTAGTTTTATAAATATAAATGGTATAAATATAAAAGTATGCATAAAACTAAACATATAAAAATGGTAAATGAAGATGTTACCACAGAACAGCACAAAACTATCAGTACAAAACCAGAAAGTAACTACAGAAGGAAAAGCCACAGTGGATGCACAAGTCAGTTACACACAAAAGATGACAGTAAATACAAATGTGTAATTTAAAATCCAATTTACAGTAATTTGAACTATCAAGATACAGAGAACACAGGGCACAACACAGACGAGTGTTGTGTTTGGCTGTGCCAGTGAGGAACTACAACTGAAGCAGTCTAAGTGGGGGCACATGTCAGCAACACAGCTCTAGTGCTCAAAATACAGCACTCTCTCATCAAAACTGGCACTGACACTCCTAAATGCTAGTAAAAAACAGCCATCAAATGAGTAGGAAGTCAAGGTTTAAATCAGAATTTAACTAAAATATATGTATTGCATTAAACTCAAATACTGTGCCTCCTCCCAAGAATCATAAAGAAATGATGAATAAAGAAAAAGAATTTTCTTTCTTCTTTCTTCAAAAGAAAATCAAAAAGACCAAAGATCTGTCTTTGCTCTTCAAGATAAGAACCAGAGTCCTGAACTCACAGCTGGAAACTACAAGTGCAACCTCCAGCCCCAAGAGAATCTAAACATTCAAAATAAAATCATGCACACCACCCCCACACTTCTTTTTTCTGATTTTCTTTTTTAAAAACAACTGCAGGATTTGTTAGCAGAATTAAACAAATTAAACTTGCACCAATATTCCACGTCTCCAGAAAAAGGAAATTAAGTCCAGGCTATCTTTAATACTGGAGGAAGCAAGGAATCCCTTGAAGCTGTAATTATACTCAGAACTACAAAAAAGAAAAACACCACTAAATCAAATCTGCTATGACAGAATTTAAGGGGAAACATCTGTACCAAGCTCACCTACATCACCTTCAGAGCACTCTGATTCTCACGAAACAAAGTTAGCTTGGAAGCAGGCTGAAGTCTTTCCCAGTCAGCCAGTGAAAAGGGGTAACATCTATCTCAAAGGCTTCTCTAAGAGAATCATTTGCATTCAGCAGTTGAACAACAGCACACCACACACTTTCAAGCTTTACTGGTCAATGCTTGTCTAGGGAAATGTGGCTGCAACCAAGTTCATTTCTTCCATTTTTTCCAAAATTAAAAAAAAAAATAGTCTGTGGTGACTACTCAGCAAAATAAGGCTTCTAGAAATTACAAAACCATGGGCAAATCCTAGATTAGTTAGCAGAAGACTAAGCCCTCGTTTCTTAACAGTTAAATGGTCTACAATGCTCTACTAGGTATTATGGTCTATAAAAAACCACAAGGAAGTAAAACTATGCAAAAGGCAGCCATGTTCTAATTAGTTCTTCTAACCTTACTTCACCCACAGAGTTTTAAACTCCAGCTTCCATGAAATTAAACATTAAGACTGATTATTGTTCTTAAATACCAACAGGAAAACACTGGAAGTTGGAGAGGCAAGGAGATTTTCAAAGGAAACACAAGGCAAATGCAAGGCACTTGTGTATCTCAGCTGGATACTTTGAACTTCTGTGCAGACAGTTAAAAATAACTGTGCCTTAGAGAAAAATTAAGAGAATATATGTCAGGATAGTCTTACAGAGTAAGAGCAAACTTATTTTCTAGCAACTGTAACAAATATAAATGGTCAGACATGAACCAAACATTCATAACTTGTTAGAAATAAGGGAAAACATACATCTTATTACTTTATCTTCTCTAACTTAATTCAGACCTTCATTTTATTTCACTTCTACTATATAAGGAGAAAATACTCTCAAACAATACAATTAAAAATGCAGATGTTTTAAGAGAGTAACTTCTGCATGTGAGGAATAGCACTTCATATTTACATCAGTTCAGAGCCACATTCAACACCTCCAGTCTACTGGGCTAGCATCTGGGCCAGCTAAATTCATCTGCTGATCACTGGCCACCAGCAGAGAGAACAGATCACTGCACATGGAATTGACCCAAAGCTGGTAATGATGCAATTGCAAGTGGTTTCCCTTGATTACTCAGAGGGAAAACCTGAGGTAAGGTTGCATACTATGGATAAATGCATTTACTAATCTGCTGGCTCTAAAAGAGGGAGGTCCTGCTCAGCCTCTTGGCTTTCTGCAACACTACTTTTATTTATTTTGCACCAGCTCTGATGTTCATCTGACCCTCCACTGAACTCATTCAAGTTGCTCAGAATGCCATGCATACATTGTGCCTTCCAGAAAAGGTGTAAGGATCAGAACTGAAAAGTGGGCTGCCTTCTTTTAGAGCTGCAGAGCAACTGTTAGGGAGAAATCGCACAATGTGGCTGGGCCACACAGATTTCAGACAGATACTGACAACAAACCTGACTGGCACCTTCAGAAAAGGAAGCTCAATTCCAGCATGCAAGGGAAGATAATAGTATGCTTTTCAATTTGGCTAGCAAAGTTCCTCTTTCAGTTCACAGATGCTCACAATTTCCCTGACCTTCAAAGGCATAAACACAACTACCTTCAAAAGCATACACAGCAGTAGACAGAAATAGAACAGGGAACTACAAAGCTACTGTAAAACACAATCAGCAGAATCAGAGCCTTTACAACCCAAATACTCAGTGAGGGGTTGATAAGCTCGAAAATCATCAGTAACTTATTTCACAAGACTTGCCTTCTTTTTAACAAGGCACTTGTCAGGCGCATTTTGAACGTCTCCAGAGATGGAGACTCCATGTCCTCCCTGGACAGCCTGTTCCCATGCTCTGTCACCTTCAACATAAACAATTTCTTCCTCTTGTTGAGGTATAGCTTCTTCTGTTTTAACTTACGGCCATTGCTCCTCATCCTGTCTCTGGGCACCACTAAGAAGGGACCAGCACCACCCTCTTTAAACTTACCTTTGAGGTATTTATTGGCACTAATACAATCCTTTCTAGTCTCCTCCAGATTAAACAGGCACAGCTCCTCTTAAGAGAGATACTCCACACCCCTAATCATCTTTGTGGCTATCTTCTGGACACTATCCAGTAGCTCCTTCTCTTTCTTCTCAATACTGCAATCCCTCAGTGTTTTAGAGAGATAGGACAATGGAGCTGTAAGTCCTAATGCAGGCTTTATGCACATCACCAGACAGAAGACACAGATGGATCTTCTGCTCATCTAACCTATGGTAACTCCAGCATCACAGAGACCACATTAAACTTTCTGATAGCAAACTGTGTTAAGCAGAAAAAAAAGAAAGGATGTGACTTTGCAAATACATTAAGAAGATGCTAAATATAGAAAACAAAAGGAAATCATGCCGGTAACAAAATACAAAAACAAATCCATACACAGAGCTGAAAAGGAAGTGAAAAGAAAGCTTTAATAGCAAAAGGTAACACTGAAAACAAAGAAACAGCAACCCTCTATGGAATACAAAACCGTCTGTCATGGGTACAAATTGGAAGAGAGGAAATTTACATTCGGAGAAACTTCTTACTGTGAGGGAGGTGAGGCACTGGCAAAGGGACTTGCCCAGGGAGGTTGTGGATGCCCCAACCCTGACAGTGTTCAAGGCCAAGCTGGATAAGATCCTGAGCAACCTGGTCTAGGGGGAGGTGTCCCTGCCTGTGCCGGGGGGGTGTTAATGTTGGGACTAGCTCTTTAAGCTTTCTTCCAAACCCTCAACGCTCTGTGACTTTACAATTTCCACCTACATCCGAGAGCTACTGGCATGACACAAACACTGGAAAGGGGATGTTGATGGGGACAAGGCCTCCCCCTCCCTGCGCTGCCATCATGTGACGCCCCACGACACCCGAGCGGCGCGGCGACGGCCGGGGACCCCAGGATGCTGCAGGACACCCGAGAGCCGGGGCGCCTGCGTCCCACAGGCCGCCGGAGCCGGCCCGGCAGCCTCGGCAGGAGAGGCCGCCCACACCTGGGCCCGCCCGCACCTGGCTCCGACACCGCCACGCCCAGGGCCCGGAGCTGCCGCCGGGGCCCCGCGGGGCATCAGGGCTGTGGGAGATAGAGGAGAATGGAGGGGGTGGGGGGTTTCTACCTGAGGAGGGTCTCCAACGCGCTCTCATGCTTGTCGAGCGGGCGGCCGAGCGCGCTCTTGCGGAGCCTGCTGAGCTCTTCGGCGGCGCGGCAGTGCTCGGCCTGCGCCTCGGCGCCCGGGTAGCTCTGCTGAATGAACTTGCAGAGCGGCTTGGCCAAGTCCACCTCCGAGGCCTTCTTCAGCTGCACCGAGATGAAGTTCGTCATGGCCGCCGCCGGGCGGGCAGAGCCGCCGCCGCCGCTCACTCGCCGCAGCCTC
Organism: Parus major; assembly: GCF_001522545.3. NCBI lineage: Eukaryota > Metazoa > Chordata > Aves > Passeriformes > Paridae > Parus > Parus major. The sequence goes on from NC_031769.1 coordinate 48,540,073, forward strand.
GGGCTCCCCTTCCCG